>NW_020664980.1:16242967-16253413 GCF_002925995.2 Terrapene triunguis | reverse complement strand
CCGGGGCTCGCTGCCCTCCCCCCGGGGCTCCGGCCGCCCCCCCCCGCAGGGGGGGGGCGGCCGGAGGCTTTTCCGCCTGGGGCGGCGGAAAAGCCAGAGCCGGCCCTGAGAGCACTTCAGCCCACGTTTGTCTTTTAAGCAGGTCAGGAGACCCAGTGATGTCAATGGAACAACGCTACTCACCACTAGGATGGCACCTCCTCCCACCCATTCTGGGGATTAGCTTCACGATGTCAACATCTCTTCCCATGCACGCCATCTCTCTGCCCCTCTCTCAGTCTCCAACTCTTCTCGCTCCACAAACAGCTGCTGCTGCCGCTTCATGACTCGGCCCTCTGGCCAGGTCACTATAGGTTTTCCCCTTTAGGGGGTATCAAAGTCTTTCCTCAGCCATGTTAGGCAGTCTTCCCACACACTACCTCATGGCACCACATCCTCAGTCTTAGTCAGACTTCCCACTCACTGCCTCATGGTGTCATGTCCTCAGGGCTCACAGAGAAACCAGGCCCACCTTCTACTCCAGGTTCCAGCTCAGAGACCCTCTTCACAGCAGCCAAGGCCCATTCCCTTCTAGACCTTACTTTCCGTGAGCCCTTTCCTTACCATCTAGCACTCCCCCATCACTGGGTTCACCAGCCTCCCAACTCCCTCCTCTCGGGGAGTGACTGCAGCCTTTCCCAACCCCTGTCTGCTCTGAGTTCCTGGGCTTTATATAGGCCCCTCCTCTTCCTTCACAGGTGAGCTTCCTCCCAATTAACTCCTCAGTTGCTGCTTAATTGACTGATTGGACCCACCTGGCCTAATTCAGCCCTCTCAGAACCAGTGTGTGGAGTACACAGTGTCACAGGAGGCACGCACTTAAGTGCTTTATCGGATCAGGGCCTTAGCCTAGTAACTGCACCTGAATGTTTGTGTAACTCTGACAGACCCCAGTTGTTGGTGGGCAGGATCGAACCTGGGACCTCTGGAGCTAAATGCATGAGCCTGTATTGCATGAACTCAAAGCGATATGGCTCTTAGCTAAGGCTGTAGAGCAGACAGACAGACAGACAGACAGACAGACAATCTCTCTCTCTTTGTGGTCTCGGTACCACTAGATGGGACAGAACACCACACCCAGAAGGTGTGTGCGGTACATTTGCAAACTGTCTGAAGCCACCAACCCATACTCTAGAGTCAGATAAATGTTTTTCTACCTCTATGGATGAACGGGCCTCCCTGGGAAGGAGTAACCATGCAGCAACTAAGACAGGCTGAACTAAAATGATGGGGGAAAAGGGAGAACAAATAAGATGGACAACTCCACTCCTCAGGCACAAGGAACTTTCTACTACAAGGCGAAAGCCCATTGGTGCAGGAGCTAGCGCTTTCTCAGGGGCTGGTCCCAGACTGCGGAACCAACTCCCCCAGCAACAAGGGGCCATCACAAATCTCACCCGCTCCAACCTCAAGTGCCAGGCGCACTTCCTCAACCTGCCTTCTCTAAACACAGAGCTGGGTGGGCATTAAAAAAATAATAATCCTACTGAAACAAACCATTCCACTGAGGTGAAAGAACTAACCACACGTGACAGATGTTAGCCGTGTGGCTCAGGGCACTCCGGGGAGGCACTCAGACACGCCGGTGATGAGGGTGGTATAAAAGCCCATCGAGAATCAAACAGAAAAGGGGAAATAAATATTTCAGCTGCTGGTGACTAAGATTTGTTGTGAACAATGCAGACCCTCTTGTCAGTCCCTTTTGGGCTCCGGCCTCAGGGAATCCAAAGCATTTCACGTGCCACACATGTCAGTTCCTCCTCTAATGTTTGCCATTTTCTGATTCTGTAAAATTTATTTGATAACTGAATTAAACTAATAATTACCTAATTTCCACAAACAGTCTCCTGGTGCACTCATCGTAGAGCTAGCTTCTCTTGGGAGGTGCAGGGGGATCCAGCTATATTATTGATGGAATCTGAGCTAATTTAATTAATTTTTGATGGAAAGTGCTCAATTTCACAGACAGCTGCTGCCTGTTCCTCCCACAGACAGGGCCACGCACAGTCACTGATTTCTCTCCACCTCCCTTTGTGATGTATGAGATGATAAAGCCCAGATTAATAAAGTCACCTTGGGGGAGGGGGTCCTTTTTGTCACTGGGAGCTGTGAGTGATTTACAGTTTTGGAGAATTCTGGTTTCCTTATTTTTGCCACGGCAAACAAGCTCCCTTTACAACCGACCTCGGGAAGGCAACCAGATAATCAGAGCGGCTAGATTTCTGCACCATCCCTGCAGAGTAGGAGGGACAGTCACAAAAGTGACCGCAGAATCATGATTATCATTTCGCAGCAAGTGTTCCATCCAGTTTGCTCCGTTTAGAAATCAGATCAGAGTTCCCCTAAATGCCAGCGACATAAGAGCAACCAAAGCATCTGAAGAGATTCTCTGTCTACTTACTGCCACTCACTAACACCATAAAGAGTCTGGATGTAGCGGACTGCTATGTGGGTGATGCAGAGAATTCAGCTCGAGGGGTGGGTGCGCTGGTGAGCTACTGGTGCATGCCTAGTCTGTGTCATTCAGTCAAGTACATTCAGTTACCCGAAAAGAGAAAGAGAAAGCAGACTTGTTACTAAGGCACTGGACTGGCACTCAGCAGTTCTGGGGTCAGTTTCTGCTCTGCCCCAGACTTCTTGTGTGACCTTGGGTAAACCACTTAGGGACAGATTTTCAGAAGAGTTCAATACCCACCATACTGAGCGGTTTTGAAAATCTGACCCTTGATTCCTCTGTGCCTCAGCTTCCCGCCTTTAAAAGGGGGATAACAACACTGTTCTCCCACCCTCGGTCTGTCTTGTCTAGTTACATTGCAAGCTCTACAGGCCAGAATCTGTTGCTTGCGCTATGTATTGCAGCACCTAGAACAATGGGGCTCGGATTTCAGTTGGGGCCTTGAGGCATTAGTGTAAGTAGGGTTGCCCCCTGTCCGGTTTTCTCCGGGTTTTGACTTGTGTGTCCGAGTGACATTTGACGAGCCCTGGTGTCTTTTTTTTTTTTAATCTGGCGGGAAGAGGCAGAGAAGGAGACGTGGCCTCAAGGGAAGAGGTTGAGCAGGGGGCGGGGCCTCAGGGTCCAGTTACCCGCCATTAGAAAGATGGCAACCCTAATTGTAACAGTAATGAACACTGAGCCTGTCATCCTCTAATACCTGGGGCCTTTTCAGTGTTTCGAAGCCAGATGAAAAATGTCACCTAATTCTTACAGCCCAGAAAAGCCCTGGCTGGCCCTTGAGTTCACAAGACATGAAACAAGGCAGTAAAGGTGCATCTCAAAGTCTCAGGTCCATCCTCAAAGGTCCGAGCAACTCCTAGCTCCCAGAAATTATGAGAATTCACTGAGCTCTAAACCATGACTAGTTTACATTGGTAAGGGGAGTATCTAGAATCTACGTCATAAAGGCAAGAGACCTCCTTCTTTCCCCGTTGGCAGAGGCACTAGATCCGGGTTGCATCATTTCACATATGGAGAGGGGATGATCTAGCCAGGGAAGATTACAGACACATGTGAACTTAGGAAAGCCATATGGAACAGACCTTTACAAAACAATAAAGAGACTTCCCCTAGGTCCTTTGAGCCACCCTGTCGAATGCAATTCACGGAGAATTCTGTCCCAGCCTTAGAATTCCATTGAATAGATTAAAAAAAAAAAAAAAACAACCCACCTATAGAATGGTTATTTTATATTAAATTCTGTAGAGTTTGTAGTTTCCATAGAAACCTATTGTATTGCTCTTAAATCAGATCGGTTTCATCTCTATTACATTCTACAAGACTTTTTCATAAGGGAATTGTTGGGAACTGGAACGCCATAGGCGGTGTTGTATCCTGGTTTGGCTTTGGGAACCAAGAACTGATCCTTTTCTGAGACTTAGAGCCAGCTCCTCAGTTGGTGTAATAGAGTGGAGTTCCCGGGATGTCAACGGAATTGCACCCATTTACATCAGCTGAGAGTCTGGCCCACAAAATGGAATCACTGGGAAGTGTGTTCTATGTCAGCAAAGGAAGCTTATGATATTCACATGAGACTTTGTGCTTTACAGGCCATAATATCTCAGTGTAAAACTCCAGCTGTCTGATTATTTTTGCTGTCAATTCTTTCCCAGTTCATACTTACGGTGAAGTGTTCATTGGGGACAGTTGCTTTCATTAATGAAGGCTCATACCAGAAAATATGAAACCCGAGGAAAGAGAAGCCCCCAGTCAGGGACAGTGGGTAACAAATTGGTGGCAGCCATCATTGTACCTTACACAGAGCCATGTAGAATTCCCATTGGGATGTAAAGGAGAACTCGAACAGAAGTTTGGCTCGGCTGTGCTGACATTATAAAGCACCCAGTGTACAATTAAATTACAGTCTGGGCGCTCCTGCTAGGAGCACACGCTGTTATGTGGAATACAGTCGAACTGCACTTGAAACGAGGGCTTGTGAAAGGAATAGACTGCTATAAAAAGAATTCATTTTCTGTGCACCAGCTCACAGCCGTGGCAGTCAGGTGAATCCTTGGGAAGTGAACAGCTGAGAAGGGATAAACCTATTACAAGAATAAACTTTTACTGCCCCCAAAGGGTAAAATATTGGCCTTGTCACATGACTGGTTCTGTTAAGCGAATATGTTTTCTGTTTCACAAGTCAAAGCCTATTTCCCTCTTGAACAAATGCCTCTTTTAGGAACAGGCTTGTTGGAAGTGGAGCTTGGCTTTACAGCTATGCAATAAGCAGATTTTCACTGGAAAGAAGAAATTATGGGCATATTTAGAGAGCAAAAAGAGGATGGTAAAAAACAGCTATGCCTGAAATTCTGAAGGAGACTATTCTCCAGGGCAAGATATACTGGGGCAGTGGTGCCCAGTCATTGGTACATGAAACATTTCTGGTATTTAAAACAAAACATTGGGAGGTGATAGGCAGCCCTGGGGCCAAGCATGGGGACCAGGAACTTTTTTTTTGTTAAGATGAAAGCAAGATTCTCATGGAGTCATATGGCTCCAGGATCTGGAGCTTTAAGAAACACATGAAACATCAAAGCTTATAAAATTTGCAGACAATACCAAGCTGGGCGGGGTTGCAAGTGCTTTGGAGGATAGGATTAAAATTTAAATTGATCTGGACAAACTGGAGAAATGGTCTGAAATAAAAAGGATTAAATTCAAGAAGGACAAATGCAAAGTACTCCACATAGGAAGGAACAATCAGTTGCACACATACAAAAAGGGAAATGACTGCCTAGGAAGGAGTACTGCGGAAAGGGATCTGGGGGTTATTGTGGACCACAAGCTAAATATGAGTCAACAGTGTAACACTGTTCCAAAAAACAAACAAAACAAACATCATTCTGGGATGTATTAGCAGGATTGTTGTAAGCAAGATACGAGAAGTAATTCTTCCACTCTACTCCGCACTGATTAGGTCTCAACTGGAGTATTGTGTCCAGTTCTGGGTGCCGTATTTCAGGAAAGATGTGGACAAATTGGAGAAAGTCCAAAGAAGAGCAACAAAAATGATTAAAGGTCTAGAAAACATGACCTATGAGGGAAGATTGAAAAAACTGGGTTTGTTTAGTCTGGAAAAGAGAAGACTGAGAGGGGACATAACAGTTTTCAAGTACATAAAAGGTTGTTACAAGGAGGAGGGAGAAGAATTGTTCTTCTTAACCTCTGAGGATAGGACAAGAAGCAATGGGCTTAAATTGCAGCAAGGGAGGTTTAGGTTGGACATTAGGAAAAACTTCCTAAGTGTCAGAGTGGTTAAGCACTGGAATAAATTGCCTAGGGAGGCTGTGGAATCTCCATCATTGGAGATTGTTAAGAGCAGGTTGGACAAGCATCTGTCAGGAATGGTCTAGATAATACTTAGTCCTGCCATGAGTGCAGGGGACTGGACTAGATGACCTCTCGAGGTCCCTTCCAGACCTATGATTCTATGAAAGTTGGCAACATTGGATATTTGAGTACAAGTAATGGGGAAAATTCACCCTTGTGGAGAGGTCAGATGGTGAGAGGTTTTTCCCCTCTCTATCCTTCCTTGATCAGACTCGTTAGAGGAGCCTGATGTGGATAAATAAATCCTGTTTGGTACGTATCTTGTATCCAACATAACAGGCTGCAACCTTTGCTAGCTAATCAGATTCTCCACACTGGCTACCCTTGGCATACAAATATTTAAAAATCTCGGGCTGAATTAGCAAACTGTTATTTTTTCTAAGAGTTAAACGTAATCACATAAGCAAGTGGGACACAGGTGATTCTACAGTGGTCCAGTTTCAGAGAATTCTGGTGGGACCAGCACACTCTGCAAATGAAAAAATTGGAGCTGGTCAAAAAATTGGGAGAGGAGAGGGAACAAAAAAACCCTAATGTTTTCTTTCCTCTTTTTTCCCCCATTGACATTCAAACGGTCAATGAAAAAATTGGTCAAAATTTGAAATTTTGACCAGCTTTTGTTATTTTCTACTTGGCAGCACATGCACAAGGAAGCTACTGAGACTCCCATTACGGTTGATAAAATACTAATAATACTTAGCTCTTATCGTACAGATCTTAAAGCGCTCTTCAAAAGTCAATATCCCCATTTTACAGATGGGGAAACTGAGGCAGAGAGAGACTTGTGCAGGGTCACCCACCAGGCCAGTGGGAGTGTTGAGAATTGAACCTAGGTCTCCTGAGTCTTCCACAGACTTATAGTCCCCTTTTGAGCAGCCATCAGATGTGCTGTTGACACAGCCAACCCAGCCTATCTCAAGTTCTGCAGGCATCAAGCCAATGTGGCTGACCATGGGGAATTCCCTCCTCCGTCATTGTGTATAAACTAGTCTGCATTCTTTTTAAAGGAACACTATTTTTCATTTGACCTTCTTTAATAAAATAAGGTGGCCACCATTTTATTTTAAATTTTCATCTCTACCTCAGGGAGCTCTACTCCCCGCAAGTCCGACCTGTACCTCGTCGTGATGGAGGGGGTGTAACATCTGAAGTAGGGGATTGCCCGTTGGAGCTATGCCATCAGTGACGAAGGCTTGTCCGAAATATCGCCTTGGGCATTATGCGAGGTGGACAGATCCAACATGAACCCTGAAAATAATGGCTAACACCGGCGGCAAAGATGCAGGGCAGCAGCTGCACTTAGCTACCCAAGGCGAAGGAGGTCGCTGAGAAAGACTCAATGGCTCGGGCCACACAGTGTGAAGCCCATACTGGTAGACCAGGAAAAGGGTCGCGTTACTGCACCTCCATCTCATCCCAGTGGGACGAGGTATTTCCTGGGATAATCATTTGCTCTTGTTTTTTTTTCCCCATAAATAACCTAGTGCTCAGCACCAGGGTTAAAGCCCTGCCTCACTTTCAGCTGTAGATGCCTTGTTGGTGCCATCTCCCCTCGGTGCAAACATGACGGGTTCGTGCCAAAGCCCCCTGGGGACACACGTCCTCTGATGTCAGCAGGCAGGCCAGCATTCCATGCCATTCACAACCTCAGCAGTCAAGAGGTAGTCACTACAAATGGCATCCTGAATGACAGCCAAGGCCATCCATGTAAATCGGATGAGGACATTCTCTCACGCTGGGTGGAACATTATCACAGTGTCCTGAACCATCCTCCAGCTGCCGCTTGTTCAGAGCTGGATGGTCTGGCAGTCACTGCAGTTCCGGATCCAGACATTTGTACAGATGCACCAACATTGGATGAAGTGAAGTGTGCCATCTCTACACTGAAAAGTGGACGTGCAACTGGTGCTGATGGCATCCCCTCAGAAGTGCTAAAATGTGTTATTGTTCCTGTAGCAGAATCACTTCTGGCCATCTTTCATGTGTTGTGGAGAACTGAAACCCTGCCAGCCGCCTGGAAAGACAGTATTGTGGTCTCACTCTATAAGGGCAAGGGACTGCACAGTGAATGTAAGAGCTACAGGACGATCATAGGGTGACCAGACAGCAAATGTGAAAAATTGGGATGGGGTAGAGGGGTAATGGGAGCCTATATAAGAAAAAGACCCAAAAATCGGGACTGTCCCTATAAAATCGGGACATCTGGTCACCCTAGCCGATCACCTTGCTCTCTGTTCCAGAGAAGGTGTTTGTGCATGTTTTGCTGGCATGCCTGAAGCCTTTGCTATATCGGAAGCTTCATCCCTAACAGCCAGGCTTTACGAGGAACAGGTTCACATTGGATGCCATCTTGGCCCTTCACTTGTTGTTGGAGATACATCGCAAGTTCAGGAAGACCCTGCACGTAGCATATGTTGATCTCAAGGCTGCATTTGATTCAGTAGACCATGTCGCATTATGGAAGGCCTTAAAGGGTATAGGTGTCCCTACCCCTCTGCTGGACTTGATTAGAGAGCTGCATAATGGAACCACTGCCCGCTTTTGTCTGGGGAACCGGATGTCAGCACCTTTTAAATCAGTATCTGATGTTAGGCAGGGTTGCATTCTGGCCCCTGCACTCCTTTGTCGAGCAATGGATTTCATAATGCAGCATTCCGTCAGGTCCATAGGCATTAAGATCAGCGATCTCTCACTCACAGACCCTGACTACGCCGATGACGTTGTTCTTCTAGTACAGAGCCCCGACAGGTTTCATGAGGCACTCCAGCATATGGAGGCGGAGTCAGCTAAGATTGGTCTCCATGTTTCATGGAGAAAGACAAAACTGCAAAATCTAGGACCACGTCCACCCGCAACTCCAATCTCTTTGAACAACGAAACCATCAAATCAGTTTCCAGCTTTTGCTATCTGGGTTCTATACTTACCAGCTCCTCCAGTTCTCACACGGAGGTTCTCCATCGGATTGGCATCGCAGCATCTGCCATGGGCCGTTTACAATGGATATGGAATCAACATCATCTTCGTATGACAACTAAGTTCAGGATTTATTCGAGCTGTATCCTCCCCATACTGTTGTACGGCTGCGAAACAACGACACTACGCCGTGCAGACTGGACAAAGCTGGAGGCTTTCCACACAAAATGTCAACATCGTACATTGGGCATAAAGTGGAATGATTTCATCTGTAATGCAGACGTTTATGGTCGCTCAGCTCTACAGACTACAGGGGCCATTGTCCGCAGGCGGCGCCTTGCACTTTTCGGACATGTCACAAGGATGCCACAAGACGTTCCAGTGAACGCCGCTCTCTGGGTAGCTTGTAACATCCGGGATAAAATTCCAACCAAGGGGTGGAGTATCAAGCCGTCAAGCCTTTGCGGTTGCGCAGGAACTGACCAAATGGCGAACAATCACTACAACCGACTGTCTGGCTAAGCGTTGAAGAAGAAGAAGACGCCAGGGAGCTGTCATGTGTCATGCATCAGCAAAACCAATCCCCTGTTGGTTCTTTTCCAGGATTCACAACTCCAAGACAACAGCCTGAAAGTAGCTCATTCCTTCTATTCTCTCACTTCCCGTCCCTACCCCCTAAAAACCACCTTCTAACTTTGCTAGACCAAAAAGAGGTTTGCAGTCAAAAAGTTAACTGGGCCTTGAGAATGCAGCCAGGGTCATAGAATTCAGAGAGGGACATATATGTGAGGTTATCTAGCCTGTCTCAACCAATGCAGTTCAGTTTCCTAGGGCATATTCTCCAGTGCTTTGTTCATGTACTAGAGTAGAGTGTTTGCTTGCAGTTGAGTGTTTGCTTGCAGTTGTTACATTTCTGCTCACCCAGGCTCTGGTGACCAGATGACCTGCAGGATGCTCTGATCCCCCACCTGGGGAAGGTGTCCTGGGTCAGGGATAGGAAGGAAGGAATTTTCAGTGTGTTAAGGGATAGGAAGAAAGGCCTGCCGAGACAAGTGCCTGAGATTCCGGCATTCAGTCCACAAGTAACATATTCATTGAACCCAGGAGCTCTGCTAACATCACTAGCATTTCAATACCCAGCCTAGGGGCTGGTGTGTATTTCCTCCTTGTGGATTTTCAGAAAGATCAAGAGGCTGGAAGGGGGCTGATTGGGAACAAAACCAAAACAGGACCAGCGCCAAGAATCTGAGTTACTTGTCAGCTCCGCGAAAGAGCTGTTAATTTATAGAGGAGAAATGGGTAGGTTCTTTCAGAGCCATACGTCAACGCCCTCTCACCATGGTACTGAGCTTGCCTTTGTATTAGGGACCAAATTGGATTTCTCTGGTTCTGGGCAGCCAGTGCTGGGGTGCTGCACATTGTGATTTATTAAGTGCTTAAAATGCCTGAGTCTAAATTTGTTGTGACCTTATCACACTATTAAAACCCGAAGTAAATAAGTGCACGGACTAAAGGTTAATGACACATCGAATAAAACCCAGGCAAACAGAGGAGATGGCCCCTCCATCTCCCTAGCTACTGCATGGAGCAGGGAATGGCACTGCTGAGTGCTGCAGCAGCCTGGGCCGGCTCCAGGCACCAGCCCTCCAAGCATGTGCTTGGGGCGGCA
>NW_020664980.1:16154519-16242567 GCF_002925995.2 Terrapene triunguis | reverse complement strand
GTGTGTGTGTGTGTGTGTGTGTGTGTGTGTGTGTGTGTGTGTGTGTGTGTGTGTGTGTGTGTTACACATCCCACTTTGTGTCTTTGATGGGTACTCACCGCTGGACGACGTGATTCTGGGTATTAGCTCGGTCAGGCAACGCTCCTGCCAGTAGTTACACTCTGTCAGTTTCTCCTCTCCCCTCCCTCGCTCCAGGAACCAGAGCGTCTTCTTCACAACTCAGCCCTCCAGCCAGGTCACTCCTATGGTTTCCCTTTCTGGGGACGGGAGGTAATCAACGTTCCTGCTGCCTGAGACTGCTGGACAGTCTCCCGCTTCACTGCCCCAGGTGCCACTCCCGCAGCGGCTGGCCAGGGAACCTGGGTTCCAGCTCAAGGACCCTCTACTACACAGCCGCCAAGGTCCGTTCCCTGCACCTTCCTGCCTTTCCCTGAGCCACTTCCATACCTCCTGGCCTTCCCCACTCCTCTAGGTTTGCCAAAAAGAGAATTAACTGCACACCCTCCAAACTCTGCTAAACTCCCCCCCAACAGTAATTCTGAATAGCCTCCTTTAGTCTAGTTTCCTGCCTCCGCATGTTCTCCAAAGAGAAGGCTCTGCTTCCTGGGTAGCAATCGCCCCTCTGCAAAGGACCAGCACAAGTTGTCCCTGCCCAAGTGGTATATACTCCTTGCTCTGCCCCTCTGCACAAGGGCGAATTTCACCCCATGTCACTTTGGGAAGGATGATGACATCCTAATTATTAGCCTTCATGAATACTTTATTTGTTCTTATTACAGTACTTCTTCTTTGCATGATCGTAGTGCCTAGGACCCCTAGTCATGTGCCAGGACCCCATCACGCTGGGTGCTGTACAAACACACAGAACAAAACGCCATCCCTGCCCTAGAGCGCCGACAATCGATTTGTGACCCGTTTTAACTAGTATTTAGTCTCACCTTTCCCACCCATAGAGCCATGACAGGTGTGACCAGGGGGAATGGAAATCTATTTAACACCTCCATGCCTTGCTCTCGATTACAACCAGCTTCAGACCTGGTGTATTTTGGCCGTTCACAACATCGGTTGATCACTTTGCTTAACGGCGTTTCCATCACACACCGGCGTCTAGCCACTAGAATTCACACACAGAATTCTAGCAGAATTCATTTTGAAGAAATAAAACCCCAAGTGTCTTAAGAAGTCAAACTTCTCCATATTTCCACTGGTAGCGAGAGCTCATTGACGCACTGAATAAAATAAAGATAATAGGTTTTACTGCGCTTCCTTTCTCCTCCTTCGATGACTTGAAATCATATTTTTGCCTCATAAGAGCTGGAATATATAGCTGCTCTAAGGAAAACACAGTACCATTTGCTTACATGGTCTCCAGTGCTCATTGTTGGCATTAAAGTAAAGGGAGAATTCTCTTTCTAGCAGTAGTTTCAGTACAATTGCTAAGGGTGTCCGGCTGCCAAAAATAACACCCTAGCAGGAGATGAGTGGGTCTTCCAGATTCAGTGGAAGTGGGATGGGTGGGCTGCGGAGGGGTTCTTCAGTGGCTACCGAGTTCTCAGGCTGATTCTGGTGAGACTGATCCATGGGACACTGGGAACTCTTATCTCTCGGAGTCCAGAGGTCCCAGACATATTGCTGATGCCATGAGTAAAATGACCCATCCCTAAGGTAACTGAGAATGATCTGGTCCTATTTTGCACAGTGCTGAATCTTTCCCTACTTACAAGGATCACGAGGAGGCAAACAAGAAGCAAGAGAGATTTTTCCATTTCCCCTCATCTCCTGGTTCCTCTAACAGATGGGCCCGGATAGCTTTGTAAGAATTCAGGTACCTACCTCCCCCAGGTAAGATTCCTGAGTGTCTTGTTACACTTCTCCCTATCCATCTGGGGCAGATTGCAGGCAAGCATTCCCCACATCTACTCTAAACACAGCCGAGAAGGAAGAAATGAGGTAGCAGCATCGAAAAATCTGAGTGACTGGCCCTGTGGTATCATTTCGACAAGTCCACTTATGAAGTCCAATCTTGTGGCCAACCAAGAATATGGAGGGACAATATTAAGCAAGACCTAAGAGAAAAATATGCCTTTGACAGAGGTGAGGGTCTATAGAGTAGAACTACCACTGCCAGAAGTATTTCTGGGGCTGGTAGCAACACCCAGTACTTCAGTAAATCATCCAAACACGGGTGGCATTTCAGATCCATGGGTAGCTGTAAGAGGTCCAGACTCATCCCTGCGGCACCTCCTGCTGGTCGTCCAGGGAATTAGCTCACCAGCCTCTGGAGCGCCCTCTGCAGGCCGGTGATCCGACTTGTCGTCCTCTGGCGCCCGTGTCCCTCCCAGGACCCGGTGCCCCTATTACTGGGATGCTGCCCCCTGGCAGTACCCCACAGATCTGGGTCTCCCCTCCCTGGGGAACCCCCACCCACTATCCCCACCTTGCCTCAGCACTAGGCCACTGCCAGTCACCAACTAGCCCCCACACCCTGGGGCAGACTGCAGTATAGGCCACTCATCACTGGCAAGGGGGGTTTGGACCTGCTGCCTTGGCCTAGCCCTGGGCTGCCCTCTGCAACCCCCAGTACCCCTTGGCCTTCTGCTAGGCCGCAGCCTGGGGCTATCCAGGCTGGAGCTCCCCAGCCCTGCTCCACTCAGGTATGCTATCCCTAGATTGCTGCAGCAAGGCCCTTCTCTCTCTGCAATCAGAGAGAGACTCCCGAGCTTCTGGCTGCCCTGGCCTTTATAGGACCAGCTGAGTCTGTTTGGGGCGTGGCCCCAGCTGCAGCCACTTCCCCCAATCAGCTCAGCCTAAAAGCTGCTTTCTCCAGCCACAGCCCCCTCTGGACCGGAGCGGGGTTACCACCCCGCTACAGTAGCACATGGAGGATTGGGCCCCTTAACAACACTAGGTGGGGAATCAGTAGCAGGAGCCAATGATCTCTTAAGGGCAGGTGGGCTGGAACAATTTGTGTAGTGGGGGTGCTGAGAGCCATTGAACCAAACTGTAAACCCTGTATTTAATGGAAACCACTTCAAGCCAGGGGGTGTGGCAGCATACACCTCTCCCCCCCCCCCCCCCCCCCGCACCCTTAATTCCAGCACCTATGCTTAAGGGTGAAACATCCAGCTGCCAAAAATTTGGCTCTAGTTAGTACAGACCCACCAAAGAGAAATTCAGAAAATATAAGAAAGCCAGCTCGCCTCTAAAAAAAAATGTGCAAAATTCATGCCTGGACTAAACTGAACTCATTGGATGAGGAGCAAGGCAGCAGTGTGGAAGTTATTATAGTTTACCAGTGCACCAGTAAGTACTCATTTCCAGATGAAATATGGAGCAGATGGATTTCTTCTTAAGAAACTTTTTGGTTTCCTCAAAATGATTTTTTGAAAATGACTAATGTGACAATTAAACGGTCTGAAGTCAATGGAGTTACATTAAGAACAAATCTGGCTCAAAGTTTTTTATGAGGGGTCAGTGGCTTTTTGCAACTACATTTAATTTAAAGGTAGGCTTTTTGTTTGTTTTCTTTTGAAAATAAATACCCTTTTTATGTCATTATTGTTCTACAAAATGCTATGCCTGGGACATACTTCCTTCTATTGTTTTTCACTCTGATTTTCAAGTTACCAAATAAAAGATAAAAAGCCTGCTGAAAGGAAATGGAGAAACTTCCTTTGAAGAGTGTGCAAACACACACACATCCAGTCACAGGTAATGACCCACAGTCAGTAAAGGGATTGTTAAAATAATGCTTTACAGCTGGTGCATTTGTGTGTTGCAGGGGATGAGTTCTGATCTCCTGGAGTTGGTCATCACAAACATTTCCTACATAAACTCAGCAGAAAGCACCACAATCAATGGCGCCAAGAAATGTTAGCACCAAAAATACGGATGGAGAGTGCAGAAGAAACCAAACACGTTAAAGAGACAGAATAAAATAACTGCTCTAATCAGACCTTTTCACTTGGGCTTATTATTACCACTTAGAGAATGAAGATAGCCTTGGCCGCCTTCTGACTCCAGTGTCCTTTTCAGACAGCAGCGTTGCCCCTTTGCCAAGTGGTAGCAGATGTCCAAGGCCTTGCAGGGCAGCATCCCAGTGCAGGGGAAAGCAGTGATGCAGATGGTCAAATAGCACTGAGGGCAATCCCTTCTTCCAGGGATCTCAGCCCAGCACCAATGCCTGGGGGCAACGCTGCCTCAAGAATTGATTCTAATCAGAGCCCAAAGCAGAGAACAAACGCACCTGCTGCTCACACACCTGCCTCTACACACAAACCTTGTATAACCCTTAACAACACAGCATGTCTCCCAAAGAATCAAAACTTGCTCACCTGCTAAGGAAAAGAACATGGAAGACTATGTGTAATAGCGCCACCTGGTGACACCTGCCATAAAAATATTTTTCACTTACACTCTTATGCCAGGCATGGCCAAACTTCCTGGCCCACCGAGCTACATACAACAATCTTCAGAAGTTTGAGCACCAGGGCTCGGGGCTTCAGCCCCACTCCTGCTGAAGCCCCGAGCCCCGGTAGGTGCGCCTCGCAGGGCTGAAGTCCCTACACCACTGCAAGGCAGAGGTCCTGAGCTCCTCCCTTCCAGTCTGGTAGGCAGAGAAGGGGGGCAGCGTGGGGGGCTTGCAAGCCGCACTTTAACAGTAAAAGAGCCACATGTGGCTTGTGAGCCACAGTTTGGCCACCCCTGCTCTATGGCTTCAATCCTGCATTCAGATCCATGCAAGTAGACCCCTGCATCCATAAAGAGCCCACGATCATGAAGGAAGCTAAGCAGCAGTGCAGTGGTCTGCCAATGCTTATTTGATCCAGTACTGTTTCCTGAAATGACTTCAGCACTTGGAAATGAGGTAATCCACAATACCGATTATATAGGCTATAGAATCGCTCTCCTTCTGGAAATGAAACCATGTTTACGCCAAAAGAGGGTGCTAAGTATTTTGAGAGAGCTGGCTGAAATTTTCTGAATGAAACTTTGTTCATCGAAAATGGTCTTTTTTCAAAAACTCAAATTTTCATCAAGAAATTAATTAATTTCAAAAGGTTCAGTTTTTGTCACTGATGAAACCCTAAGATGAAAAGCTTTTGGTTTTCAGTTTTTTCCCTCCCTTCTCCCCCCCTGCCCCCACCGGGCAAAATGGCAAAAGGCAAAAAGGAGAGAAAGAGGGGGAATTAACCCTCTCCCCATTTTGAATTATACATTTAAAAATAAAATAAATGAAAAATCATGCTGTTTCAAAACCTGCAGAATGAAACAATCTTTTGAAATTTTTCAGAATATTTGGAAAACGCCCTTCGCCATTTTTGAATAACTCTATTATTTTTACCTTCAGATTTAACTTGTTTTGACAGGCCAATAAAGTTTTGTAACAGACAGAAAGTAGCCACTAGAGGTTAGAATTAGAACAAAGGTCTGCTAGAGATCAAAGTATCTCCCAAGTTTGAAAATATTTGGGTCTGGGGTTTTGGCTCAGCCCATCTTTAGTGTAAAGCCCAAGCAGTTTTTCTGCTATAGATATATTAATAAAAGCTACAAAGAGTCAGGTCATTAGAGCTTGCTTCGATATTCATGCTACTAGCACTAGTGATAATAAATTCATTATTTCCATAATTATTCCATTATAATTTAGTAATAGGTTCACATTAATTTCACAGAGCTTATTATGAAGCATGATCCAAACAAAACAAGAGACAATGAGCATGGAATTCATTTAAAATCCTATTAAAATGGTGGGTTTTAAGGCAAAAAGTTTGATTTTATTTTGTGTCATAATTGCCTATTTTCTGTATTTGTAAAATAAGATCCCTTCTATCAGAAACCCAGACACCATGGTGAATGTGCTAGACAGACAGACAGATTTCTGTCTACATTCAAAACAATAGATGGGACAGAATACTGAAAGCATTTTAAGGGGAACTTAATTATTCAATGTCACAGTTATGGGGCTAACTGCATGTCTGAGCCCACCTGGTCTCAGTTGAGTGCACCCCTCTCAAGTCTCAAACTGTCTCTTCGTCAGAGTGGACTCACGCAAATCTCCCACAGACCTGGCCCTGCGCTGCAGTCCCCCGGAACTAACCGTGGTTACCTCAGCAGGTCCGACTAGGGTTCAGTGCCTGTAGTTCTCTTCCTTCTGGGAGCTATGACCAGTGGTACTCAGTCACCAGACAGTCTTCTGAAGCAAAGTATTGTTTATTTAGAACTGAAACATTTACCAGAAAAGGTCTGAAATCAATAAACCGTCTATACACGTCTATCTTAGCAGGTGTCTATCCATCTTCCATAAGCGGATTCTGTTAGGCCCAAACTTCCGACTAACATCCCAAGGCCTCTAAGGTCTGACTGGCATAATCTGCTCCCTTAACTCACAAACCAGTTCCTGCTGCTTCAGGGAGTGTGTCCTTAACTCCGGCTCAGTCTTTTGACCATCCCCATTCATAAAGTCCAAGTCACATTTTAGCTGTTTACCTTTGAATGGCAAAATTCCAGCACTGGCACAATAAGGCTTGCAACTTCATCAGAGACAGGATGCAGGATCCTTGAGGCGAATAGCTTTCCCTAATGTCTTTCAAGAGTATGCTGGGATGTTCTTCTCTAGGAGCTCTTGTCTTCTTCTTGGAGGCAGCCCGGATTGAATGAAAGCAAGATAGGTGTATAACAAATATTCCACTTACCCGAATATAGTTACACTGTCTCTCTGAGTAACAACGTCATATATAGTATTTATAAAAATATGACATAGCCACCCCACATCCGCCACACTCTAGTTGGGGATCTGAACCAAAGGATACAATCTGCAAATTTGGGTGCCTTCATTTGGGTGCCCAGTTGCACGTTTGGGCACTTAAGCGCTGCTCAGCAGCATGCTTAAGCCCATGCCTAACTTGAAGCCTGGGAGCAGCGCGCTGAAGCCAGTCGCACTACCCATGTGCTCGCAGTTAGGAACCTGATGAAGTACCTTGCGGCGCGGAGGCCGTAGATTGGAAAGGAGATGCCCAAATGCCCATTTCAAGTTTCTAATGGCTGATCTGAGCACTAACCTGTGGGACTTTGTGCCGAAATGCGGGCTGCCTCGCCTGAAACTGGAGCTCGCCATGTCAATCACATAACAAAACAGTGCCAGGCAACTATCCTCTGACAATATGCGCACAACAAAAAATGACCTAGACTCTGTCCCGTTCAGGTGAAGTGCTTCCTAGCAGCAAAATCCCATGTCAGAGTCTTGTGTATTTTCTGCTCATTGTAATTATTATGAACTATTATGGTTGTTATTTGTTACAGGTACTAAGAGGCGGGGCCAGCTCCAGTTGCTTGCCTTATTATTTCAAGATGTCGGGAGGACTGCTGGGCAGAGGACTCTAGTTCACGGTGCTCATTGTCTGGTAACCTTTGGACAAGTTTCCCCCTTCCCCACCCTCAGAGCGGGAGGGAACACATGCGTACATCAGGCAGACATTCTAAAACATTCTGCAAAGCAGTCAAGCCCAGTGCTGGATGCTGAAGGCACCAGGATCCTGTCTCTTCCCTCCTGAAATGACTCATTAGCTACATTTCATCCGTTCCAATTCCAAAATCCTCAAATTCAATTGAGAAAACAGAATCCCTTTGATCGTTGATTGCCTGCTAATGCATAATTGATAACTCAGACTGGAAGAAAAAACCCCCATCACCATTAGCCTTCAATTTAATATGTTCTGGTGCTTCAATTATGCAAAAACCAAACTCTCAGGACCTGACCATATTCCAAAATGAGAGCCAACGGGGGAAAGAGAAAAACACAGACTGAATTATTCCAGCTGTACATACATCTCTCTAAAAGCATAGATGTTGTAAGAATCATATTCAGCACTGAGCAATTCTGTTTGTTTTCTGAGCTGTTGCTTTGTAGAATTCCCAATGTGTCTGTTAATGACTTCAGAGCAGATAAAAATAGACAGAAACATTCCCCTTTTTCACAATTTTTTAGTCAGGGAATTGTACCAGTCAGCACAATGATGGTTTCTTTGTTTGGTTTTTTTGGCCCACTGCACTAAAAGCCTCATGCTATTATATGGCCTACAAGGCGAGCGACTGAGAAAGAACAATTAATGAAGAGTCATTTTGTCCTTTGCTTTGGAGAAGACAAATTCTTACTTCTTTTTGAAAAGGATTAAATTATAAATGTTAAGGATGTGATAGTGGGGAAGGAAACAGAAGCCCATTTCAAGTTTCTAATTGCTGATCTGAGCACGGTAATACACAGAGATATTTTTCTACCAGGGGACTTCGATGAAAGCAGTGCTACTCGTGTGGACTTGGGTCAAGATAGCACGCGTGCCTGCATGATCTCAGGTACGTTATGAGCATTCAGGAGTGTATATGCAGCACCACAGGCGCTGACTTTTTGTTTTTGCTGGTTCAGGGTCTTCCCCTGAATTCATGGACTTAATGAAAGAGAAGGTCAGACTGAAGTCAAGGAATCGCCATGGCATCTCTCGGGCTCATCTGTCCTGTTTCTGAACCCAGCAATCCTTGAGAGAAATTCATGCTGGAGAAACATGGTTTTATTGCAAGACTTGAAATATTTTGGTCACTTTTTTTTCACCTCAGACCCGAGTCAGGTGATGACAGGAGAAGCTCAGTGTGCTGTTTTGTTTTTGTGAACGATAGTTATCAAACCCTCATGGCTGGGGAGAAAAGATTGAAAACATGAAAAGACTCTGAGACAAATCAAAAGAACCTCACGTTTATTACATTGCAGCCAACACGTGTCGAAGTGTCCCGTGGGCCTCATCTCGTTTCTTGTCATCTTTTTACTTTGCTAGACTATTATCCGCGTACAAGGCTGAATCTGGTTTCACTGCTCCAGATTTCCCCTTCCCCACTGCTACTCCCCACTGGCCCATTCCTAGTGCACCCTGAAATCCCTGGCACACATTCGCCATTGTTATCTAGCATTTAGAAATATGGTGATGGGTGCTATAGCTATAAATAGAGAAAGACGTAACTCCCACACCACTGCCACAGCCCCTTCCCCATATCACTCACCCTTCCTCCATTCCGGTCACTTCCTACAACCCTACCTTACTCTTATTCCCTCCCACCGCCACACCTTCCTTCCCAGAGTTCCCACCCATGCAAGCGACGGGTCTCGTAATTACATAGCTCATCGTTTTCATCAGCCATTCGCAACCTTTGATCCAGAGTCCAGCTCTTTTCCTCCAGTCGCTGCATCACCATCTTTGCTGAATTGTCTCCTTTTAATTTTATTTCTCACAGACAGCTGTCAAAAGAAAAATAAACCAGCCAAACCCCCTGCCCTTCATATACATTTTAATAATTCACGCTGGACTCCAGTTACAGCAAGTTTGATAAACAAGTATTTAGAATCATTTCCTCTAAGAGCAGAGGCTTTTTAGGAGGGAGAAGTACAATCATTACCTCTAAGAATATGCATGAATAATACAGTGCCCTCCTCTCGCTTTTATTGTTTGTCTGATTTTCATTAAATCATTCACCGTTGCTCCCTTTGCACTTGCTTTAGCAGAAGACACTGGTTTTAATTGGACTGAATATTCAGTCGAGATAAATCCCTAATTCGTATGTTGAAAAGGTTTTACAGAGCAACCAGCTCAGCCTGGACTCCATTATAGAACGAAGGGGCATTGAAATGAGATTGTTCCAAAAGTCTATTAAACTTGTAGGGAAAAGAGATTGATTGCACATCTACAGCGTCTCTCTCTTTCAGATGACCAAGGACATGTTCGAGATGTAGATGACAACATCCAACCCTCCTGCATACACCTGTTGTCTGTGAAGCACAAACATGTGAATTTCCAAGTTAATTTCATACCTGAAAGATGAGTTGTTCTGCAGATAGTCTGTAACTGAATGCCGGGCTCCCTGAAATAGATTTTATTTACAATACGGAGACACAATGTCTTCCATTTCTATAGCCTCTTTCATTTCTCAGGATGCTTTGCAATCCTGCATGGAGTTCAATTTAGCACTACATGGAAACAGCAGAGAATGTCGGAGCTGGTACAAAAAATAAAAAAAAATCCAGTCATTTTAATCCATGTGTGGGGGTTCAGATGCACATTACCGTTCTACCACAAAGGGCTCGCTTTTAAATCCTGGCTTAAATCTCCAGAGGAAAATACTCCGGCGATCTCATCCGGATACCCCAGCAGACTCTTGGCAATGTCACTGCCCTTCAGCCTGGACCAAACCCAGAGTTCCTTACTCTGCTCAGAGCTCAGCTGTTGCTTTGCCATGAGCCCCAAGCAAGGCGCAGCCGATTGTCATACTGCCCCACAAGCACCTCAGGAAGCAGCCTGCGGCTCTGGGAAGAAAAACCGGCCTTCTGGTTTTTCCCTACTCCATGGAGGAAGCGTCCCGCAGGCCTGATGCGGTGCAGTGCAAACCCCCAGCATTACTATGCTAGTTGGTATATTGGCGGGGTGAAGACCACTCTCTGCCTTATCATACCCGTTCTTGCCCATTTGCACAAGGTGGATATGTAACAGACCCTTGGGTGCGTCTCCCCACACGATGCTCCTACCTGCCATCTGGCCTAACAGCCCCGGGCTCAGCCTTGCAAGCCAAGCCAAATTTGGCCCTCTCTTCTTACCCAGTCCTTACTCAGGCAAAGCTCCCAGTGATGTCTATGGGTGTTTCGTGAGATTTAACCCTGAGTATTAATAATGATTATGATCCATATTACAACAGGTGTCTAGAGTCCCTAGCTGAGACCAGGGCCCCATTGTGTAGTGCTGTACAAACACATACCCTGTTTCCCCGAAAATAAGACAGTGTCTTATATTAATTTTTGCTCCCAAAGATGCGCTAGGTCTTATTTTCAGGGGAGGTCTTATTTTTCCTGGAGCTTCGGGGCCTAATATTCCGGGGTGGCCTTATTATCCGGGAGGTCTTATTTTCGGGGGATGCCTTATATTACAGCGAGAGGCAAAACTGGAAGTAGGTCTTATTTTCGGGGGATGTCTTACTTTCGGGGAAACACGGTAGTAAGGGTAACACATGGCCACCAAGAGCCAACAATCTAAATGGACAAGACAGACAGAGGGAGGGGAAACATAGGCACCCAGAAATGAAGTGACTTGCCCAAAGACACCCAGCCATTTAGTGGCAGAGCTAGGAATGGGAGTCAGGTCTCCAGACTCCCAATCTAGTGCCCAATCCACTAGACCACATTACCTCTTTTAATCAGATGCTAACTAGAGGTTACCACACACGTTACAAAAATACACGAGTCAGCAAGCCTGCACTGGTAATCCCCCAAAGACAAACTTCTTCCTGAGATTTTCTGTTCTGCTGCTGCTCCACCTTGCGGTGCTGAGGGTTCCAGTTCTGGCTGGAAGATTGAAGCGAGAAAATGAAACAATACAAACGTTTGTTTAAACAGTTCCAATTCCTGGAAAAGGTCGAGTTTGGTTCTAAATCTGAATACAGGGGCAGATTTATTCTAACCAGACCAATTCCCCAGAGCCAAATCCAGGAGCTTGGCTGAGGAGACTGCTTGTTTCCATTCCCAGTGGGAGTGTTTTCCTTATTGTTATTTGTCTAACTAAAAGGCCAGCAGTTTTGATTACGTGCATCCCTCCCTCCACCCCTATTCACTGGAAGAAAATGGGAAACCAGAAGTGATCTAGTATCTTTATATCCTGCCTCACAGTGTTTTGCTGAGGGAGCATTATGATAACAAAAAAACACACAAAAATTAGGTTAACTATTTTCCAGGCATAATGACCCTGGGAACTGTTTGATGGGAGAGGACAGGGAAGAAGGCATTTTCTGCTTTCTCAGCCGGAAAAAACAGACCCCTGTGTAAATCCCAAGTACGCACACAGAGGTTGAGGATGAACTTTCAAAGAACTCTTCCCCCACTGATTGCCCTGAGGCGATCTCATCCAGAACTCCCAGAAGAATTCTTGAAGTAGCTGTCACCACAGGCATTGCCTTCTTGCTCTGCATAGTTCTGATGTGCTTTCTCCCAGGCTGTCCGCCCCCCCGAGAGACAGAATGTTTAACTCCAGTGCAATGAAACAAAGACCACGACGGAGTAGCAGCAGCAAGAGCACTCTCTCTGCACTGTGAGAATAAGACAGAAGAGCACGGCATTCCCTTCCTAAATGCTATTCCAAACAATAGTCCATTTGCATTCTCGCTGGAGAGATAGTGACAACTATAGCCAAGGTTACCAAAGCATTTCCATTTTAAGTCCCTGTTTTTAGTTGCCAACTAATGACTTTATTAGAATGATCCAACCTAGTTTAGGAGTTCTCTTGGGAGTGCTGGGGGGGGGGGAGGGCATGGACTTGCTACCCAGCATTGGCTGTGCAAAGGGGTCCCTGCTTTCTTTAAAGTTTATTTATACACAGATCAAATAAACAGCATTCCAGGCGCTTTCAATTAACTTTGATGCCAAACTTTGATGTTTCCACCCTTTACAGTAATCATTTTTATGTGCATTTAATTTTTTTTATAAAAAGACCAGCTTCATTCGAACTACAGAGCATTGCCGCTATTTGAAAACCTTGCATTTTTAATTCATTTCTTATCAGTAGCGTACTTCTGGGGCAAAGAGAGAAAATCAAGTTTTTAATGTGTTTCAGTTGATTTAAATTAATACTTTATGTTCAGATTCAAAAGAACTGGATCATGGAAGGGGCTCTGACATTTTCCCACTCTCTCTTTCTCCGGCTGCGCTCGGTGAAATGGAATGATTATTGCTCAACCTCCCGGTGCTTTGCTCCATGATGAATACCCAAAAGATGAAAATTATACACAGTTTAGTCCACTCCGATCATCACTCAAAGGCCCAGTGACCAAGCTGGAGAGAAGGGCTGCAGGCTTTCAAGATTAAGATTTAGCAGATGATGTGTCAATCCATTGCTTAATGGGTGTGCGTGTAGGGAAAATTATTGATAATGTAGGATTTTCTCACTAGTTGTGTAATTCTAGCCACCTATGTTCCTAGGAACATTGAGAGCCAGAGATAAGAATGAAGCTTTTAATGAAAAGGGGCCTGAATGATTTCTACTGCATTTAATAACCACTTCATCACTGTCACTGAATGAAAGTACTAGATCGGATTCCGTCGCTGACAGCACTGCAGAGCTGCAGGATAGTCATCAGTTAGGAAGCTATACCCCTCTCCTTACCAAGCGAAGGGAGAATCGATTATCTGAGTCAAGTCACATGGAGTCTAGAGAATTATGTCTGTGTGGTGTCATGGTTTCAAAGGCCTCTCAATAAAGAGCTGCCGTCATTGTTTAAGAAGGAAAATTTCAGAGGACTCTGCTAAAGAAGCCAGGAAGTATTTCTGGAAGGGCTCCCGTTCAAAAGTCGTGTGCTTTCCTCTAAGCTAGGCAGCACTACACACCTACCTGTAACCTCCAGGATGCGCCAAATAGATACATGCATGCCCTCTATGGATTTGGATGAAAAAAGAAAGTCTCTGGTTAGTTCTTGGGGTTTTAGCCATGCTGCTCCTATTTAGAAAATTGCAGCTAAATGTCTAGTCACTAAATCAAGACTATACATAGACCTGTAAGCAAGTGGCATTCCCACTCAGCTCCTTACACACACTATGCAGCTGCGCTAAACTTACCCCTTCCTGGAATGTGCCATTTCATTAACCAAAACAGAACATAGCCCTAAGCCTCATCCTGGGCTTAGCTGGTTCTAGACTTGCTCCCTGCAAGACTTTTCTTTCCCTAGCCTATCTCAGAGGCACACAGACTTTTTGTATGCTTCAGCTGGAGCTAATAGCATCCACCTGGTCTGGCTGTCAGAGTGAGTCAGCGGACAAACACTGCATTTTTGTGCAGGGTCCAAGCACCTGACAAATTAGGTCTGGGGAGGCAAATTGTTGGAAATACTCTGGAAGAACATGCTCTTCTATTTCCTTTGTTAGAAGAGAGCTATTGAGGGGAGTGCTTTCTCCGGTTGGATGTAATCAGAGTTGCAAAGCATCCCCCCTTCAGGTCACTGTAAGAACAGGATCTGCAAGAGAAGCCTGGGTAATGAGGGAACTAAAAGGAGGAATGTGATTAGCATAGGGCTGACTCAACACCAAAAATACCTATGGTGGCATTGCTGTTATTGCATATTGGAAGCCAGAATCCATCTAGTCCGCTGTCCAAGAAGACCAAATAAAATGGAAACGTTTTCCTGTCTAGAGCTGAGGAAGGCGGAGGAGAGTCCTGAGATGGAGATCATTAGTAAATAACTGGCTGCCTGCAAAACTTTGCAAAGCTGCCTCAAAATGTTTATGCTGTCAATGCTATGGATTATGCTAGTCTGCCAAAACAGTAGCTGTGCCAAACGAACTACCAATTGTGGGATGCTGCTGCATTTCACCTTGAAGGTACAGATGTAATATCTCAACCAGATTTCATATGCAGGTCTACTTTTTTTAAAAAATGCAGATGTTTATAGCGCTGCCTCAGACAAAGGGATTTAAACTGCTAGAAGACTAAGCAGAAGTTGAGAGATGTGTATGAGCTGCAGATGTAAGTTGCAAGGACAACAGCTATCAGTTTGTCCTGACAAAGTCAGAACTGAAGCTGAAAGTTGATGTGAAAACTTCTTTTATTTTGCTCTGGTCTAAAAATTTCCACAGGAAAAAAAATCCTATTTCCAACCAGCTCTCGTTTGATGACTTCCTGCAAAACAAAGCTGTCTTTCCTTAGATCCCCAGAGGGCTGGGGATAGATATAAAGATATAAAGCTCAAACAAGCCTCAAATCAGAGCCCCCAAAAGGGGTTAATCCAGCTCAAGGGGACATTTTTGTCTGTTTCTTTGTTTTCAATCCCTTGCTTATGGATCAATCCAATTTACCAGAGGGAAATCTCCTTCAGTAATAGTTGATGAAGGGTCTGACCTAGCTTGGGAAAATGTGTATTGCATGCTAACTTATGCAGATGATTTGTACGCAGACAAATCTTTTTAGGGCCCAAAACTGCAAGGTGCTGGGTGCCTTCTGCAAATTGCTGAGCGCCTCCAACTCCTTATGGAGTCGAACACAGTCAGCATCACTCAGGATCAAGTCCTAATCGCTATCTGATTGAAAAGCCCAACTGCTAAATGAGTAAAATCCCTGCATGCTAGATCAGGACCTAGAAAGATTGCATGCATTGCTGAGAGATTAAGCCTATCAAATGAAGAAATCCAGAATGTGATAGATAAAACAAATACCCATTAAAATATAAATCTCTCTTAACATTGCAAAGAGAAATGCATTCCCAACACAGACATAAAAGGCCCCCAAAGAAACAAATATCCAACATAAGAACAGATGGGGAAAGACAAGCTAAATAATTGGTTCGAAACCATCCATCCCTGCAAAAGCAGCAAGCGTGGGCCTAAAACAACACAGATATGCTCCACAAAACAAGCAAAATACAAGCAAATAACATAAAATAAATATCGGGGGTAGCCGTGTTAGTCTGTATCTACAAAAACAACAAGGAGTCTGGTGGCACCTTAAAGACTAAGATTTATTTGGGCATAAGCTTTCGTGGGTAAAAACCTCACTTCTTTGGATGCATAGAGTGAAAGTTACAGATGCAGGCATTATATACTGACACATGGAGAGCAGGGAGTTACTTCGCAAGTGGAGAACCAGTGTTGACAGGGCCAATTCAATCAGGGTGGATGTAGTCCACTCCCAATAATAGATGAGGAGGTGTCAATTCCAGGAGAGGAAAAGCTGCTTCTGTAATGAGCCAGCCACTCCCAGTCCCTATTCAAGCCCAGATTAATGGTGTTAAATTTGCAAATGAATTTTAGTTCTGCTGTTTTTCTTTGAAGTCTGTTTCTGAAGTTTTTTTGTTCAATGATATCCTATCTCCTAGAACTGGAAGGGACCTTGAAAGGTCATCGAGTCCAGCCCCCTGCCTTCACTAGCAGGACCAAGTACATATTTTGCCCCAGATCCCTAAGTGACTTTTAAATCTGTAATAGAATGACCAGGGAGATTGAAGTGTTCACTTACTGAATAAAATAAATATGTATCTCATAGAGCTAGAAGGGACCCTGAAAGGTCATCAAGTCCAGCCCCCTGCCTTCACTAGCAGGACCAAGTACATATTTTGCCCCAGATCACTAAATGGCCCCCTCAAGGATTGAACTCACAACCCTGGGTTTAGGAGGCCCATGCTCACACCACTGAGCTAGCCCTCCCCCCAAGATATCTAAGAACTGATGGGCACAGATGGGGAATCCCCAATTTTAAATGTAACACTGAAGACAAAAGCAGACAACTGCGGCTGTGTAAACCAGGAGGTCAGACTGGTATTGACTCAGTCAGCAACTCAGATGCAGCTGAGATGAGGGCAGCCATGCCAGACACTTTCCCTTAGCACACTCGAGCTGGGTTGAGCTTGGTCATTTTCACTAGTCCTACTCCCAGACCTCATTGCCTTTAGAAATTATCTTTGGCAAACACTTCCCTCTAAGAACGCTGCAATCCCAAATGTTTTGCATAGGGTAGAATGGCCTTTATTTTGGCAAGTAAGTTTCAGTCAAAATAGGAAAAGTGTTCAAGAAGGTGCCACGTTTTTCCTGTCCACATTTCTGTAGTCAAACTGCACATTTGCCTAAGGCCCTGTCTATACTAAGGAGGAAGCTGTTAGCACAGGTGTGTTTAAACATGGTTGCTACTAGCAGTGTTCTGACATGGCTTTCCTGAGCCATGTAGACAGGCTGCAGACTAGCCACAGGTAGAATACAGTATGGATAGTATAGTTTTATAATAGCTATAACAGAATGGAAAATCCCTGGAAACAGGGCTAGAGCTTTGCAAACTCTGTTTAAAGAAGGGCAGACTGTTAGCCTGCTCAAACTAGAGCAAATCTGTTGTGTATTAGTACTTTCACAGGGAGAAACTATGAGGCCCAAACGGGCTCTTTAACCTAGAGTAGAAAAGCATAACAAGAACCAATGGCTTAAAGTTAAAGCCAGAGAAATTAAAATGAGACAGAAGACACTTTTTTTAAACAGTGAGGTTGATTAATCATTGGAACAAATGACCAAGGGAAATGGTAGATTCTCCAACTCTTGAAGTCTTCAAATCAAGCCTGGATGCCTTTCTGAAAGGATTTAGTGTAGTCAAAAGTGGGTCCTTGGGCTCAGGGTAGGGATAACTGGGTGAAATTCTATGGCCTGTATGTATTATGCAGGAAGTCAAATTAGATGATCTAATGGTTCCTTCTGGCCTTGAAATCTGTGGATCTATAATAATCTATTCTCATGAGTTTTTAGCTGTATCTGCAATAGAACTGGTAAGCAAACCCTTTCCCACTTTTGGAGCTGTCCAAAATGGTAGGAACAGGGGCAGATCCATGTTCTAGCACATACCATAGCACATTCTAGGTCTGTTCTCGAGCAATCCTACTATTCATAAGAAGCAGGAATTCTTCAATTCTACTGGCTCTTCCACGGGAATCATAGAAGTGTAGGACTGGAAGGGACCTCAATAAGTCATTGTGACAGGGTCAGACCAGATGACTACAGGACAGTAGTGGAAGGTAGATACATTAGCCCCAGATTAAGCAGGTCCCTTTTCCCTGGGTAAAATAACAAGGACTTTTCCAGAACAATAAGGAACCTGCTAAAACCAATTAAGGCAAGCAGGCTAATTAGGACACTTGGAGCCAATTAGGAAGCTACTAGAAGCAATTAAGGCAGGTAGACTAATCAGGGCACCTGGTTAAAAAGAAAGACCTCCCTTCAGTTATGGAAAGGTGCGCAAGGAGTGATAAGGCGTGCTGCTGGAGGACGGAGGAGTACAACCGTTAACAGGCTTCAGGAGGAAGGTCCTGCGGTGAGGATAAAGAAGGTGCTGGGGGGAGGCCATGGGGAAGTAGCCCAGGGAATTGTAGCTGTCATGAAGCTGATACAGGAGATGTTGTAGACAGCTGCTATCCACAGGGCTCTGGGCTGGAACCCGGTGTTGAGGGTTGGCCCAGGTTCCTCCCAACTCCTGATTGGACACAGGAGGAGTTGACCTGGTCTGTGAGAGACACCAGAAGGCAAGGTCTAATTTGGAAAGGGATCTGACCTGTCCCTGACCGACTAGGTGGGACAACAGAGACTGCGGAGATTGTTCTCCGTTTCCCCCATGTTGGCCAGTGATAAGGTGACCTGAGTGAACAGCAGGTTTGAGCCTCTAGCAAAAGCAGACAAACCGAGGGCTGCTGTGAACCTCTGAGGCGAGCAAATCCGCCAGAAAGCACAGGACCCACTGAATCCGAGGAGGAACTTTGTCACAGTCATCTAGTCCAGTCCCCTGCACTCCAGGCAGGACTATGTGATAATTAGACTATTCCTGACAGGTGTTTGTCTAACCTCCTCTTAAAAATCTTCAATGACAGAGATTTCACAACCTCCCTAGGCAATTTGTTCCAGTGCTTAACTACTCTGATAGGAAGTTTTCCCTAATGTCCAGCCTAAACTGTCCTTGCTGCAATTTGAGCCCATTGCTTCTTGTCCTAGCCTCAGAGGTTAATGAGAACAATTTTTCACCATCCTGCTTGTAACAACCTTTTATGTACTTGAAAACTGTTATCATGTCCCATCTCAGTCTTCTCTTCTCCAAACTAAACAAACCCATTTTTTTCTATCTTTCCTCATAGCTCATGTTTTCTAGACCTTTCTCCAATTTGTCCACATCTTTGATGTGGCTTCTTTGATGTTAGTTGGAGCAACGTCAGCTTACACCAGGTGAGGATCTGGCCCTCTACGAATATATCAATTTTCAGCTGTATCCAAGAAAGTTCCAACGCCAGGATGGATCTGATAGGGCACTACTATCCAACTAGAGGTGAAAAATGTCCTTAAAGAGATGACTTTCTCCATCCCCCAAAACGCCTCACCTCTGATTTCCAGACACATGTGAACAGCCGCATGGTACTGATCATGAGAATTAAAATTTGCACAGAGTTCTTCGTGAGAAAGAAATCAGGTTGGTCAACAGAACAGCTTCTACTGCACTAGGCCTGGGCTGTGAACATCTTGCTACTCACAGGAGTCGTCTCACTAGAGCCGCTCTCTGAGTAAAGTGCCACTCAACATGAGAAATGGAGACCGAGCCCAGCCCCTCTAATTGCAAGCTGCTTAGCTAGGGCTTGAAGGATTGCACCGTGGTTAAGGGTTAAGGCTACTACTTGGCATGCCCTGGTGCAATCCCTGCTCTGCCACATACCGCCTACGTGACCATGGGCAAGTCACTTCCTCTCCCTGTGCCTCATTCATAAGAACATAGGAACGGCCATACTGGGTCAGACCAAAGGTCCATCTAGTCAGGTATCCTGTCTACTGACAGTGGCCAATGCCAGGAGCCCCAGAGGGAATGAACAGAACAGATAATTATCAAGTGATCCATCCCCTGTCGCCCATTCCCAGCTTCTGGCAAATGGCGGCTAAGGACACCATCCCTGCCCATCCTGGCTAATAGCCATTGATCAGGGGTTCTCAAACTGGGGGTCGGGACCGCTCAGGGGGCTGCAAGGTTATTACATGGGGGGTCACGAGCTGTCAACCTGCACCCCAAACCCCGCTTTGCCTCCAGCATTTATAATGGTGTTAAATATATAAAAAGTGTTTTTAATTTATTAGGGGAGTCTCATTCAGAGGCTTGCTATGTGAAAGGGGTCACCAGTAAAAGAAGTTTGAGAGCCACTGCCATTGATGGACCTATCCTCCATGAATTTATCTAGTTCTTTTTTGAACCCTGCTGGAGTCTTGCTTCACAACATCCTCTGGCAAAGAGTTCAACAGGCTGACTGTGCGTTGTGTGAAAAAATACTTCCTTTTGTTTGCTTTAAACCTGCTGCCTGTTAATTTATTTGGTGACCCTTAGTTCTTGTGTTATGAGAAGGAATAAATAACACTTCCTTATCTACTTTCTCCACACCAGTCATGATTTTGTAGACCTCTATCATAGCCCCCCTTAGTCGTCTCTTTTCCAAGCTGAAACGTTCCAGTCTTATTAATCTCTCCTCATACGGAAGCTGTTCCATACCCCTAATCATTTTTGTTGCCCTTTTCTGAACCTTTTCCAATTCCAATACATCTTTTTTGAGATGGGGTGACCACATCTGCACACAGTATTCAAGATGTGGGTGTACTGTGGATTTATATAGAGGCAATATGATATTTTCTGTCTTATTCTCTATCCCTTTCTTAATGATGCCCAACATTCTGTTTGCTTTTTTGACTGCCGCTGCACATTGAGTCGATGTTTTCAGAGAACTATCCACAATCACTCCAAGATCTGTCTTGAGAGGTACCAGCTAATTTAAACCCCATCATTTTATATGTATAGTTGGGATTATGTTTTCCAATGTGCATTACTTTGCATTTATCAACACTGAATTTCATCTGCCATTTTGCTGCCCAGTCACCCAGTTTTGTGAGATCCTTTTGTAGCTCTTCGCAGTCTGCTTGGGAGTTAACTATCTTAAGTTGTTTTGTATCATCTGCAAATTTTGCCACCTCACTGTTTACCCCTTTTTCCAGATCATTTATGAATATGTTGAATAGGACTGGTCCCAGTACAGACCTCTGAGGGACACCACTATTTACCTCCCTCCATTCTGAAAACTGACCATTTATTCCTACCCTTTGTTTCCTGTCTTTTAACCAGTTACCGATCCATGAGAGGACCTTCCCTCAAATCCCATGACAGCTTACTTTGCTTAAGAGCCTTTGGTGAGGGACCTTGTCAAAGGCTTTCTGAAAATCTACATACACTATCTCCACTGGATCCCCTTGTCCACATGCTTGTTGACCCCCTCAGAGAGTTCTAGTAGATTGGTGAGGCATGATTTCCCTTTACAAAAACCATGTTGATTCTTTCCCAATAAATTATGTTCATCTCTGTGTCTGACAATTTTGTTCTTTATAGTTTCAACCAGTTTGCCTGGTACCGAAGTCAGGCTTACTGGCCTGTAATTGCCAGGATCACCTGTGGAGCCCTTTAAAAAAAATTGGCATCATCTGTACATTGAGGACAAATGCCCTGCCCTGCCTCACAGGGGTGTTGTGAGGATACATACATTACAGAGTGTGAGGTTCTATCTAAGTAGTTGGATAGATTCTGCCACCCTTACACAGCGTGAACCGTACCTTGTATCCACCTCAACCACCCATGGAATAAAGTTCTACTCCGGGCCTGTAGGGGTGGTAGAATCAGGCCCTTTATCCTTAGTGGTTTAAGCAGTCTCACTGCCGACTCCACCTTAAGAGCTTTAGAATACGCACAACATGAGGGAAGCAGGACTCGCCTGTGCTCGGTCTCAAGCTGTTTCATTATACCTGATGTATGACATGACAGTACTCGTTCTAGCTCCTAACCTTGAGCTTGTAAAATACACGGGGAAATTTACTAACTACTGTGTTCATCTTAATACACTTGGGAATTTTTAAAGTGGGGGGGGGGAAAAGACCCAAGAACTGGAGATTCCTAAAATAGCTAATTAGGCATAGCAACCCTTTAATGGCTGGGTGCAGTCCATTCTGTTTTCATCTGATTAAAGCTTTCGTTTACATGGACAGCATACAATAAGGGCTTCCGTTTGCCTTCTTCTGCAGGCGATAATCAATAGGTGATACGTGGACTCATTTTGGTGCTTATTAGCTGCTCATGCTGATGCAGTTTTACTTTAATAACATGTATAAATGCCTTCACTCCACTCTTGGCCAGTCTATGGTCTTGATTAATAAGTCAGGACAGAAAACTGTTTTGCACCCTCCTATTAAAAGGAATGAAAGGAGAAGCTAAACCAAGCCACCCAATAATTTAGCAGTGACAGAAGAGTCCTCAATTATCGCCCTGAAAAGAGGAATCAATGCTGGAATGCAGGATCCAAAGTCAGTGATGGAAGTCCTGGAGAAGAACAGATCCAGATCTGCGTCTGGCTCTGAAGCTCACGTTCGAGTCCCTCTCTATAACAGGGTACAATAGTCAGTTAGTAATTCCACTCTTGTGAAATTCTTTGGGCCTGATTTTGATCTCACACTGGTATAACCCTAGCGTAACTCCATGCAAGTCAATGGAGCTGAATTCACTTGAAACTGGCATAAGCGAGGGGAGAATCAGATCATTTTCCAAATGTGTTTACATTCAGCTGAACTCTAAAAGAAATTGAGCAAGTAGTCCAAGTGTATAAAAATAATAATCACCAGAATCTTTTGACCGTGGCTCTTTTAGTCTACATGAGCCCCTTTCTTGGATTATTAACAGGAGAGCGACTTCTCAGCTTTACTGTTTACGTTCCATTCCCAGCAGTGAAGCATTTATACTTCAAATCTCTATATTTCTGAAATTAACTTTTAAACCTTTCTTGTTGATACTCAACTGTAACAAATTACATCCAGATGGTATCTATTTCACACCTATATTTTAGCATCGTGTACAAATAACACAAGATCAATTCTAATGCTATGGTTCTCCCCCCCCCCCCCCCCCAAACTAGAAACCTTTGGATAAAAATGCCACCTCACATCATACTGACACACATAGCTGGCAGTCGATAGAGGCATACATGAACATTCATACTGTCCAGCCACACATACTGGCCACACAATCTTCCCATTGGTTGCAAGAATGCTCTGCTCTTGAAATCAGCAGGGAAGGGGGGGAGAAGGGGCAAAGAACGATTCTCACCAATTCTCAACTAATATTCCAAGGTGGGCTATGTTAGCCCAACTGAACAGAACTATGAAGCTGTCCTTGGCCTGCTCTTTTCAATGGCAGCCTGCCCTCTGTGTTAATGTACACGTTTCTTGAAACAAGAGTATGTTGATGTTAGCGATAGAATACAAAATTAGCTCTGTGGTTGCCGAGTGCACCCTGGAGATCCCCCTCCGTTTCTTACTAGAACCTTAATGCTCAAGAAGTCAGTCTCTGGCTGCAGTTCCAGAAATCACTCCACCCCCTTCCATTTAAGAGATTTCCCTCTTCCCCTCCCTCTCCTTTTAAGTTGTTTTCCCTAGGTAACACTCCAGCCAACAGTAACTTGGGTAATGACCAATGCTGAGTTGATTATTGTTATTATAGACTCTCTTATTTTTGTTTAATTAGTAATTATTTTAAATTACATGGCTGAAGTGCAGCTGGCTAGATGTTGCTCAGCAATCAATGGCCTGTTCTCTAGAGAGCCAGAATTATAGGGGGATTTTCAGCAAGGTCTATAGAACATATGGCAAAAGACGTCAGACTTTATTTTTGTTGTTCATCAAGGATATTAGACTTAACCTTAGTTCTATTGAAAAGATAGAGTTCTGCTTGCATAGGACTTTCTCATCATCCCCCCTGGCTGCTTTTCATAGGGGTTGGAAGAACCTAAACACCACTTTATTTCTCTTGCACCTTTAATCCAAGGATTTCCAGGTGCTTTATAAATTTATCTCGTCATGCCTGTGATGTAGATGGGATTATGTACCTCATATAGGTGGGTAAATTTGAAGCATTCAGAAGTTTAGTGAGTGACCAAGGAGACAGCAACAGTGATCAAGGGCACTAACTCCCATATTGCAATAGAACTCAGGAGTAGCAACTCCCAGTACCTAATTAACCCCTAGACCATATTGGGCAACTCAATAAGGATTAAAAATCAGGACAGTTCTAGTTGCCTTTGCTCTCCTGACTAGACAGACAGGATTATGGGCAATGCTTGATCTACACTAAAACTACTTCATTCCAGCAGAACAATGCCCATGAACATTGGCTAATGGCAGTCAGTGACCAGCCACTAGAGCAGCAACTCACCTCATCCCCAAACTGGATCTGCCATGTGAACCTACAAGCAACAGCTCTAGCTGGTGAGTCAAATAGGAACATCTGCATGGCCACCAGGCTTGCCAAACTCATCCAAGAGTAACTCTGTAGCTGTGTAACTTTTATACAGCCAAGACTAAGAATGGCATTGGCCACTATCAGTGGTATATTACAAGATCATATCCAGTTTATCATTCATCACCTTCGGATTGCTCTGTCTTCCATCTTTCAAAATAGCAGCCTGATCCCCTGACCTTGCATCTAAACAGATTATGACTTCCCACAGTTATTTCAGTGAGCTCTCGTGATAGTGACCATTTAAAACCAAAAGGCTGCTCACCTACCTAAGCAGATGCTTGGCTGAAATGTAATCTATATTGAAGGGTGTTAAGTTTTACTGAAGGGTAGAGAACCTTCAGTTTTTCAGTGCACTAGAAAAACTGGGGCCGCTTTGAAGGGTTTGCTTATTGGAGAAGGATTTGAGCAAAGTTTCACTGTGCATCACATTTCCTTCCATTAAATCACGTCACAGAGTACAGCTCTAAATTCTAATCTCTCTAAAGTCCCTCTTCCTTCTGCTTGCTCTCTAATGTCTGTATCAATAGATGTACGTGATGCTGAGTTTATATTGTCCTATGTTTCATTAATACAATTAGTAGAGGCCCATGTATTGATCCCAAGGTAGGACTCTAGTCAAGAGTATTGTTTAATTGGAGGTCACTGTCAATGATCACCTGCTGCCAAAGGCTTGTTACAGTACTTAGTACAGGATTTTCTGTCCGGACTTGTCTCAAAACAACCAACTGAAATTCAGATTATTAACTGGGAAAGCACAGTAGAAAGTTTAAAAAAAAATCAGCACCCAAAAACTTGTGCGCGCGCTCTCTCTCTATATATATAGCACTTGACAGCATAAAACTTTGTAGCATTAGAGCGGTAGCGAATTTTCCACAGCTGAATCAGATTAACTCCTGCATTAAAGCTCTTATGCATCAAGTTAAAACCAATTCGCTACTGAGCCATTTCTGTCCTATTATTGGTGGAAAGATAGCAGCCAGCCAGCCACACTAATCCAGGCTCATTCTTCCCCCCAAATTATCCCGTTTATCGCATTCTAAGGTGGACAGATGCATCAAGAGAGCCTAGTAGACATTGCAATGATCAGCTAAGAGCACAATGACCTGGTGACCAGGGAAAGAGGTGTTACGGAAATGAAAGGTGACCTGTGAAGGAATTTCAGGATATTGGGCTTGTGCCTCTTTCTGATAGAGTTTTTCCTGCTTGATATTTCTTTCTTGGCCTCCTTTGGCTAAGAAGAAAAACGAGAATGACCAACGGTTCTTTCCTGGGTCTGCTGCATGTTGCAAAGCACGTGTTGTGAGCAGCCCATACCTTAATTAAAAGGACAGGAACATTGACTCTAACGAAGTTGTTCACCCAAAATGTTAGTTCCTGATGCTAACACCCCTACCTAAGTTTTAAACCATGACTTGAAATTCCTTTCTGTAGCTCAGACTTGCCTTTTGCTATGTCACCATTTCAATAGTTCCCCATTTATCATGAAGCGTTCCAGGCCAAGCACAAACAGCATTTCTAAGGGGAAAACAAAACAGGAGGGTTTGTTTTAAGAGTTTGGGCTGTACTGCAGTATAAAAAAGCTGAAAAGAATATTAACAACATTGCCCCTCAGGTTGCAGATCGTGTTTAAGTAGAGCAACAACATTCCTATTAGGAACCAACCTTGTATGGAGGTCATATGTACATCTGAAGGGCAGTTGAGGACAATCTTTAGTGTGCAAGAGAGACAGCTAACTTGAAAGGATATCTGGGAGCAGACATATTACAGTGCGTAATAAATGACAATTGGTGTTTAATTTGGATGTGTGTACATTGTAGTTCAATGGTCTCCCCTCCCCAGACAAAAGTGACCCCAAACAGATTAAGTCATCTGGGTGTGATAACTTACCTTATAAGAGATTCAATGTGATGCAGCAGGAGTTTTAAAAAATAGTTTCATCATGTCACCTGGATTGGTTAACTGCAGCTGCTGCTAGTAGCATGTAGCTACTTTGAGGAAGGACTTCTCCAATGTGCATCAGAGACTTGCAGAGGAGGATGCCTTGTGTTTTATTAGGGTTGCACCACTCAGGAAAAACTAAAATGGAATCACATTGGTGATACTGTGAGAGGATGCACCTGGCCCTTTGAGGCCCCATACTGGAGGCCCTGTGGTCCTTCTACACCCCACCCCAGAAAGGAGCAGCAGAGTTGGGTCCTCCAGGCATGGAACCAGCCAATCAGAGACCAGCAGGCTCAGCTAAAAGGAGCTGCAGGGCATGAATAGATCAGTTCCTGGCTGGGACCAGAGCATGGAAGAGGGTTTGTTGCTGCTCGCAGGAGCACAAGAGAACCAGAAGATGGGTTCTAGTGATACTTGCATTCAGGGAGGAAGAGGATTTGAGAACTTCAGCCCTGAAGTCAGGGTGAAGAGTAAGGGGTTACATGGGGAAATGCCCAAGGAATAGCAACAGCAAACTGAAGGAAGTAGTACATGGCTGTTGTGTTCAGAGTCCCTGAGCTGGGACCCAGAGTAGCGATGGGCCCACGTCTCCCATCTGCTGTCCTACTAGCAAAGTGGCCTAAGCCCTGAGAAGAGGATATGGCTCTGTTGGGAAGCCTAGGTGAAGGGTCAGACAGAGCATTGGACTTTTTTCTACCCAGGAAGGGGTTTGTCTATTTTTGATTGAGTGGCTCAACTACTGAAGAGCCATCAAGTGAGGTTGACAGCTTACCAGGTTGGGGGTGGGGAGGAAAGGCCTGCAGTACCACACCCAACCACTAGGAGGCACTCACTAGGCGAGTGACCCCCGCATCACAGATACGCTGCTCCTATTGCATGAATTCAAGACAGCGTTAGCCAGTGGACAAATAAGCGCTCATTGATGGTACTGATTTGGGAATACATTTCCTATTTCTTCAGAACGGCTAGCACCACGTATTGCTTCAGTTTTAGCATCCAAGACAGATGCTATGTACCACACCTCATGGCAGAAGGATGCTATGCTTTACTCGAGATATTCAAGATTATAAAAACCTATCCAGGAGTTGTATAAAAGGTGCAGTTTGTTTGTATCCTCATAGCAATATTTATCTTCCAATTGTTATTGAAACTTAAGCCAGGCAGGGGAAGAATCTAGTGTGATGGGTGCAGTATAAGAACTGAAAATGAATCTCTTCCATTCCACTCACAATGGGTAGCTTCCAGAGGTGGAAGGAAGGTCTGGAATCCAGACATTAGCAGATGACATGCTACAGATCATTCTCCCCATCCCTGACTCGTGTTAAGGTATTGAACCTTAAGCTCCATAGAAACTCACGCTGTATTTGGTCTATCATGTTCAAAGCATCAGGTAGTGAGGAGAAACTTCTATTGCCTAGTAGGGAGAAGGTATCCATCTATAAAGCAGATCTTGAAGTTTTCTCTCAAAGATAGAAGTGAGACACAACAGCAGCAAGGTGGAGTTTTATAACAGAACCACCCTATGGATTATAGAATATAATAAACCATTCCCCATTAAAGTCAGAGCATTTCATTTGCCTCAATATCACAAAAAACTCTCAAAGGCACTATTTGGTCTCAAGCATGGTATAGAAAAACTAGTTTCCTCCTAGTGACCAACAAAGCACAAAAAACTTTGTTCCATATTGTACTCTTGCTACCAATACAAAGCTTCCAATGTGATCAGCTGGAATTCTGTGCATGTAACAGTTAATACCATCATGATGGCCAAAGAATGAGCTTTAACATATTACAAGTTTTCAGTGTCATCCTACCACTCACAAACTAGACAGTGCCACCTACTGACTCAATTTAAAGCTCCCAAGCTGAAATTTGACTTAATTTTTTACTCAGTGGCAGCTGATCTGAAACAGGCTCTAAAAATCATATCCCTTCTTTCTATAATGTGTATGAGGCACTGATATCCAGGGCACTAATGAAACTGCAGTTCCCTGCCAGAGAACTCCTGGATTAAGTACCTCAACATTCCCCCTCCTCTGATCTCTTTTGGAGACTTAGGGTACGTCTATACTACCCGCCGGATCGGCAGGTAGTGTTCGATGTATCAGGGATCGATTTATCGCGTCTCGTCTAGACACGATAAATCGATCCTTGAATCGACACCCATACTCCATCTCAGCAGGAGGAGTAAGCAGAGTCGACGGGGGAGCCGCGGCTGTCGACTCGCCGCCACAAGGACGGCCAGGTAAGTCAAACTAAGATACTTTGACTTCAGCTACGCTATTCACGTAGCTGAAGTTGTGTATCTTAGTTCGAACCCCCCCGCTAGTGTAGCCCAGGCCTTAATGAGAGAGGTCATTATGTACAGGGCCATAAGCATCCACTGCAACTGAAGGGACAACAATCCCATCAATGATCTTAAAGATGTGCTTTAGGAAATGTCAAAGATGCTTCAGAGTAAGGGACACCCAACAATCCACAAAGTCAGCCTAGCACTTAAGGTGCATAGTTGAGACAATCTTCTACAGAGCTTTCCTGTGTGTCAGAAGCTGCTAAGATAAACCAGCACTAAATAAAGAGGTTAATATTAAAAGTAAATAAAATGGAAGATCTGAGACTGAAATTATGAGCTCATCAGATTCTGTCTCTACACTTTAAGTCACATTGTTGTACCTATGCCAGCTAAAGACTATGTACATTTTACTAATTAAGGACCTGAGCCCACAACCAGATCTGCACCAGCAATTCCTTGCACCCCAGCAGATGTACTTACAGCATGAGAGCCAAAAACAGCTACTATACAAGGCACTAGTGGAGAAGTTAGAAAATTCAGTTGTCCTTAAATTAATTCTTCCATTTTCAGCATAATTCAGAGAACAGAATTGGCAATTTGAAGGCTGAGAAAAATTGGTAAGACAGATACCAAAAACAAGTTTAAAGAAAGTATCATTGTGTGACTGCAAACTTCTCAGGAGAAGGGATGCTCACTGCCTTTCTAAGTGTTACACACATCTCTGGTGCTATAATCAAATAGTAAAAATAAGCTTGTGATCCTCCATCATGCAATGGATCTTGCATAAGCCAACAGCAAACTGAGAATCAATCAAACAATGCAAACTGTCTTACAATCTTATTTTTATTTACACATTTTTAAACTATGAAGAAAATATATACTGCTGGATTAGTGTCTCATAGCGTATGAATAATGGTTCTGTTTCGGAGCTGCTGCACATATTCCTTAGCTTGGTCAAATCCAGTCTGTGGTGCTTCCGGAGGGGGAGGTGGGCCTTCTACCAGCTTCACAAAGTAATGGCATCTGACTTTCTCCATGATGCCAAACATGCCTCGGCCATGGTAGCGAATCCGTTTCAGATAGTGGCCTTTTCCAGAAAAGGAGTCAGCTAGAAGAAGAGGGGAAAAAAGGGGAGAGTCTCAGAGTGTGAGCGAGCTACTGGAACCTTTAACTGGACATTGGTAGGGTATTTTTTATAAGCACCCTCAAATTCCTTTCCCTCCAGACATCTGTTTCCATTTTATTGCATGCATAATGAATTGTTCTATAGTAGCTCATGACTGAGAGAATTCTTTAAGACCACTGTAACGTTGATTATAAAAAGCATGCACATGTAATTTATTCACTTTTCACAAAGTGAATGAAAACACCAAAAAAAGAGAAGCTAATTTTGGGGCCTACGAGGTTTTACAGTGTCCCTTTAATGACTGCTCCAACTTCTTATCAATAACTATTAACATAAGATAACAGATTCCTGTCTCCTCCATTCTTAGTGCAGACTTAACAGACTCCATTTTGTTGAATCTCCTCCGCCCACAGCGCTCACTGTATTTACCAGATATTTTCATTATTTGAACACCCAACCATGCACTCATAGAATTGTAGGACTGGAAGGGACCTCAAGAGGTCATCTAGTCCAGTCCCCTGCACTCATGGCAGGACTAAGTATTATCTAGACCATCCCTGACAAGTGTTTGTCTAACCTGCTCCTAAAGTCTTCAATGACAGATTCCACAACCTCCCTCGTCAATTTATTCCAGAGCTTAACCACCCTGACAGCTAGAAAGTTTTTCCTAATGTCTGACCTAAACCTCCCTTGCTGCAATTTAAGTCCATTGCTGCTTGACCTATCCTCAGAAATTAAAGAGAAAAAAATTTCTCCCTCATAGGTCACGTTAGCTAGACCTTTAATCATTTTTGTTACTCTTCTCTGGACTTTCGCCAATTTGTCCACATCTTTCCTGAAATGTGGCGCCCAGAACTGGACGCAATACTCCAGTTGAGGCCTAATCAGTGCCGAGTAGAGCAGAAGAATTACTTCTTGTGTCTTGCTTACAATACTCCTACTAATACATCCCAGAATGATCTTTACTATTTTTACAAGTGTTAACTCATATTTAGCTTGTGATCCACTATGACCCCCAGATCTTTCTACAATATTCCTTCCTAGGCAGTCATTTCCCATTTTGTGTGCACCACTGATTGTTCCTAAGTGGAGTTCTTTGCTTTTGTCCTTATTGAATTTCATCCTATTTATTTCAGACCATTTCTCCAGTTTGTCCAGATTCTTTTGAATTTTAATCCTATCCTCCAAAGCACTTGCAACCCCTCCCAGCTTGGTATTATCCACAAACTGAGTGTACTCTCTCTGCCATTATCTAAATCATTGACCCTTCTTGACCTTGGTGACCTGGGTGGGACTCTTTGGAGCCTATCTGCTGTGCAACGAAGGTCACTTTAAGGTAACACGAGGAAGAGCCGATGACATTCCCTCTATAGCACCTTCAGTACAAGGACTAAGAGTTGCTTAGAAAAGAGATCTTGGATAGCTGTGCAATACACTAACCACAAAGCAATAAGGCCTGTCATTAGAAAGTAACTTATTCAGTTATGAGACCTGAAAATGTCCTCAAGGGCTACAACAGAAGGTGTACACAGCTCTGTCGGCTACAGATTGCTGGGCTTCTAATGTGTCATTTGTAGGATTCTGAGAACTTTGTCATTTGGCCCAACACAATGCTTTTTACTATGGCTGTCAGGCAATTGAAAAAAGTAATCGCGGTTAACCGCATTGTTAAACAATAGAACACCACTTATTTAAATATTTTTGGATATTTTCTACATTTTCAAATATATTGATTTCAATTACAACAAATAAAAGCGTACAGTGCTCACTTTATATTTATTACAAATATTTGCATTGTAAAAAACAAAATAAATAGTATTTTTCAATTCCCCCATTGCACTACAGTACTTGTAATGCGGGAATTGAAAAATACTATTTTTTGTTTTATCATTTTATAGTGCAAATATTTGTAATAAATATAAAGTGAGCACTGTACACTGTGTATTCTGTGTTGTAACTGAAATCGATATACTTGAAATGTAGAAAAACGAAATTTATTAAATATTTTTGGATGTTTTTCTAGTACTCCAACAAGCATTTCCGTTAAATGTTTCCTTTACAACTTTAATATTACAAGACACCTCCCCCAGAAAGGAGTAACTCACCAATCAGCTCAGTCACTTTCTCCCAACTGTCCACTTTGTAGGTCATGAATATTATGGAGTGACATGCTAGGGAGGTGGTGGAATCTCCATCTTTAGAGGTTTTTAAGGCCCGGCTTGACAAGCCCTGGCTGGGATGATTTAGTTGGGGTTGGTCTTGCCCTGAGCAGGGGGTTGGACTAGATGACCTCCTGAGGTCTCTTCTAACTCTAATCTTCTCTGATTCTCTTTTTCATCATTCTAAGTTCAAAAGCTAAATGAACTTTCCATGGCACTTATGCCATGGGAGGTAATGGCAGAAATTTGATAGGGGACAAATGAGAAGACTGCATGTAAGGCTGTATCTAAAAGCACTTCATTTAGAATCTTTTTTACCTTAATGAGAGATTGACAGAAGTTCAGCTACTCAAAAGTAAGAGAGAACTGTTGGCTAGTATTCCATATCTAAATGTAAGTTACACACTATTGGAAGGGATAGATCCTTGAAAATGTGATGCTACAGCAGTCATATACAGAAAAAAAAAACCCACACATTACCCTACCATTGATAAGTCTTGTAGGTCAGTGTCCTATTAGAGATGTTATTACAACTCCACAGTTGGGGTGTTCAGATTTGCACTTAAAGTGGGATATACATCTTGTTATTTCACACTACTAAATTCAGTCACCATATTTAATTCAATAACTCTTCAGAGAACAACTGAATTTTTCTGTTTTTTTTTTCTTTGGGTGGTGGTGGTGGGGGGGGGGGGTTGTGTGCAGAATGTCCAGGGAGAGAAGGGCACCAGCAGATTAGACAGCACATGCAAAGGAGAAGGAAACCAAGCAGAAAAGGACTGAGGAAGAGAAGGGACCGGATCAGAGGCAGAGATGGCACAGAGAGTTGGACAGAATGTGATAAACATTTTTTAATAAAAAAAGTTGTCTTTAGGGCAAAAAACAAAGAGTAGATAAATATTTCCCTAGTATTTTCCCATGTAAGACTTTGCTGTAGTTGCCCCAGGCCTGTTAGGTGATTGTGCATGGAAAAGGAGGTGTTCCACAAGTAGTCTTAAGATGTGGTCCACACCATAAAAATGTACCTGTTCTTGAATAAGATGCTTCTAAGGCAAGTTAAAATTAGTTTGTTTGATGGATTACAGACATAGGTGTTAGCATTAATACTGAAGGTGAATGAGAACTTGATCTCTCCTCATCCACAATTATCAAAGCTACCTGATAGCACTGAAACAGTACCAGTAAGCAAGACTGAGTTCTTTTCTTATTTGCCACCACTTAATACTTTCTAAAGTCAAGCATCTTCCTCCAAATAAGACTGTCCATTTGTATACAGCTAGTAGAGATTCTATCTGGGGTTTTGATGGATGTATGTCTCTCTTACTAAAAACGGTGTCAAATTCTATGGAAAGTGCTGGTAATCGCAAGTATTAATTAAAGGCTTGATTGCTTAATTCTTAGCTGCTCTGGAAGAGAGTACTGAGGTTCTCTGGTTATTAATATTAGCATTTTGCTAAAGAATAAAATTTGTAGCTGTGATGGTGTCAGCCCCATGCTGGACTGCAAGGTCTCAATAGAGCCCTAGGGATGCTGCAGAAGAAGCAGCCAATGGGAGAGGGGTTGTGAGGAGCAGCCAATCAGGGCCCAGCAGGCCCATATAAAAAGCCTCAGGGCAGAGCATGGTCAGTAGCTGCCTGGAGCTTGAGGCGGGAGGACTGCATCTGGAGTAGGCCGCAACCCTGTAGCACAGTGGTCCCCAAATGTTTTCAATCACACCCCCTCCTTACCCAGTCCGCACCCCCTGGGAGCTGGGCAGGGTGGTGAGTGGGGCAGGACAGGGGGGAGAAGAGTTGAGTGGGGCAGGATGGGGGAGGAGGAGCTGTGCTCAGGACAGGAGTGGGGAGCCGCCGGTACCTCTCTTGCCAGAGCAGTCACAGAATGCTCCTCCAGGCTCCAGCAGCAGCTGCTCTGCCCGCCCCCTGGTGGCAGAAGCAATTTAAAAAAAATTTAAGAAATAAGAAAAAGTTTTACCTATGTGTAAATTTGATTTGAATTCTACGTTGTGATTTCTCACTGCCATTTCTTGAGCTTCCAGAAGAACCTATAGCGAAAGAAAATAAATGTTAAACATGAATTACAGCAATGCAATTTCTCATCTCCGTAAAGATACCTGTAATTGTTTCCATTTTTAAATTAGTAGTAGAAATGGATTCTAAAAGGATGAGACTAAACAAGCAGGGAGACCTATTTCTCTCTTTCAGAGCTTTGAAAATGGCAGGGATGGTCTATGGTGTAGCTGTGATATAGGTGCAGATGTAGGGCTAAACTCACCACTGGTGGAAGTGGTCACCTCCATTAGCATCAGTGGAGTGCCGCATGCTTATGCCAGTTATGAATTTGACCTGTACTGTAGAAGGGGGTTCTTTTTCTACATATTTGGATGCCGATTCAGTTTTGACAAATTAAACACAGACGTATTTTAGCTAAAGGGGAAAGGTCAGTAAGAAATTGAGATATAAAGTTTGGAATTTAATTTAAACATTAAATATTGCTTCATGGGATACTTTCTCACTGTCCATTCTAATGCTGTTACTAGTAGGATGATCATACATTAGCAACAACCCTCTCTGTAGCATGATGTAACATATGGGGCCCACAAAAGCATTTAAGAGTTCTTAGTGATTTAAGGCCAGATTTTTTTTAAAAGGTACTTAAGCATTGCACCACTCAGCGTTGCAAAGCCTAACTGATTTAGGAGCCCAGATCTCATTTTCAAAAGGGGCTGCAATGTTTAAATGTTTAAAAATCTGCGCTTAAGAGATTCACAAAAACTTTAAATTGTTACTTCTAGGGAAAGTGCACAATATTGTAAATATTTGAGGGATGTTAAATTTGGGGCACAAACTGATGGTGACCAACTTTTATGCTAAATGGAGATAAGGATTTGAAGATATTTTTTTCAGCAAGTGCCAGCTTTAAATCCTTTTTTGTTTACACCCCTTCACACAACACAAGAACCAGGGGTCACCTAATTAAATGAATAGGCAGCAGATTTAAAACAAACAAATTAAGTACTTCTTCACACAACGCACAGTCAACCTGTGGAACCCATTGCCAGGGGATGTTGTGAAGGCCAAAGCTACAACTGGGTTCAAAAAAGAATTTGATAAGTTCATGGAAGATTGATCATCTTGGCTAAGAGCCATTGATAGACTTGAGATGCAAACTGATGATCTGGGTGTCCTAAGCCTTTAACTGCCAGAAGGAGTGGATGACAGACAAGGTTGGATCACTTGAAAATTGCCCTGTTCTGTTCATTCCCTCTAAACACCTGGCACTGGCCACTGCCTGAAGACACGATACTGGACTAGACAGACCATTGATCTGACCCAATATGGCTGTTCTTATAGTCATCTTCATGAAGTGTCACACTCTAGACTAGAAATGCAATTTCTGAGATTAACCACTGCAGTTCACTATTTCAAGGTGAAAAGGGACATGCTTTACTTCAGTATTTTTGTACTGAAAACTGATGCCTCCTCTAGTGAGCAAGGGGGTCACCTGTTTAAGAGGCCTATGACGTTTGCAACATAAAGACAAAAATAGAGACTCAGCTGTTCTCCCTTCTTGTACCCTACAATTTATAAATTCAAATCATGTTTTAAGCTATAAACCCAGAGACATGAGTTTAAATGTTTTTGAAGGCTGATCATTATGAACAGAGAACACTCATATGCACTTTATTACCACTAGTTACTAAAATATTTAATGATCTCTGCATACATGCCTGGACAAATGACTGTAACCAATAACATTTGATCAAATATTCCAGGTGGGCTTAATGGAAAGTCTCTGGAAACTCTGATATAGGTAGGAGTTTGAAAAAGTCTGTTTGGACTAAAGAATTGCACAATATACCTCTTTGATCACCTTTGCTCCCTTCTTGTCATTGAATTCCAGTTGAGCAAGAGCCTGATCAATTGACATTCCTTTTATCTGGAATTAGAAAACGTTAACAGAAAAATTAAACCCTTCTGAACAAAAGAAGGGAAAAAAATGTTATTTAAGATTGCAGTGCCAGGAAGAATGCTGATATTGTAATTAAATTTCAAAGATTTTAGCCCTCCATTCCCATCCACCACACAATAAAGTCTTTAGTGCAGAAGCCAATTGCCATACAATTTTTCATAAGGGAAGAATGGCCCTTGACCAAAATTCCTACCACCATCCGCTGCTGAACAGCGGTTAGTTGGCTCTACAGAAATGCAAAATATTAGTCATCTGCACTCGATGGGCAACCTTATACAAAACCATGAGAAGAGTTTTCCAGAGATTTTACAATGCAAAAGCTGAACAAACTGGCTGAATCAGGATTCTGCTTATCTAAAGCAGTAAGTTAGAAATATAGGAATTTAAAAAATTTACACTTTCCTGCCAAGTACATTGCATAAAGTTAAAATTTTCTCTTACCAGTTTTGCCAAATACCACATCTTATCCTTACTGTATTTTATGTCCCTTCGACAGTGGAATATTTCCTAGGGAAAAGAGATTTTTTTTTAAAGTTATAATACTGGTGATTTGGCTGTGAAAGCGAGAAGATGGAATGTTCATAATGTCTCGGGAACAAAAAATAATCTTACAAGATCAAGGCAAGCTCACCACTTCTGCTACTACACTACACGAACTCCAGGTCAAACATGTCATACATGTCTGGTCAAAGCATGTTATTAAACGCTTCTACACACTGGTGCTATAATGAACTTAATTAACCCTTCAGAAGCAGGATGGTTTCTCAATCAGTGATTGATAAGAAAAGCTGTCTCCAAAGAGCCACTTGAGCACCACTGCTGCACCAGCAAGGGCTAGAAACAGCAAGTAGAATTTAACACATCAGTGCAAAATTTTAAAGACACATTCTTTAATTGTCAGAGGGGTAGCCGTGTTAGTCTGAATATGTAAAAACCAAGAGAGGGTCCTGTGGCACCTTAAAGACTAACAGAAGTATTGGAGCATAAGCTTTCGTGGGTGAATGCCCAGAACGCTTGCGTCTGATGAAGTGGGCATTCACCCACGAAAGCTTATGCTCCAATACTTCTGTTAGTCTTTAAGGTGCCACAGGACCCTCTATTCTTTAATTAAAGTTTCATTCATTTCATTACTCACTGCACATATCCTTAAGGCTTAAGATCAAAGGCTCATGTCCCACACAAAATAAAGTGTATTTTTTTAAAAAGTACATCTACTATTCTTTTGAGATGCAACTGCTTTTCATTTAAGCTTTGCTGAGCAACAACCCGAACACTTGACACTAAATTCATTACTTTTAGGTGAAGAAGAGTTATAAAAAATGCAGGACTACAATTTTTAGTTCCAAGAGGAATACTTGGAAGAATTTTAAAATGAACTTTCCAAAATTTCCTATACATCTCAGTGCAGGCTGCTAATTTTGAGATCTTAAAGGTAGCATTACTCCTTCCTCCAGTACCCAGCCTTTCAATATTTAGTTTATCTAGTTCCACATAAAACACAAGCCGACAGAAAAATCTCTAGCGGTAGCATATCTAACTACATTTCCAGCAGGATGGATTTGATTAAAGTCAAATTGTTTTAAATCATGATTTAAATCAAGTCTTCCTGACTAGTGATTTAAATCATGGATTTCTACATAAAAGTGCATTCTTGTTGGTGGTTATAACCTTAATACATATTCTTCATAGCTCAGAGATAGATGTAGGTTTCATTTTTAAAAGGTACACACTATACATTTTTAAAGTGATTTATTTTGAAAACTTTTCAGATTCTTTTTACAGCTATATCAGAAAATGAATGATTGTTTGCTTATTTCATTTACCAAAGGTAACTGAAGCAGATATTTATGAAGTCATTGGGAGGTGAACTATCTCCAATTCAACAGGTTAATCATTAATATTTGGAGGATTTTCTTGCCATGCTCTATTAGGAGGAGAACATCACCAGACAGACGTTCAAATTGTTTTATTTCACTAAAACAACAACGTTATGTATTCTGGATTTTTTTCTTCAACAGAAAACATAATATTTTAACAAAACAAGCATATGAATTTTTGAATTCAGTTAAACATTCAAGTTTTTTTAAATCAGGTTTGTTTTTGTTAAAATTGTTTTTAACTAAAATAGTTAAATGAAATATTTAAAAAAAAATTAAAATTTAACTCAGTCATCTTCACCTTCAAATTCCTGTTTGTTCATAATCTGGAAAAGAAAAACAAGCTTTCCTGCTTTTTCAGGTCCCAAACGATTTCTTAATTTGGAATGAATTAGAATATTTTCTTCCTTTTGGACTTTCTACACCGGCAGAAGAAGCTACTGCCGTTAAAAGTGAGATTATCACTTCAACAGTCTCTGAATCCAAGTGCTTAAGTGACTTCCACCAGTTCACTGGTGTAACTTTCTTTAAAACATCATCAGCAAACATATATTTCTTGAATATATATTATGTATGTATTTACTTATTTAAAAACAATTTTGCTGTTAACAAGCACATCTCTGGAGACACAAATCGACAGTCTGAGAACTGCAAAACTAAGCATCTCTGATAGTATCTTCTAGACTGAGCACTGAGTTCCATTGGGTAGATAGAAAGATTAACCTAAATAACCTATACAGAAACCCCTGGAACCCCATAAGATTGGGCCCCTAATCCATGAACTATTGGAACTCATTTACAAAACTTTTCTTAAACATTACATGAATATATTGTCTCATACTATAGAATTAGAATTTATAATCCCTATTCCATGATGAGATCTCTCTGAGCTATAATGTATCTATCTTTAGATGTTTTTTTCCCCTCAAAGCATTTTATCAAAAAATCCAATTTAAATAAAAAATTTCCAATTTTTTTTTTTTTTAAATCATTGATTTTTATCCACCCTGATTTCCAGCTCTTAAGTGGCCAAAAGAAGCAAGGTAAGAATGTAATCACAATTAATTTCAAATCTTGAAAAATAAGCCTATTACATGAACTCAACTACATAAAACATTATTCTATTTTTCTACCAAGTGAATTTGACTCAGCATGCACATAATTAAACTATCTTTTCCCACACTATCTTAACCAGGCAGCAGAGGAAGGATATATTAAGGAAATAATTAGAGAAAGGATTCACATGTTGCTTTCCTCAGTCAGTTCAAGACTCAGCATTTAATTAGTTTGGCAGAGTGACCAACAATATAAAGCTTATTTAATTTGTAGCTTTGTATTATGCAAAACACATACATTAGTTGGGCAAACTAAACAATAACTGAGGTCCAAGCTGAGACTTGAAGATTCAGTAGCTCTTTCCCATCTCTAAATTCTAAGATTAAATGAACCTCCTTTGCTCATACAGTTACGAATAAGAGATGCCAAAAACACCCAAATCTTGGACTGCGTCTGCTAACTAGTTATCATATGTGATTGCCTTGTGGAATTAGCCAGAGATAGGCAGCAGTCTGCTTGGAAGCAACTATTTGCTACATATAAGTAGGTAGAGAGATTTCACAGGTGACTTCTTACTGCTGGTCTTCGAGGCTCTCCCGGCAGCTGCGGAGGGTAAACTATTCTGTTCTTCTTCTCCCATCTCCCAACATTCTGCTGATACGTTCTTGTTTGGATATTTGACAGAAGAGAAATACTGCAAGATGCTAGTAACCTGCAAGAAACGATATTTTAATCGTTTTGCTGCTGGACCTGTGCAGTGTGATCCTATCCAGATAACTGAAACTGACTGTAAGCTAAGTCACTGAAACATCAGAATGTACCAGATGAGTTTAAACAGCAAAGAAAAATGTTAGTTTGGTAAACTTACATGCATATTTAACATGGGCAACTGGCAAAAGGAAGTTATAAGAGAGATGCCTTTATGTCAAGGGCATTTCTCCTGTGCATATGAGAAATTTGGGACTCATTGAGATGAGCAGAGAACCTTCCTCTACAGCTATTCCAAACTTAAGTGCCCATCAATGCTGCCAAAGTAATTCAGTCCTGGTCAATAACACAGCCAGCACACCTCATTCCAGATTTAAAGACTTAATCCATTCATTTGTCCCTGTATATAAAAATGAACTCATCTGAAAGAATCCTATCATCTGGCAAGGAGACACTAACTTCTGCCCTTAATTAATTCTTGCCCACTTATTGGCTTTTTAGCTATTGACCTTATAGCAGTAATAATTTTTTACCCTTTTCAACAGCTGACTACTGATTTAGAACCAAAAGTTGTAAAGTAACATATAATAGCAATAAGTGTGCTTCCTACTGAATTTTAAATGAAAGCTACTATTCTAAAATTACTTTCAAAACACAGTGAAGCCAAATTTTATCAGATGGTTCACAAGGCAAAATGAGACTAACGTGTATTTTACGGAGAGAAATTTCTGTGGTTTATCAGTTATTTCCTAAACTAAGAACCAGACAGAAATATTCTTAAGTAAAAAGGTGTCCCCTGCTGGCCAAACAGAATATTTTACAGCCACCCCTGTTGAATATTGGGACTGAAATTGAGTCCGCAATATGGAAAACAGAAAATGAGAAGCTAATTGCAAGAATAAAAATGGAAGCAGACAAGATTATTATTATTTTTTTAGACTGCATGACTAGCTAATACGCTGTCTTAGGAGGTTTTAATCAACATGCTTATTCCTTAAGACAAACAGTATTTAAATCTCTGGATGATTTACTGTCATGTAGCACTTTAATCAGAATTACTTTTCAAGTCTATCCTAGAGTCTCAAGTGAAATTAATATAGGCTTCATCAGTATAGTAATACCTAAGCAGTTACATCTGAAGAAGAAATTTGTATGACTAAAGCAGAATAAGCACTCTCCACAGCATTTAGAAACAAGGTTCATAACCAGGAAAATAGTTTTGTACAGAGAGTCACTGAAAGCAAGACTGATGAGATAAGAAAATACAGCACCAAAAGCTCTTATCCAACTGCTTGGATCTAATATTTTGTTACACATTAGAAAGACATTTTGCCCAAGATATTTCATTTTCTTTTACTCTGACACTAGCCATTTCCAAAGCACTACTTCTACGTATTTTTGTGAGAAGAGAACCAAAAATTTTTAATTTGTATCACCACCCATGAGTCATGGTAACACTGAATAGTACAACACCGGAAAAGCATTTAAAACTTTTTATAAGCTAGTAAGACAGAATCTCAATTTTTTGGTATATATCAGATGAAATAAAGGTGCTCCTTCAGAAAAATAAATATTGTCTTCATAATCAGCAGGGGGATTAATACAATGTAAGATAAGCAAAGCGATCTTGTGCTACTCCTCAACTCAGAGTGATTCAAACCATTCTGGAGAGAAGGAGAAAGTGGATTATATTGCAAGCCAGGCAGAAAAGGGAGAAGTAAGAGAAGACACATGAATATACTGTAACAGAAATTGAGCTGTCATGTAATCTATATAATAATATTCCAAGATTGTCACTGTCTGTCTCTGAAACCTAGAACATCTGTTGAGTCAGTGTGACGTGATTGACAAGCCACAAGCATAGTTCAGAGCTCTTTTTGTTTAGAACATCAGTAGGTTGAATCATCACTGAGAATCGCAGTCTGTTACCATCCAATTTTTTAAACTTTTCAGCCATTTTCGTTTTTCTTTTATACACATGAATTTACAAATTTCATTATTGGGACAACACAGACTTTCCGCTACTAGTACCGTTATGAACACTGCAGGAATTGCTATGTATTAATTGACGAACACTGATGTGAAATAACAGTATGAACAGCACGTGACCAAATCAGTAAGGAAACATTCTATGTTGGGTTACAAGATTTTTCCATGTGAATGAATTGATCTAACATATTGGGGCTGAGGTCTGAGCCACAAGACAAGCCCCAACTGACTCCCCCACAACCAGCACCCGCCGCCCCCCCCCCAACCAGCACCCGCCCCCTCCCGAGGGGCCGCCCCCCCAAAAAACCCAGCACGCCCCCAGGGGCAGAGCCTCAGCCCGGGAGGTCCGACCCTGCCTGCAGGGAGCGGGGGGTGTCGGACTTACCTCTCCGGCCGGGCCCAGCTGAGAAGGTTCCGCGCCCAGGCGGCCCCTACAACAGCGAAGCGGGGCGTTAGTGAGGAAGTGGCGGACAAACGCCTCCCCCCATCCCCGTCTCACATCCCCTCAGACTCACCAGCTCCAGTCACCGCCTGCGCCGCCATCTTCCCCGGCTCGCTTTACAGCCGCTGCTCCCCGCGCATGCGCAGCGGCCCCAGGGACCCCCCGCCAGGCTGTCGTGTGCCGGGAGGTCAGGGGTCGTGTTGCGGCAGCGTGCGAGCGGCGCTTTGCGGCAGCGCCTGGTAACGGCTGCCCGGGGGCGGCTGAAGCGAGTGTGACTGCGGGCGGCAGGGCAGATGGCGGCGGAGCGGGTGCTGCCCGCCTCCCCTAACTGGTACTGCAGCCGCTGCTGCGACACCTGCGGGGCCGGCCGCCTCTTCGGCTTCGGGGCCAGGAACAGCGTCTGCCTGCTGGAGATCGGCGCCGCGCCCGCCTTCCACGGTAGGCTCTGCCCCTGGCGGGGCCCCGCCTCCCCCCCCCTCACCCGCCGCAGGGGGCCGCTCCCAGCCGCCCGGAGGGGGCCCGCGCTGGTTCGGGGGCCCCACCGCAGGACGCGCACGAATCTACCCCGGGTCTGAGACCGAGCGCTTTGGGCACCGCAGCCCGGGGCCGTGGGGCGCGGGGGAGCCCTGGTGCCGGTGAGCTCGAGTCATCTCCTTCATGGACCTACCTCCCCCCCCGGCCTTTCACTGGGGCTCTGGCACTCGCTTCGCCCCCGCCTCGCCCTGCTCTCCGGGGAGCCCGGGGCCGGGGCACGTGGGAAACGGGGCGGCTGTGCAGATGCACGCACCCTAAGGGCCTGTCTTTTTGTGGGCACACTTATTCCAGAGTAACTTGTTCCCGTTTAGCTTAGTCCAGGTTTATTCCAGAGCGAGAGTGTCCACACAGGGCGTTACTCAGCAAGGGCCCCACCTGGTGGGGTGCTAGGACTCCGGACGTCTATACTGCAATTAACTAGTCCCGCAGCCCGAGCCCCACAACTCTGAATCAGCTGGCGTGGGCCAGGGGTGGGTTTTTAAATCATGTAGGCATATCTGGAGTGTTTTAAAGCACTCACCCAGGCTTGAGAAACCTGCTCACATCTGAGCTCGCCAACAAATGTGGGACCGGTTGCGGTGTTCTCACAATCATGCTGCTTTAAACCGCTTTTGCAGCAGTAGTCAGGGGATGTTGCGATGAATGGTGTTTTGCCTTTTGTGACCATTAGAAGCTATATCGAAAATATCGGTGTCTGGATTTAGAAAAACATTTGTGTTTCTGCAGCTAGAATTTGTTTTGTGGATGTCTGTTGCTTTTGCAATCCTAGGGGAACTCGTAGGCCATACGGAAAGGGTTTCTGGTTTCACGTTTTGTCGCTATCCTGGTCAGAGCAACTTCTGTGCCAGCAGCTCTGACGATGGGACTGTGAAAATCTGGGATACGCAGACGCTGACTGTCGTGACTGAGCATATGCTGCATCAGGTATAGTAGTCTGTCACCCTGCCTGTGGAAAAACTCTAAAACAAGGTTCCAAAATCTTTTCTTTTCTTAGGCAAAGATAAAGTTGCATCAATTTCTCAGTGCCTGTCAGACAGCTGGAAACCAGAAGAGGTCCGAGGACCAATTTGCAAACTGAAACTGTAGAATAGAACTTTGAAAGCTGCATTTGTTTAGAAACTCATTTAAATCATTTGCCTTTCCTACTGGAAGCAGTAGAAGAGCTGTATGTTTTGGTATGTCTGTAATTGTACTTCAGTCTGTGAAATAACCTGAAACCAAAATCAAGAGGTGTCTCTAATTCTGATTTCTAGGTAGATTTTCAAAAAAATGTACGTACAGTAGTAAGATTCCAGGATTGTCACTTTGTGTGTCATGCCGAAGCCTAGAATGTCTGCTGAGTCAGTGTGAAGTAATGAAACAGCTACAAGCATGTTTGAAAGCACTTTTTGTTTAGAATGTCACCTAGTTTAATTATCACTGGGATTCGCAGTCTGTTATCCAGCATTTAAGTTCTTGGCCATTTTGATTTTACAAATTACGCCTGTGCAGTAAGGCATGTATCTATTCCATGCCAAGAATCCTAGGCCATTGGGATATCAGAGGTAACTCAGCCACCCTTACTCTACAGCTAATTTGCATAGAATCATAGAAGTGTCGGGTTGGGAGGGACCTTGAGAGGTCATCAGGTCTAGCTCCTTGCACTGAGGCAGGACTAAGTAAACCTAGACCATCGCTGTTAGAGGTTTGTCGGTCCTGGTCTTAAACTCTTACAGTGAGGGGGATTTCACAACTTCTCTAGGAAGCCTATTCCAGAACTTAACTACCCTTATAGTTTGAAAGTTTTTTCCCTCGCTGCAGATTAAGCCATTCCATTAACGTAAGACAAGAAGTACATGGAAAACAGTTGATCACCATCCTCTTTATAACAGTCCTTAACATATTTGAAGACTATCCGGTCCCCTCTCAGTCATCTTTTATCATGAATAAATATGCCTGGTTTTGGTTTCCTCCCCTACCTTTCCTCATAGGTCTTGTGTTTTAAACCTTTTATCATTTTTGTTGCTCTCCTCTGGACTTTCTCCTGTTTGTCTACACCTCTCCTAAGGGTGGTGCCCAGAATTGAACACGGTACTCCAGCTGAGGTACTCACCGTTGACCAGTAGAGCAGGACAATTGTCTGTCGTGTCTCTTATATACAGCACTGCTGTTAATACACCCCAGAAGGATATTAGCCTTTTTCACACCTTCATATTATTGACTCTTATTCAATTTGCGATGTACAGTGACACCCCCAGATGGTGGGTACCTTTCCAGCAGTACTACCACCTAGCCAGTTATTTCCCATTTTGTAGTTGTGCATTTAATTTTTCCTTCCTAATCCTAAGTAATCCTTCACACTTGTTTTTACTGAATTTCATCTTGTTGATTTTAAACCAGTTCTCTGAATTGTCATATTTGTTTTGAATTCTAATCCTATCCTCTGAAGTGCTTGCAACCCCTGCAAGCTTGGTGTAATCTATATATTTTATAAACATGTTTTCCACTCCATTATCCAAGTTATTAATGAACATTTTGAATAGTACCAGACCCAGAACTGACCCCTGCGAGACTCCATTAGATATACCCTTCCAGGTTGACAGCGAACCATTGATAACTCTTTGAGTATGATCTTTCATCCACTTGTACACCCACCATATAGTAATTTCATGCGAGAGTTTCATTGGTTGTATGAAGGAGACTGCATATATGGTGGATTTCTTGGCCCAACTGCCACATCAGTATGACAGTATGGGCTTTCACCTGCTAGTAAGATTATATATATTGCATCCTTGACTTCACAGAGGCCACAGCCCAGTGGTTCTAATATTGTGATTATACAATTGTAGGACTGGAAGGGAGGTCATCTAGTCCAGTCCCCTTTACTCATGGCAGGACTAAATATTATCTAGACCATCCCTGACAGGTGTTTATCTAACTTGCTTTTAAAAATCTCCAATGATGGAGATTCCACAATCTCCCTGGGCAATTTATTCCAGTGCTTAACCACCCTGGCAGTTAGGAACCTTTTCCTAATGTCCAACCTAAACCGCCTTTGCTGCAATTTAAGCCCATTTCTTCTTGTCCTGTCCTCAGAGGTTAAAGGAGAACATTTTTTCTTCCTTCTTGTAACAGCCTTGTATGTACTTGAAAACTGTTATCATGACCTCCCTCAGTCTTCTCTTCTCCAGACTAAACAAACCCAATTTTTGCAGTCTGCCCTCTTGGGTCATGTTTTCTAGACCTTTAATCATTTTTGTTGCTTTTCTGTGGGCTTTCTTCAATTTGTTCACATCTTTCCTGAAATGTGACATCCAGAACTGCATACAATACTCCAGTTGAGGCCTAACTGTGGAGAAGAGCGGAAGAATTACTTCTGGTGTCTTACTTACAACGCTCCTGCCAGTACATCCCAGAATGATGTTCGCTTTTTTTGCAACAGTCTTATGTTCTTATGTTCTTACTGTTGACTCATATTTAGCTTGCAATCCACTATGACCCCCAGATCCCTTTCTGCAGTACTCCTTCCTAGGCAGTCATTTCCCGTTTTGTATTTGTGCAACTGATTGTTCCTTCCTAAGTGGAGTACTTTGCATTTGTCCTCATTGAATTTCATCCTGTTTACTTCAGACCATTTCTCCAGCTTGTCCAAATCATTTTGAATTTTAATCCTATCCTCCATAGCATTTGGAACCCCTCCCAGCTTGGTATTGTCTGCAAACTTTGTAAGTGTACTCTCTATGCCATTATCTAAATCATTGATGAAGATATTGAACAGAACTGATCCCTGTAGGACCCCACTCGATATGCCCTTCCAGTTTGATTCATGGAGTCTTTCCTCGTCATCTATCAAACAAAACACTTGCGAACCAAACAGTGGGGCTATAGGGGAGGTGGCCCCAGGAAAGGATCGTCCTCTCACAGTGTTGTCTACAATAGTTGATGTCAGTGGTTTTCAACCTTTTTTCATTTGTGGGCCCCTAAAAATTTTCAAATGGAGGTATGGACCCTTTTGGAAATCTTAGACATAGTCTGTGGACTCTGAGGGGTCTGCGGACCAGAGGTTGAAAACTCTGATCTACTGCTTCTGATACCTTCTAGCTGCTTAAACAGACTTATCCATGTGCTTCCTGCTAGTGTGTGTTTGTAAATTATTCCTTTAGACAAAGGGCCTACAGAACAAGCCTAGAGACAAGGCTTCAGTAGGCACCCTTGATCAGTCTTCATTCTATTTTTTTCAGAATACGATCTCCGCCTTGCATTGGTCATCCCATGTGAAAGATTTGGTTGTGTCCGGTGATGAGAAAGGGACAGTCATTTGTTACTGGTATAACAGAAATGACAGCCAGCAGTTCTTCCCAGAGCCCAGAACTATATTCTGTCTAGCTTGTTCCCCCCATGATGAGAACTTGGTGGCCATTGGGTAAGTACTAGTTACATTGTGTCTCCCTTTTATTTTGCAAGGTAGATATTGTGTCTTTTGCCTGTAATACAATTTTAAGATTATTCTTTCAGAGGTTTCAGTAGTTTGGGGATTTGGCCAGTACGGCTTAAAGGAGTTTTGTTTTGTTTTGTTCTAGTTGTTTTTTAAGTATTTGATTGACCTAGTGTATGACATAGTGGCTTCTAATAACCCCAAATGACATTTGCGGTACGTCTACACAGCAAGCAGATGTCTCACTGCGGCAGTGAGTCTCAGAGCAAAGGTCTACAGACTTGGGCTCACGGTATGGGGCGAAAAATAGTTGTGTGGACGTTCAGGCTTGGGCTGGAACTTGGCCTCTGAAGCCTAGCGGGGTGGGTGGGCTGTAATAAACTAACTGAAGAAATTATTAACTAAGAAAAGAAATGAGTTATTTACAAAGTTAAAACGGGAAACATACACACACACAAAGGAGTTAGTGTTAGATTTTAAAAGGTAATATAAGCTTTTATAATAAACAGCTCTATATGTCCTTTAGGGCTGACCCATGTCAAGCAGCATGAAGATCTCTGGCTTTTGTTTAGGAATCTTTGCCTCTCAGATTCCAGACAGCATAAAGCCCCAGTTTCTCCTTGTCAGGGATTTTTATTCCATTCACTCTAGAATCCAAGCTGATGATGGGTTCATGCGTAGGCCTCTCCTTCCTGGAGGGAATGAGGTATGCAATCAACAAGATCTCAGTCTTTTGATGCTACACAATGCCTCATTTCTCTTCAATGGGGCATCTTGTGTACATGATGAGCACTTTACATTAATGCTTCTTTTCCTCTTTGGTGAGTTACACAATTACAGAAGTTTACAATGAAAACATTCAATGTAACTTTATACCATGGGATACGGATATTACAAGTAGGATTAATACATGCAGCATCCTACAAGCATTCCATAAAGTCTAAACACATTCTTATAACACTAATATCTGTTTTAACTGTACTAACCCACAGGTAAGCCAGACTGGTTTCCAGCTGTGCATTTGTCAGTGTTCAGTGATGCTCTGGGCCTTGGCATGAGCTGGCCCCTGGTCTGCCAGTGTCTCAGCACCATCAGCCCCGGAGGCCAGATCCTCATTTGGTGTAGCTCCTTTGAAGTTAGTGGAGCTGTGCTGGTTTACACCAGCTAAGAGTCTGGCCCTGTGTGTTTATTTGAGAATCCAAGTATTTCTCCATGAATGTAAATGTTTGTCTTTAGCTATAAAGATGGCATGGTGGTTATAATCGACATCAGCAGGAAAAGAGAAGTTGTTCACAGGCTGAGAGGCCACGATGATGAAATTCACTCTCTGGCATGGTGCCCTGTGCCTGGTGAAGAAGTGTTATACAGTCGGCAAGAAGAGCTTCAAGGTAAATAAATGGTTAGGTGCTTTCAAAGTATCTTGTAGTTCATATGGCTATCCAGCTAGTAACCAGATAAGTTCCTTATTTCATTAATAAAAATGCACTAGCTGATCTAAGGCAGCCAAAGAGTTGAAAATAAAGTTTATCTGACACAGGGCAGTGTAATTGCAGTTGTTAATATGTACAGTGCTGTACGTTTTTCAAATACTATGCTATCATTTCAACACCATTTAATGTTCCCCTTGGAAGAAGGCGAGATTCCAAATGGAGAGCTAATGCAGGAGGCAGCTGAAACGAAAGGCTGTTACCTGGCGTCAGGAAGCAAAGATCAGACCATCCGAATCTGGAGCTGCGCTAGGGGCAGAGGTAAGTCCAATGGACCTTTCTAGAGGAAATAATGCCAGTGCGTGTGGAATGATAAGTCCACTCTCTGTCTGCTAGCCTGCTAGTTCAGCAATGTGATTCATTTGTATGTTAATAGTGTCTAGATGCTCCAATGTGATCAGGGCCCCATTGTGCTGTAATATGCTCTACCCCTAGTGTACCAAATCCCACGTTTTATTGTCAGCCTAGATATTTAGCTTCCTGGGCCACCCAGGACTGGAGTAAGTGGCGGAAGGGGCACCCTCCTCCACATCCCAGAACATGTTTTACTGGAAGTAAAGAAATCCTGACCAGTTCTGGGGAATGGTGGCTCTGACCCTCATTCGAGGGATTCCAAGAATTGAATCTAGAGTGCAAAGGACTCCATGCTGGGGAACCCTCACAGTACATTGTAGATTTTAAAAACAGGAAGATAGACACTAGCGTACTGGGAAATTGTTAAAAACCAGTTGAAAGGACACATGTGGATGCACTTGGGGCCTTAGTCTGAGACTTTGTGTTAGCAAGGCCTAGCAGCCTCTCAGAGGACTGTCTTGTGCTCAGTGGCCAGATTCTAATTAATCTCTTGATTCCGTAGGGGTGATGACCCTGAAGTTGCCCACTCTGAAGAGAAGAAGTGGAGGTGTTGACCCCGCTATTAAAGAGCGCATTTGGCTGACTGTTCACTGGCCCTGTGGCCATCCCACAGAGATTGTATCCAGCTGCTTTGGGTGAGCGGGTTTTACCAGCTTGGACACGTTCTACAGCTTTGGACGTTTTAGTTGCTAGCCAAGAAAGCATTGAGTAGGAAACCCTGCCCTCTGTGTGCTGGGGAAGAAGGCACTTTTGATATTGGAACTAGTGAGGGGACAGGATTTTGGCCTTATCAGGTGGGTAAACTTTTAGAAGACTGTAACTTCTGTGTTTCCTGGGACTTGTCCAAAGATCTAACTATATATCACTGCTAATGATACATGTTTGTCCATGAGATCCCTGAGGGAGAAAGCTGTGTGACTCACTCTGACTTTGGTTTGACACAGGTCGGTGGGTGTACATATATGCATAGAGCTATTTCTTGTGCAGAGAAAAATAAAGTGTACACTTTCCTTTCACAGAGGTGAGCTGCTGCTATGGGATTTGACCCAATCTGGGAAACGCAAGTGGACGCTTCTGGGATCTTCTTCGGAAGGGCAAAATCACACAAGGATTGTGTTCAATTTATGTTCAGTGCAGACCCATGGGAGAGAGCTACTTCTTTCCATTTCAATGGACAGGGATGTAAGGACCATTTGTCATCTTACAATAGCATAGCAATATCTGAGACCATTCACTTCAGCTAAATCTGAATATCCCAAATTTTGCTCCTAAGAATTGGGTTGAGCTGGGACAGGTTGTATGTATTTATGTTGTTGACTTATGAGCTCAGACTTTTATTACAATGAGGTTGATGAATCTTGCTCTCCCTCTGGGCTTGAGGGAGAAGTGTTTAACAGTGGGACATATCCATTTCTTCTTTTTATATATACATTTCTCTCCTCGTTTTAACAAGACCCAGTTTCCCTGTTAAAATCACATATATTAGCGCTGTAGTATGTGGCTTGTAGAGCCTAGATCATTTTAAAGTGCTGTCTTGATGGGTGCCATTCTTAAAGTAGCCAAGAAGTGTGCAATTTTTGGAGAAGGGCCATGAGGATGAGTTAATTTATCCATAGGGACTGCTCACCTTTCATGAATGGGCACTCTCCCACATGATACTGAGACATCTCTATGTTGTGTACTCCTCAGAAGGGGGGACCAGGCATCCTTGGTATAGTCTTGAATTTGACCCTTTCAGTATCTGTTTTGCTCTCATGTTCTTTTTATTGCCATTACATTACTAACTCATAACCTCGCTGTTTCTTGTTTCCCAACTTTCTCCAGGTAAAGTGTTGGGACCTGACAACTTTAGATTGCTGCTGGACTCTGCCTTCTCTCGGAGGCTTTGTCTACAGCCTGGCCTTCTCCCCTGTGGACACAGGCTGCCTTGCCATAGGTGTTGGGGACAGCATGATCCGGGTGTGGAACACCTTGTCTCTGAGCAATACTTACGATGTGAAAACATTCTGGCAGGGCATCAAATCCAAGGTCACAGCTGTGAGTGCACTTCTAGTTCTCTTTTCTCTTGCATTTTGTTTCCTGCTCTTTGTTACAGTTCAGGGCAATTGCATCTGTATTCTCCCTTTGTGATCCAGCAAGGACACCACTTTAAACTTCCAGCTCCTAGCCATCACCTCTCTTGAGCAGAGACCCACATCTCACTCCCTCCTGAGTAGGGATTTTAAGGCTGTATAGCTCCCTGCCTACACCAGGATATCCCCAGCAAGCTAGACAGCATCAAAGGTATAGCGTCTGTGCTTTGCTTTCTTTCCGAGGGCTGTGACTAGTGTGTTGCTTGCAGGTATAAGTTACCCCACAGCTCCTTCTAATCAGGCACATGTATTGGTACGGTAAAAGCTATTACAGAGAAAACATATTATAACAATAAAAGGACCTACACACTGGCTAGAAAGCTTATCAGAGGTCATCCCCAACTCTAACCTTGGGCTCTGGTAGGTTTTAGTCCATCAAAACCCATAACTGGGTTTTCCCTGTGGTTATAAGTTCATCTGTCTTAGATCCAGAACCAGAACAGAGGCTGGGCAAATCAACTATTTCTTTATACAGCTCGGGGCCTTTGATCTTGGCCTTCTGTAACAGCTAATCAGCAGATAACTACCCTCTCCTCTGGGTATAGCTTCAAAAGGCTGGGGTTTTGCATAACCAGAGTTGGGGAATTTGAATTAACATCTCCCTGGGATTCCCCATGAAATCCATTTCACACTTACTGTCCCAAAAGTCCATACTTGTCTGGCACATTTTCAATGTAGGTTTTTGAACTCTTAGGTTTTATATCTGTGTCATCCCCTTCCCTTCCCTCTCCTCCACCCCTCCAAGAGGCCCACAATAATACATAAACTTAATATAATACGGTTTTTCAAGTCTATTGCCGGAAATTGCCCATATCTGTCACACTTACTCAGTTATCCCTCCCTTCTGGAAAATGTTTTATCCAGCTAATAGATACATAAAGCCAATATATTGCCCAGGTTCTCACATGTGTGGAATCATTTGCAGGCAACATATTTCTTCATGTGTAGAGACAGAATATTAGACACTGATGCAGCTACAGGTGCCTGTGTGACATGTAGGGAAAAACTGACAAAGGTCAATTTATATAGCATTGTATTTCTGGCCGGTTTTTCCCCATTCTCATCTTCCAACTCTGTCTCTAGGCTTTCCTTTGGCACCCTACTGGGAAGGCATAGTTGACTGCGGGTATAGTTCAACCACAGCTTAGCGAAAGGTTCCTGCTCTGTGGCGAGTGTTAAGGTCACTGATGGCAAGACAACAGTATCTGTCTTCAGTAGAAACGGCTTTTGCCACTCTGAGCATTCTAATTCCCCCAGCTCTGTTTCTCCCAACCCACAATAAACGGAGAGGGAGCCGTGGATATTCTCAACAAGAGATCAGTTTAAGTGTCTAGCTGGTGGGCCTGGTAGCAATAGGTTGATCTTAAGTATGATGCTACCTCCCCAATTTCAAGATTTTCCTCTTTTTTTCTTTCTAGTTAATCCCTGGAAAAATTGCACTGGGGGATAGGAAATAGCAATATGCCTGTATGGTTGTTTGACCTTTTATTACTATTTTGTTTGCAGTTATCCTGGCATCCGACTAAAGAAGGCTGCTTAGCCTTTGGAACGGACGATGGAAAGGTTGGCATGTACGACACCTACTCCAGCAAGTAAGAAACTAGTTTTCAAGTTGATCAGTGTTTTGATGAGCAAATTATAGTTGCTACAGTGATGGGAATAATGGAACCTTCTTAAGCTCATGGGCAGTGTGAAGTGACACTTTAACTTCTCGCTTATTGTGATGCTTCTAGTGATGATTTTCCGTTGCATGCATTCAGTAGCATTAGATAATCAGTATCACTGCCAATGCTGAAACTCAGTGTACATTATCCCTCTTCTCTGTTGCAGTGTCCTTAGCTTAGGCAAGCTATTGCTCAGAGAGTAGGATTAAATTACAAGTAGCCATAGAGCATAGTTGGTTGGATTTGGGGTGTGTCCATCTTGCCAGTATCTCCCTGCTGTGCCTAGTAGCTCCTGATGTAAGTGTGCTCCAATTGCCCAACCAAATATCACCTATGGGTGGAGACCAGGCATAGAAAATTTCAGCCAGAAGAACTTTCCAGGGAACTAGGAGCATGTGCAAATGTGGCATACAAGAAAAGTCCTGCTATAACCTTAACTGTAGCCAGCAGTGTACCAGAGGATGCAATTGTGAGATGTGCTGCTGGTTGCATTTCTGCTTGTTGGGCTGTTGAACTGCTGCTTGTCCATTTTCACTCGTGGCCATTGTGCTTTGAGCTTTCTCTGTATATGAGATTTGTCTGGGGATGTTCACTGCACCTCTCTGAAATCTGACTTATTTTGCTGTTTCCTGCTCCTCTCCCTATCCAGCATCAAAAATAGGCCGCCTCAGATCTCCAGCACCTATCACAAGAAGACTGTGTACACGTTAGCCTGGGGACCTCCAATTCCCCCTCTCTCTTTTGGTGAGTCTTGGAACCATACTATAGCAAATGTTAAGTCCTTTCACTTGTAGAGGATGTGGATACTGTGAAGATGGCATGTCAGCCCTCCTGCTGAGTCAATGTGCATTGGGTATGATTCCTGTGCCCTTGGAGACTTTTATAATGGATTCATTCTCAAGAAGGAATGAACCAGTAGAGAGAGATATGCACAGACCCTGCAGTCATCATTGAGGATCAAACCTGGGACCTTTAGCACCAAACCCACCAGCCCGTACCACTTGAGCTAGACGAGCAACTGAGTTGACCCTTGTTAAATAACAAGCTCTTAATGTTGCTCAGGGCCAGCCACTAGAGGGAGGTAAACCCCATGCACAGTCAGTGTGTTAAGAGGTGTGTGTACTTCTGGTATTGAAAGTGGCCCTTTTAATGGGTTATAGCAGGAGAATCTCTTACTGCCAAATCACATATGACGCTTTAAATCAGAGGTTGTATTTTTGCTGGGAGCAATTAGCCCTACTTAGGCCTGTGTAGGAAAAGGCTGTATTTAGCTTTTATCTCTGTTGTACAGGAGGCGATGGTGACAGGCCCTCTGTAACATTATACAGCTGTGCAGGGGAAGGTATTGTCTTGCAGCACAATCCTTGGAAGCTTAGTGGAGAGGCAAATGACATCAATAAAGTCATCAGGGACACTAATTCAATCAAAGTGAGTATAATTCTTTATGGATCATGGAGTAGAAATTACTTGCATGATAACATTCCATCCCTGTTTTTTCTTTTCTGTCCTGCTGATGAATCTATAGCAAATAAAATAAAGCATCTGAAATCCTTAGTCTTCCTAGATGCACTTCAGAGACATTTAAAGCATCTAAATACATACACTTTTGTCCCTGAAGGAGTTCTTTCTCTTTCATTAAGGCAAGACAGCAGATCTGCTCTCTCCTCGCTGTCGCCAATTGTTTTCTGTTTTTGTAATTTATTTACCCAAGAAAACTCAGTTGAGTTTTCTATCTTGTTTTCAGAGAAGTACTTGGCTTTCTAAAATTAATACTTGGTTCTTATAGCGCTTTTCATCTTCAAAGCATTCGAGACATTAATTAAAATCCACAATGCCCCTCTGAAGCTGGCAGACAAGTATCCTTAACACCGTTCTACAGATCAGGAAACCAAGGCGAAGTACTTGAAGCACAGCTCTGCGATTAAAATGTGAAGCTTTTCGCTGTAGGTCCTGTACTCAGACCACACCTTAGTCTCATTTTTGCATTCAACTTGTGCACAGAGGGAGAGATTTGCAGAGGCACAAATGGCAGTTAGGACTCTAACATCTGAAAATCTCCCTCGAATATCTTGGCTGAGATCACATAGTGAATGAATGTGGGTCAGCCACCTGAGAAATCAAAATGCTCCTAGTCCTTTGCTCTGAACATTGGACCTGTTAGATCACTACCTCTCTGAGTGCACTTTACTAATTTTTTTTTTTTTTAATGAAATGCTGTTGCAATAAGGTTACTAAGCACTGCGGAGAAGTCCATCTCACACCACACTGCAGCTGGAGCAGAGTAGGCTGTTGTAAGTGATCAGATTGGGGCAGAGGGGTGGTTAATCATGTCTTGGCAAAACAAAGCAGTAAACACAGTGGACTAGTTCCTCGCTTGGTATAAATCAGCAAAGCTCCATTGATGACTTGGAGCTTTGCTGACATACACCAGCTGAGGTTCTGGTCTAGTCTTTGTGACCAAAAGCATCATTAGAGAGAAAAGGGGGTAAAATCCATGCCTAACAGGAAACAACAAGCATCTTAAATTGAGAATTACCAATAATGTAGGTCTGGATGGGGGGAATTACAACAATAGTTAAAGTCTTTATAAACTCGAAATAGAAGTTATGAGTTTGTTCACAAAAGCTTGGATTTTCAGTGGGGTTCATAGAATCTCAGGGTTGGAAGGGACCTCAGGAGGTCATCTAGTCCAACCCCCTGCTCAAAGCAGGACCAATCCCCAAACAGATTTTTGCCCCAGATCCCTAAATGGCCCCCTCAAGGATTGAACTCACAACCCCCTGGGTTTAGCAGGCCAATGCTCAAACCACTGAGCTATCCCTCCCCCTGGCTTAGATGCCCAGATCCCACTGGATCCCAGAGAAACTTCCTCTGAGATTTTTAGAGTCTAAATTGATAACCCTGAGTCACCATTTCCTGCAGTAATTAGTCCTGCTATAAATATAACCTATTTTATCATCACTCAAGCATGCATCTCTATTACAAAATGTGCTCTGGAAATCCGACATTGGGGATTCTCTTTTTATGGACTTTTTCTAATTGCAAACACCCAATTTGACTACGGGTTTAATTCTCTTGAATTCATGGAAGGAAAGAGTTTAGGGTTTGCAGCAGTTACTGCTAATAGTTCTTTGTTTTTTCTTTGGTACGTTTTCTTTCTTTAGTACAAATTGCCTGCACGCACTGAAATCAGCTGGAAACCAGATGGCAAAATCTTGGCTCTTGGTAACGAAGATGGGTATGTTTTCTTTAAGGCCTAGGTTAATGCTAATGTCATAGAATCATAGAATATCAGGGTTGGAAGGGACCTCAGGAGGTCATCTAGTCCAACCCCCTGCTCAAAGCAGGACCAATCCCCAACTAAATCATATATGCAATCAACTGCTGATTAAGTAAATTCATCTAGAGTCAGCATAGTGACTGCTCTGATTTATCTCTGACCGTCAGCCCTGTCAGTGTATCTGAGGGAGGAGGAATTTCTTGTTTTCATGTCAGTGAAACAGTTCTACCTAGAACCACTTATGCCGGAGGCAGGTGCTTCCAGCATGGCACTGCCCGTGCATCTCAGTCCTGATCGGTGATATTCTCTACCATCCCAGAACTGGGTCTCTCATGAGCGCACGCAACCCATCATGCCATAGTGTGTGTTGATTTTTACAAGTGACTGATAAGGTTCAGGACGCTTGTTTTCACCTGTGACTTAAGCCAGGATTTGAGCCAGGTTTACGGAGGTGAAAATCTCATTAATTTCTTGAATCATTCCAACCCACATTCTGTCATTATACCCTGTTAATGTGCAGTAACAACAGAATATTCACATTAGGGATGGAACATAGATCCTTTAGCCAATCCCAGCATTTCTCATGTTGTGTTTTTTGTTTGTTTTAATTACAGATCAATTGAAATATTTCAGGCTCCTAACTTGAGATTGCTCTGCACCATCCAGCAACATCATAAACTGATTAATGCTATTCGCTGGCATCATGAGCACGGGACCCAGCCAGAGCTGAGCTACATGATAGCGTCAGGCTCAATCAACGCCATCATTTATGTGCATAACCTAAAGGGTGTCATAGGTAACTGCCTGGGCTTATACTTTCAGATGTTGCAGGAATGTGATTTTTTTCCCCTTCATTCAGTATTTTCCTTTCCTTACACTCCCTAGGGGGCTCTGCTTCTGTCTTTCACTACTTGACTCTGAAGGGAGTTGATTTTGTCCTTTTCCTTACCTTTGTAATAATAATTTGTTTTGGGGTCCCATTCTCATGTTCACTTCCCCAGGCAGCAGGGCTTGGGACTGTTGGCAAGGCCTGCATGCATAACCCCTGAATGGGGAGAGGCGCCTTGTATCTCATCAGGGATCCTTCCCAGGCCTGCGTAAGGAGCAGAATTGATAGGGAGCTGGCAACAAGGCTCTGATGGGGTGCAGTACACCCTTCTGATTGTAGGGGGGGCTCACTTGTTTTGGTTCTCTGAAAAAATTGCTTATTGCTTGTGTCTTGAAATACGTGGGGGGGGGAAAGGTAGAGAAATCTGTGACATATTGAACTGTGAGAAATCTCAGCTTAAAAAGAGCTTGCCTATTTCACAGTGCTGTTAATTTCCAGCGTGCACGTGATGCAAGAAAAATTTCAGATGCAATATGGGGAGAAGTGAATTAGTGTGATTATGGTATGAATGCAGCCAATAGAAGGCAACTTTATTTTGCTTAGTCCTTTGGGCGCACCCTCTCCCAAAACTCTTGACAGAGGTAACTAATAAAACAGCATGCTGCATTGTTGAACATTGTAAGCCAAGTTTTCAGTACACAGGGTTCGGGTGCATGTGCACTGGTTCACCTACTTTTGCACATGCAGTTTTGTCCACTGCTTTGCTCAGACAAAGAAAGGCATGCCCCAGGGCTCCATGCCAACTGCGAATGTGGCCTGATGTCACAATTTCCATTCCACTGGAGTGACTTGTCCTCCCAACCTTACCTGACCTCCATTGTTTGCTTTCAGAGAGCTCTTCAGAAACCCCTGTGACGATAACAGAGCCTTTTCGAACTCTGGTGGGCCACACGGCTAAAATCACCAGTCTGGCATGGAGCCCGCATCATGAGGGGAGATTAGTATCTGCTTGCTACGATGGCACAGCACAGGTATGGTTGTGGGACCACTTATGATTACATTTCTTTTGTTTTCAAATCCTCCTTCCTCTGCAATTTTTTTAATACCTAGTTGACTGCAGAGTATTTGGGGATGACTCCTGTGCCAGATAAACTGTGGTATTGCTGAAAACTTCTCTGTGATAGAAATCTGCCGAAAAGGACAGCATGATTTCCCCCTACCTTTCTGTTAATACCTGTTTCCAAACAGTAATCGCCTTCTGTTTTTGCAGAGTGAGAGATGAAACCATTACTGGGAATCACTGTAAGTCTAGCAACTGGGAATGCAGAAGTCTGCAGGATAAAATTGTAAAGTGAAAGACTTCTTGGCTTCTTTAGCAGCACCAGAGATGAATGGTGTGGAGAAAGTGAATAAGGAAATGTTATATGAAGGGATAAATAACACAAGGACCATGGTCACCCAGTGAAAAAGTTAATAGGCAGCAGTTTTAAAACAAACATAAGGAAGTACTTCTTAAGACAACTCACAGTTAACCTGTGGAACTCATTGCCAGGGGATGTTGTGAAGGCCAAAACTATAACGGGGTTCAAAAAGAATTAGATACGTTCATGGAGGATAGGTCCAGCAATGGCTGATAGCCAAGATATAGTCATGGATGCAAACCTGTGCTCTGGGTGTCTGTAAACTTCTGACTTCCAGAAGCTGGGACTGGATGACAGGGAATGGATCATTTGCTAATTGCCCTTTTCTGTTCATTTCCTCTGAAGCATCTGGCACCAGCAGCTATTGGATACTGGGCTAAATGGACCATTGGTCTGACTCAATATGGTTATTCTTATGTGTGTTTTTGGTTGGAGGAGAAAATGAAACAGTAAAAGTAGTAAGGACTTCCTGATGATGCCTCTGGCACTGAAATAATTGTGTAGAATGAAAATGCAGAGAACTGCATAGAACTGGTTGGAAATTGATATTTTAAAATTTGTCGTCTTCACAAGTTGGGACAGTCAAAATATCAAAATTTTCTGTGGAGTGAAAATTTCTAAAAATATTGATTGGGAAATGTAGAAACTAGACATTTCAACATTCCAGAATCAGAATATTTTATTTCAGTTTGTTGAACCCAATTGAAACATTTATTTTTGTCTTGAATCAATATTAATCTGGTTCTCATGAGCTGCTGTTGTACCATTTGGGAATTATGGTTCCAGTGCCTCATGCACCCAAGCTCCTCTGGGCTGCACTCCCTGGCTGAACTACATCTCCCATCATGCATCATGGCAGTTTAAGCAAAGGGGAGACTCCTGTGGATTGCGTGTTAAATGTCAGACGAAGTTAAACCAAAATGTTTCGCTTTGTTCCACCTGACCCCAAATTGAATATTTTGTTTAAATTTTCAGACATTTCTGGCAAACCCTGAATTTTTTTAATGGAAAATTTTAACTAAATGGGAACTGTATTTTCCACTGGAAAAAAATATTCATTGCACAGTTCCCATCCAGCTCTATAGAAGTTCTGCAATGGAAATGCAGAACTTGGCACTATCTTCTTATCAATCAGTACTACGCATCTCACTTATGGGAAAATATTCACACTACACTAATTCTACAGTAAGAATGATTAACTAAAACATCTAAGTGCCCATGTGATGAATAAAAGAAGTTGTTTACATACATTCCTATTTTAGACTTAAATATTTGAACATCATCTCCCTTTCACTTACTTGCCAAATTTTGGACCTAAAGAGGAAAGAGAGAGACACACAGACACACACACAGATAACTATCTCTGTTTTAGATGTAAGTGATCACATCTCTCAACAGAAGGAAAGCGCAGAATCCTAGCCTAAGAGCAAGAGAATGGGTTTTCAAATAATTTTGTTAAATATATTTGCAACGTAGTCTGATCATCTCGTTGAAGTCTGAGTTTACACTGTGGATAACAGAAGCTTTGATCTTATATTTCAAAACACATCCAGTTTCAAGTCTGCAATGCTTTGCATAGGTGAGACATCTCTAACAAATAAAGGCCTCTTAATTTGCCCTCCGGTCTTCTGAAGGTATTATCAGTTTTGACACTGAAACTTTTCAGATGAGTGTGTTTTGAATTATTAGACTCAATCACTTAATCCTATTAGAGAACTCCTTAGTTCTAGGGTTATTTATGAGGTCTTTTCATATCTATTAAAGGATATTCTATTGTACCATGTTTCTGGACAGTGCTTAATAGTTGCTGTGTTTAAAGCCATAAGTGACTGCATTTCAGTAATGGTAAACTGATTCACAGGTTCAGTTCATCGGGTCTTTCATCAGCACTTTTGGATCCTTCAGGATAAAAGATGTTACGTGAATGTACAATTGTTATCAGTAGCAACAAAAGGGACTATTCAGCATCTCCTTCTGTGTGTTGGGTTTGGGTTACTGGTTCTTGAAACATTCTAGACTACTTTGGAGACCTCAATGTAAAGCTGCTGGTGATGGGTGGAGATGATGATGCGGATCATTAGAGGGGTATCAGACTTGTTTAGATATTTGGTTTCTCTAAAAAAAGGGCTTTTGTTTTTAGGTGTGGGATGTTCTGAAGGAGGAGCCACTGTGCAATTATCGAGGGCACCGGGGCCGGCTGCTTTGTGTTCAGTGGTCACCAGTGGATCCAGATTCTGTTTATACAGGAGCAGATGACTTTTGTGTTCATAAATGGCTAACCTCAAAGCAGGAGTATACCCGGCCGCCTCAAGGTCAGTATACCTGAGCAGAGGATCCTGTACTGGGCAGGTGTGGGGATAGGAGTAATGAAATAGGCAGTGGTAATATTTGTTCTAAATTCAAATTTGCCCTTTAGTTCTTAGGCAGACCCTCAGTGTCCCGGATCAAGTGGAGCTGTAGATGGGACCTCCAGCGTTCTAGTCTAGGAAGTTAAGCCAGAATGGGAGCTCTGATCTCCAGAGGTGACATGCTAATATCTAAGCAGATTGCTCTCTCTCATAGACATAATTATTGCAATCTTTTCCAGGCAAAAAGAGCACAGACTTGGAGAAAAAAAGGAGCTCTCAACCCAAACTCAAAGCTAAGAAGAAGAAAAAGCCCATGGGGAAGGCTCCAGCAAAGCAGGATGTGAGCGACACAGTGAATGGAGAAGAGGTTGTAGACAATTTGTTAGATGAGAATGGGCTATCAGACCATGAGGAAGAAAAGGAAGCGCAGGAGTTCTCTGACAAGGTCTCTCTGGCAGGTAATTACCAGTCCCAAGGTTGTCTTAGTTAATGGAAGAGGCTTAGTAGCCTGCAGAGCTAACCGGAGATCATGGTCGTGAGAGGGCATGCCCAGGGACCAGATTCTCGGCTGTGCCTGGGACAGCTGAAGAAGGGAGGGTGGCTTTGTGCCACATTCGTGCCCCTCTCAAGTGATCCTGGAATCAGCCAGGCTCTGGTTTGTCCCTGGCCCAAACTTGGAGCAGCTTTTGCAGATTCCCTCTAGATTACTGATTTCAATTAATACTTCAAACTACAAGACGTTAAACCTACATTGGAAACAAAGATGCTCAACCCCTCACTGACACTACATTAAACCTTGACACTATGTCTTTTAATGTCTTGGGCTTGTCCATATTTTCTTGTTTCTTTCATTCATTTAATCCCACAGTTTCCAAGGAGCTCCCTTTGTATCCACGTGTTTGTTCTGTGTCTGACCTGCCAAAACCTTTCATGAACCATAAAACCACTCCCGTGAAAAAGGATCACCCTAAAGAGAAACCAGGTTGGTACATTTCAAGCACAAGTGTCATGACACAGATTGGGTTTAAGGGACCGGACAGAGCCACCACACTTTGAGGCTTGTTTCCTGTAAAAGAGTAGCTTCCCATATTAATGTTACATCAGCTAAGCAATGTCTGGAGAGAGAGAGTTTTCGGAACTATTTATCATGTTAGTTCAAACTACTTTTGATTTAACTGACCCGCCAAGCAGGAAAAATGGCTAACTTTAGTGTGATATGTGAATGTCTCAGTGCATACAGCTGCTAACTTCAGTATAAACCAGGAGGCAGAAAAACATTTGGTTTGTGCATAGTGATCAGTATTCATAAGGCAGAAAGACCCTAAAACAGATGTCTGTGGTGCTTAGACATAGTTTCTACAGCACCCTAAGTTTCCATTTCTTACTGTGTCATGAGTTGGTTTCTTTTGTGGGAGGGAGAGACATGATTATGGCTAGTGCTGGAACTGTGCGACAATGACTAAAATGTGACTAACTTCATTCCAGTCCCTGATGCCTCTGTGAAGAAGAGAAAACCTCGGTCTATCCTACCTATCAGCACATCTATGGACCAGAGGTCGAAAGACGAATTGCATCAGGACTGCTTGATGCTGGCTACGTGTCTAAGATCCAAAGGTACAGGAGAAATGCTGCACTGAGAGCTGCACTTCCTCTTCCTGCTCAGCTAGGGCATCCCCCCCACCTCACCCCGCCCCACCCCAAAAGCATTTTGGCCAAGATTGCCACAAATGGGCGTCAAAGATAGGGCTCCTGGATCCATATCAAGGCACCTAAATATGGCTTTCGGAGATGAACTTTAGGCATCGCCATGTGAAAATCTTGGCCGTTACATAGGAATGGGTGAACAAATCTTGTTTTATCCTTCCCATAATGCTTCATTCTTCTGCCATTGTGGCCACTTTTTGAGACTGGGGGATTGGAATACCCTTACCAATACTGGGCACATTCTAATCTGGGGTCTAAACATGCAGGTGGGATAAAACTTTATACCTGTAGGCATGAAAATTCATGACTTTGGCTTTCCCTGTTAGTACTCTACTCTGTGTTTGTGTTACAGATTATTATTTATAGCAAACTCAAATATGGATTAGTGTCAAGCACAAGAGTATGACTTCATTGCAGGAGAAGTTGGGCTATGAGGGAGATGTCTCTGTTCACACAATGATTTCCTTAGATGCAAAGGGCATAAATCAAAATACTAACTGAACTTGGGTTTGGATAAATATTCTTACTCCACCTTGAAGGTCCTTTAAATCGGATATAGAAGTGGTGTGCATATGAGAACCAATTAGATCTGTTTTGTATATAGGACAGGGAGCAGAAGCTATCTGCTATAAGTATTTTTGAAGGTAAAGTGGAGTGTAATTATAAAATGGATTTGAAGGTCTCTTTCTCCTTTCCACCCTCTGTTCCCTGGTTGCTCCTAGTATGTTCACGGCATGTAGATAGTTCTCACTCGCTCTTTATTTTCTCTCTGGTAGGCCTGAATGAGGGTTTGGCCCCAGACTCAGGGGATCATGTTCATTTGGGGATGTTTACAGATAGAGCTGCACTGTACAGGATGATGGAGGTGGAAGGTAAGTGGGGTAATGAATCAGGTTTGAAACCTATCTGATTGTTTCCATTATTCTCCAAATGTGGAGAGAGACGTGAATCTTGTTTAATTTGTGACTGTACTGTCCATTAAAACAAGGGTGCGAGAGCACTGGCTGGAGCCAGGCATGGTGCCTGGATGAAGGCATTGTGCTTGCTTCTCTCAAATTCAGACTTGCGGCCTCTGTTTTAGCCCTGGGTGCACTCGCTTTCCCCTGTGCAGCATATGGCACTATTGCACTCGTGCTGGTACCGAACCAAGAGGCATGTTTGTTTCAAATAGGAAAAAGCCACTTGGAGAATGGGCACTCGGAGTTGTTCCAGCAGCTCATGTTGTGGAAAGGAGATCTGAAGGGCATCCTCCAGTCAGCTGCTGAGCGGGGAGAGTTGACAGACCAGCTGGTAGCAATGTCACCCATGGGTATGTTTGTTCTTCTTACATGTAAGCAAATGGATTTAGCTCTTAAGGGTATCGTAGTGTTAGTTGTGCAGGACCCGAAGCAGGTCTTGTCTGTAACACTGTGCTAACAATACCTGCATACAAAACAGACAGAGAGAAATCCCCATAGACAATCTCTGGGACTGGGGGAGGAGGGAAGAATGCCCTGTGAATTCCTTTCGGATTCCCAGACAGGGCAAACATCTACTTCCAAGCACAAAAACGAATTGTCCTCTGACATGTGATGGTCCTTTCAGTCATTTGATTTTTGTTTAAATAAACTTGTAAGAACTGATCCTGGTACCGTCTAGTCCCATGGTCACTTCCAAATCTTTTCCCTGTCCCATTGCTTAGGTGACTCAATTTAGAATGTTTACAACATAACGAGCTATCCTAAGGCAGAAACGGGCTATGTGCAGAAGTCGCTGAGTTTAGAAGTCAGTTTTACAGGGAATCCTTCCTAAGTGTACGTCCTTGTCTTTAGCTGTGCTACCTTCTGTCTTGCAGCTGGCTATCAGGCCTGGGTGTGGACAGTAGAAGTTTACGCGAAACAGCTGTGCTTTCAGGAACAGTATGTCAAGGCTGCCTCTCATCTCCTCTCCATTCACAAAGTATACGAGGCTGTGGAGCTACTGAAAACGAACCATTTTTACAGGTCACTGCACTGGACCATTTTGATAGTTTTTAATGCAAATGGAGAGGTCTGACTGTTGTCAATTTCACTTCTTGGCTTTGATGTACTAGTATGGTACTGTAATATCTGAATCACAGATGTTGCAGGGGACTACACCTCTACCTCGATATAACGCGACCTGATATAACACGAATTCGGATATAACGCGGTAAAGCAGTGCTCCAGGGGGGCGGGGCTGCGCACTCTGGATCAAAGCAAGTTCGATATAACGCGCTTTCACCTATAACGCGGTAAGATTTTTTTGGCTCACGAGGACAGCGTTATATTGAGGGAGAGGTGTATTTAAAAGGAACTAGACAACTTAAAAATCAGACTTTTGTCTGAATATATTTAACTACTGCTACAGGTAACTCCTAAGATCACTGAAAGAGATTCGAGAAAAGATGTACTAATTTCTTTCTTTTGTGAATTTGGCAGTACTTTGCTTTCAGTCAGTCCCACTTTTTCTTTGGTATAGCCAGTCAGTTTTTTTCTTTTGTTTGCTTGACTGAGAAAACATTTTACAAAATAGAGAAATAGACAAAATCATAATACTTAGTGGGCAAGGGGACCCGGGCAGGTTTTTTGTCTGTGAAACTACTGTTAACTCATTATTACTTTAGTTTACTGGATTTCAAATGGATGTTCCTTTTTTAAATTAAATAGGATGCAGTGAAATAACAATGAATGGAAACATTCTCATTACCATTAGTTACTGTAAACAAGATGCATATTTTTAAATAAACTCTCCCCTAGGCATACCGCATTGCATAGCTAGCCAGGTGTGTTTGCATTTTTTGGTTTCCTCAGAAGCATCGGGTATTTGCAGCTACTGGAGGTGGAATCCCATAATTAATTGAACCAACAGCTTGATCGATTGAGATAATTCTTTCCTACATCTTGGGCCTAAAATACTTCAGTCAGTTTCCTTTTGAAGCCCCAGGAAGACTGTGGCTGTGAAAGGAGTGGGCCTAAGTGTGTGGTCTTGTATGCAGGTAATATTTTCAACTGGATTCTCTCATACGAGTTTCTCTTGTTTGCCTCAGGGAAGCGATTGTAATTGCTAAGGCCAGGTTGCGTCCAGAAGATCCAGTCCTGAAGGATCTCTACACCTGCTGGGCAGCAATACTGGAAAAAGATGGTCATTATTCCACAGCAGCCAAATGGTAGGTGCCAGCCAGAGGGGAACAACATTGTCTTACTGGCAAAAAGAGAGAACATTCCTAGCTCTTCTTGAGAGACTATTCTAAACATAATGGCTGAGATTTCGTTTGAGTGTTCGTTTTGGTGGCCGCATTTTAAGATTTTCTGAGAGAGGAATGAGAGATAAGGTAGGTGAGGTAATATCTTTTATTGGACCAACTTCTGTTGGTGAAAAAGACAGGCTTTCGAGCTCCACAGGGCTCTTCTTCAGGTCAGGGAAAAGTACTGGGAGAGTCGCAGCTAAATACAAGGTGGAAGAGATTGTTAAGCATAAGGAGTTAACACATGTTGCAAGAGACCATTCGAAATGAAGTAGGCATTTAACACCTCTGCAGTCATATACATAAGTGGGTTACAGACTTGTAACAAGCCATAAATCCAGTATCTCTGAGGCCATGATTTCTGGTGACTGTAATTACACGGCCCTGATTATCTTAGTATCTGAGCACCTCAGTCTGTATTCTCACAACACCCCTTTGAGGTAGGGAAGTGCTGTTACCTCCATCTTACAGATGGGGAACTGAGGCACAGAGACTGAGGCCTGCTGTACACAACCGAGTTAGGTCGATGTAAATCGACCTTACTCTGCAAGCATCTATACTACAATGTCGTTCCTGAAGGCGCCCACTACACTGACCTAATAAGTCTACCTCTGTGAGAAGCATAGTGCTTAGGTCGATATAGTTAGGTCAACGCAAGGTCAGCGTAGACACTGCATTGACTGTTCCTGCAGCCGCTGGTGGCTGACCGCCCAGAGCCCCGCGGCTTGGGGCTCGCAGCTCTGGGCAGTCAGTGCCCCTACTGTCCGTTAAATCGGTGGAAGTGCTCCTGGTGAGGATGCATACCACTGACAGAAGGAACATAGGGTAGCCAAGAAAAATCTATTTTTATTACTGCAGTGGTTGTACGTTGACTTAAGTCGACTTACTTTTGTAGTGTAGACTTGCCTTGAGTGAATTTCATGCAGGATGTCTGTGGTGGCGCAGGGAACTGAACCCAGCTCCCAAGTCCCAGGGGGCATCCCAACTGCTGGGCCATCCTTCCCCCACCTCCGTTGTTTCAAGTTGGATACTCCCAACTGAGGCTCCCAAAGTCACCCATCACTTTTGAAAACTGTCATCATCTGTCGGAATAGTTTTACCTCAGCCTGCCAACTTTCTCATGTGGTGCTGATGCTGACTTCTGAGTTTAGGTGGTGTTCTGATGTCCACGCTTCATAAAGGATGTTGGGAAAATTGGAAAGGGTTCAGAAAAGAGCAACGAGATCTGGAAAAACGTGTCTCGTAGCAAAAGACTTCAGAAGCTCAATCTATTTAGTTTATCCAAGAGAAGCTTAAGAGGTGACTTGATATGGCCTACAAGTACCTACGTGAGGAAGAGATTTCTGATACTAGAGGGCTCTTTACTCTAGTAGAAAAAGGCTTAACAAGATCCAGTGGTCAAAAGCTGAAACTAGACAAATTCAGAGTAGAAATAAGGTGCAAATTTTTAACTATGGAGGTAAATAACCATTGAAACAACTTACCAAGGGACTGGATTCTCCATCACTTGAAGTCTTTATATCAAGACTGAATGTCTTTTGAAGAGATATGCTACAGCTTAAATAGGGATGGGCAGGTATAACTTTCCTCCCCCAGAATCTCTTATTTCCTGTGCCTGGTGTGCATGCCATCAGTCGTTTCACTTCAAAGTATGCAGAGATATCTACAGGTGATGTGACTGCAGGCTTTCCCCTTGGAGTCCTGCACCAGATCAGCTGCCACCTGTTTGCCATAGATCTTTTGAAAAGGGAAGATGAGAACAGCTCTTGGAATGAAGAAGTGGGAGAGAGAGAGAGAGAGAGAGAGACTACTCCTACAGTGCAGGTTGGGGCTGCTGCAATATGTAGTAGGAAAATGACATCTTAATACTAACCTGCTGCTAATTAGTTTTCATCTCTCTCTTTAGTTACCTGGGGGCTGCCTCTCCCTATGATGCAGTTAAAGTGCTGGCAAAAAAAGGGGATGTGACATCCCTTAAAACGGCTGCAGAGCTGGCTCAAATAGTTGGAGAAAAGGATCTGGCGACAACATTTTCTTTCCGATGTGCTCAGGAGCTGCTATCGGCCAGGAATTGGGTGGGGGCACAGGAGGTCCTTCAGCAGCAGGAAAGCTTATTGGTGAGTTTGCTTCCCCCTATAGCAGGGGTGGCCAACCTGAGCCAGAATTTACCAATGTACATTGTGGCTCTTTGGCAGTAATACGTCAGCAGCCCCCCATCAGCTCCCGCTCCCAGCTCCTCCCACCCACCGGCAGCCCCGCCAATCAGCGCCTCCCCCTCCCTCCCCGCACCTCCCGATCAGCTGTTTCCTGGTGTGCAAGAGGCTGGGGAGGGGGGGAGCGAGGGCATGGCAGGCTCAGGGGAGGGTGCGGGAAGGGGTGGTGTGGGGGCAGGGCCTGTAGCAGAGCCAGGGGCTGAGCAGTGAGCACGCCCCGCACATTGGAAAGTTGGCGCCAGTAGTTCCAGCCCCGGAGTCGGTGCCTATATTAACTTCTGAAGAGCCACATGTGGCTCCGGAGCCACAGGTTGGCCACCCCGGCCCTACAGCAACAGGCTCCTTCCAGATACAGACCCACTTAGCAACCACTCGCCTTGCATTAGAACAGCCTGCAGATATTGCTGTGATCCGGCTGAACACTCCCTTTGGGGTTCTTCCTGGCTGAAAAGTTTTGCCCAAGGTTTATTTCTATAGCACTGTGTGTGTGTGATACTTTGCAGACATAAGCAAAGGGTCCCTGTCATGGGTGGTTTGCAATCCAAGATAGATAGGATATCCCCATGCATATCTAACATGGAGGAGTGGAAGGGAGAGAGATGCCAAAACACATGGAAGGGGAGAACTGGACCCTGGGAGAGCATTTTTGTCTTTTTGTTTAAATAATGAGTTACCATTGTTGAATTGTCCTGTGACCTTTTTTTAATATACAACTATGATCCGGTGTTGCAGTGGGGTCACTCTACCTAAGCAGAGTCAGCAGTGGAAAGAATATGTAGCTCAGTATCTTCCTAAAAGATACACACTAGCTCAGCCAAGCCTTAATATTGCAATTGGTGGGCAAAATTCTCTGGCTTGAGTTCTGGAGGAGGGCCGACTATATGATCATAAGGGTCTTCTTCTGGCCTATAAATACCATCCCACAGTAGCGCTGCCTGGAGCACGGAGCTAGTGAAACAAGATTTCACTGCACTTGCTTGCCAGGGGGGTTTATTCAGTCTGCTCTCATATCGCTGAAGGTTTTTCTTTATCCTCAGATTAACAACAGTTCAGCGCATTCTTCCATTTCGCTTTCAGGGACAAAGACTAGTTTTCTGCCTTAACGAATTGCTGTGCAAATGCCTTAGCGAAAGGAATCCAACTGAACGGAAAAGCTGCTCTCTGCCCTGTTACCACAGCTGGGTTGTGAGGAACCAGGGCTCTTTCCTGGAGCTGGTGAGCGAGGTGTGGCGGAGCGTGTTTGGTGTGAATACCACTGAACAAGCCAAGACTGTATTTGAGCAGCTGCACAGTATTGAGTATCCTCCTGCCACCAGCAACACACATCCCAAACAGGTAATTTATCTCAAAGCTGTGTGTACTAGCACTTGCGCCTCTGAAAGTGGGGACAGGGTGAGGTAATAGAATAGAACCTTGATTTTACAAATGCCGATCTTGCGATCGAGCACTTATATGAACCATTTTTCCCAAGGTGGGGAGGGAGGGAGGGAAGAATCACGTAATGAAAATTGTCTGTGAAGAACACGTCTTCCCGTTCCGGTGCCTTCATTGCAGTGGTGTGAAGGGCAAGAAGAAAGTGAGGCAGTGCCCCGTACTGAACCTTATGCAACAGACCTACTGTAATTTTGAGATGTTCCATTTAATGTTTTTTTGATTTTTATGAACTCCACAATCTCCAGTAGGGAAAATAGGGGTTCTACTGTAATGCAAGCACAACTTTAACTATAGGACTGGGGTCACAACAGCACTAACCATTCACTGTGTGGCAGACTGGATTGGCTCCCATGACCAGGTTGATGGTTCAAGACTGTGTATAAAAAGATGCTAGGAGGGGAAGAGTGCTCTTAGGGCTTGTCTACATTACCCGCAGGAGCGTAGGTGAAGTTGCGTAACTTAGATCGATCTCCACGCCCCACCCACCAGTGTAGACCAGACTTTAGCGTTGAAGTACTAGATTGGGACCCAGGAGATCTCAGTTCAGTGTCCAGCTCTGCTCCAGACTCCCGGTGTGACTTTGGATGAGTTACTTAACCTTTCCATAGTCCTGTTTCCTCAGCTGTAGAATAGGATGCATGCTTGCCGTTGTAAAGCCCATAGTCCTACTTGTCGCTCTAAAGTGCTTTGACCTCCTCAGCTGAAAGAGGATATGTACATTGTAGCAGAGCTAAGTGGGGCATATGTTAAGGTTGGCTGGGGTTAAGTGAGGTTTTGAGGGACTCTTCTGGGTTCCTTTCACAATGAAAACAACCTGTAAGCTTTGCATATGGCTGCACTTCTGTTATCCTGAAGACCCCTGCGTGGCTTGCAACAGAACTCTTAACAAGGACTCTGCTGTTTTCTCTAGCTCCTGTTCCATATCTCTCACGATCTCACCCTAGCAGTGCTGAGCCATGAGACAGCTTCATGGGATGAGGCAGTGAAGGCTATTCTTGGAGCTGTGACCCGCAGCTATGATGCCGGGAACTTTATTCTTATGCAGGAAATCTGCAATCTCCTCCTTCCCAAAGGTAAACCTCCTCCTTCAGTTTGCTGGCGTTGTGAGCAGCTCTTCAGTGCGGGATCTCCATAAACGCCAGTCCCCTCAGTGGGCTTTGCTAGATCTTAATAGAACTCAAAAGAAGGAGACATTCCCATCAGCACATCCACGCTCACACTAGTTAGGCTAAAACATTGTGTAAGGGAGATCAACTCTCCAGCTTCAAGATGTAAACCAACCACTAACTGTCTGGGGTTAGGAAGACATTTCCCTTATGACCCGGTTATTCCATAATTGTCTTCTGCAGGGTTACTTACATCTTCCTCTGAAGCATCTGGTATTGCTGGAGTCAGGATACTGGCTAAATGGACCCCAGGGGTGATCTGCTATAGCAATGCCTATTGTATCATTTAGCTTCCAAAGCATTGGAAGTTGTGGGGGTCTCTGTAAATGTTAGGAAGCCGTCCCTATCTGCTCACTGCACTTCAAAGCTAACTCCGCAGTGAATCTGGGCCCCTTGTGTAGCTTTGCAAAATATGGGCATTGGGCAGTTCTGTGTATTGTTTTGGAGAAACCCTTTTAACACAGCTCTTTTCCAATCCCCTTTCAGGCTGTGATCACCTGAGAGACCATCTGGACAGCACAAACACTCAGAGCATGGCGGCTTACAGAAGTTTAGAGGGCTTTGTGGGTTATGGGCTGCTGTATGATCTATGGTGGAACCTACCCAAGGATTCCCTTGTCTCAGTACAGGCTGTGCTGGATTCTGTGCCATGTCCTAGTGAGCAGACAGCTGTTGACCAGAGCTACCCTACAGCTGTCTCTTCCCCTGAAGAAACTGCTAATCAAACTGAGATGGAAGAAAACCTACCCAGTGCAGACCATAACAGTAGGACAGAAAGCAACACAACAGCTAGCTTAAGCGATTTGGGAGAGAGGCAGTTGAAATTGAATGGCTATAAAATGCTCCTTTCCGAAGTGCATGCTGCTTTGCAGAGCACCCAGAAGGATGTATCTGAAGTCCAGCAGACATTGGCAGACATGATCCGCCAGCACCAGCGGAACAACCTCCAGGAAAGCATAAAAGATGGCATGCAGGAAAGCAAGATGCATGTGAGCTCCGAGATTGAATCGGATGGGCTGGTGTCCCCAAGCAGCCAGAGCCAGTGGTAGGTTTCAAAACCGCGAGGTGCTGAGTGAGATCAGATTCTGCTTTCTCAGTTTGCAGTTGCTCTGGCCTCCAGCTTAATTCACTCACTGTACCAGTCCTGAGAAACTAAAATCACTGACGCTGTTCACAGGCCATTTCAAAAACTTGAACAAATGAGAATTCACGTCCAATGGCAAAGGATTGTCGGAGAGCTCTGAACTGAACTGCCACACTCCTAAGCATACTGTAGATGAGTAAATGCCCTTAAAATACAAAATGCCTTAATGCTGCCTAGCTTAAGCAATGACTTAAGAGGGCAGGAGAATGGAAAGGGCAGGCTAGACAGAAGAATTTCTCTCTCTCCATTGGTGCATGATTTGTTTGGCCTTTGTCATTCAAGAGTTGTACATGGCCATGTTCGGTTTAGTTTACCTGTCTCCCCTGCTTTGAACGTGGGGACAGTACACTTAGGTAAAGCAATTATTGTAACATATGTTATATTCTCTTGACAGTAAAGAAGCAGCAAAGGACCCAGTTTCCCTGCCTGAGCTGATGAAACAGCTGACAGAGGCAAACCAGAAATTAGCAGAATTTCCAGAGAGTTTAAAGGTAAGGTTTAAAATGGGATAATACAGGTCAATAAGATGACAATCTTTGGTGCTTGCTAATAAGGTAGTTTCTTGGCCAAAGAAAATAGCACTTCAGGTGCTATGCTACTATTGCACTCTCCAGTTCTGCAAGTTAACGGGAAGCAGGAGTCTAGATTTAGGCTTGCTCAAGTGTTTCATCTCTACAGTGTCTGATGTAGGTAGAGGGGCAAAGTGCTGTTTTTTGCCTGGATATACTTGTTTGTGCCACTTTAAAGAGACAAGTACCCCATCATGTCTGGACAGGAGAAACCACTTCACTGCAGTCCAAAAATGAATGATAGACACATGGCAGCTTGCCATTGGCTCTAGTCACAACACAAACGTTGCATTGAGAGAGTTCAGTTGGTTACAGTCATCATCTCCTTGGTTAGACTGTTTGCACTAAACCTGAGAAAAGTTTCCTGGGCCACACAACATGAGTAGCTTCTCTAGTTGGGTGAGGAGTTGTAGATTGTTGTGATGTAATTTCCTCCTCAAACGTGACTTCTTCAGTATAGTTAGAAGGACTTTGAGAAGTCTTCACACTAGCTGGAACTTTGAACTACACTCCAGTATGAATCTTTCATGTGCTTTAAAAATATTCCTTACTAGTTATGGTGATTATGTAAGAACGTAAGACCAGCCATACTGAGTCAGACGAATGGTCTGTCTAGCCCAGTATCCTGTCTTTGACAGTGGCCGGTGCCAGATGCTTCAGAGGGAATGAACAGGGCAATTATTGAGTGATCCATCCCCTGTTGTCCAGCCCCAGCTTCTGGCAGTCAGAGGTTTAGGGACACCCAGAGCTTGGGGTTGTATCCCTGACCGTGTTGGCTAATAGCTCTTGGACGGACCGATCCTCTATGAACGTATTTTTTATTTTTTTTCCTTTTGAACCCAGTTATACTTCTGGCCTTCACAACATCCCCTGGTGAGGTGTTCCAGGAGTTGACTGGACGCTGTGTGAAAAAGTATTTCCTTTTGTTGGTTTTAAACCTGCTGCCTATTGACTTCACTGGGTGACTCCTGGTTCTTGTGTTATGTGGAAGAGTAAATAACACTTACTCACTTTCTCCACACCATTCATAATTTTAAGACCTCTATCATATCCCCCATATTTGTCTCTTTTACTAAGATGAACAGTCCTAGTCTTTTTAATCTCTCCTCACATGGAAGCTGATCCATACCCCTGATCTCTTTTGTTGCCCTTCTCTGTACTTTTCCCAATTCTAATATATCTATTTTCAGATGGGGTGATCAGAACCACATGCAGTATTCAAGGTGTGAACATACCATGAATTTATATGGAGGCATGATGGTTTTTTGTCTTATTATCTATCCCCTTCCTAATGGTTCCTAACATTCCGTTATCTTTTTTGACTGCCACTGCACATTGAGCAGATGTTTTCAGAGAACTATCCACAATGACTCCCAAGATCTCTTTCTTGAGTGGGAACAGCTAATGTACGCCTCATCGTTTTGTATGTGTAGTTGGGATGATGTTTTCCAATGTGCATTACTTTGCATTTAGCAACACTGAATTTCATCTGCTGTTTTGTCACCCAGTTTTGTGAGATCCCTTTTTAAGTCTTTGCAGTCAGCTTTGGACTTAACTATCTTGAATAATTTTTGTTTCATCTGCAAACTTTGCTGCCTCGCTGTTTACCCCTTTTTCCAGACCATTTCTGAGTATGCTGGACAGCACTGGTCCCAGTTCAGATCCTTCAGGGTCTACTCTTTACCTCTCTCCACTGTAGAACTGATAATTTATTCCTACCCATTGTTTCTTATCTTTTTAACCAGTTTCTGATCCATTGAGAGGACCTTCCTCTCATCCCATGACTGCTTATTTTGCTTAAGAGCCTTTGGTGACGGACCTTGTCAAAGGTTTTTTGAAAGTCCAGGTACACTATATCTACTGGATCACATTTGTCCATGTTTGTTGACACCCTCAAAGAATTCTAATAGACTCATGAGGCATGATTTCCCTTTACAAAAGCTGTGCTGATACCCTGTTCATCTAGGTGTCTGATAATTCTGTTCTCTTCTGTAGTTTCAACCAGTTTGCCTGGTTGAAACTACTGAAGCTAGGCTTACCGGCCTGTGATTGCCTTTGGAGCCTTTTTTAAAAATCAGCACTACATTAGCTATCTGCCAGTCACCTGGCACAGAGGCTGATTTAAGCTATGCTTTTACTATTCAACCAAGGAATTTCTACCCATAGAGATTCTATGGTACTGCTTGATTCAGTTAAGATTTTTACTGTATTTGACTCTCACAGATAGTGCCACTTCCCCATGAGCACAATCTATTCTCATTCCTGTATATTTGGTACCCTGGTATTACCATGTCCTACTAATCATCATCATTCTACCCTGTTTCTGTGATGCCTATTATATCAATAGTTTCATTTAATACAAAGAACTTGTTCACCCATCTTTGTATTTAGACTTCTTGCATTTGTAGACAAGCACTTATAAAATTTGTCAATAGTCTGCCTTCATTTGATGTAATTGAATGGAACTCTTTCATTTGACTGTTCCTCTTAGCTCCTACCTGTACTTTTATCAGCTTCTATCCTCTCTGCTTTTGTAGGATATAAAGTATCCTCCTTAATAAATCCTCCCCTAAAGGATGTGTCTGTCTTCCACACCTGTGAGCTTTCCCCTACTCTTTAGTTTAAAAACTCCTCAAACCTTTTTAATTTTACATACCAGCACTCTGGTTCTGTTTTGGTTAGGTGGATCCCATCCTTTCCATCTAGACTCCTCCGTTCCCAATAAACCTAAATCCCTCCTCCAAACACCATCATCTCATCCATGCTCTGAAACCCTGCAGTTCTGCCTATCTAACTGGCCCCATACATGGAACTGGACGCATTTCAGAAAATGCTACCATGGAGCTCCTGGTCTTCAATCTCTTACCTAACAGCAGCCTCGAGGACCTCTCTCTCCAACCTTTGCCTGATGTCACTGGTTCCTACATGTATCATGACCATTGGCTCCTCCCCAGCATTACACAAGTCTGTATAGATGTCTCAGAGGTCCGCACCTTTGCACCTGGCAGGCAATTCACCATGTGTAAATAAACGCTTCTTACTAGCTCAGCAATAACAGCTGAAATTAGATGATGAATTAACGTAATATTTTTAAAAAAATCAATATAAACCCATGTGTGCTTGTCCTCATCCCCTACCCTTCTGGATTCTGCAGTAAAAGTAGAAGGCAGCCGTTCTGATCCTGAATACAAACTCAAGGAGGAGGAAACAAACTTGGCTAAACACAAATATATTCTGTACTAGAAAAGGGAATGCATTAAACTGCAGCAAAAGATTTGCTTTTCCCAAGTGCTCTTCCACTTTGTGCCACTGTCAGCAGTATTTCCACAGATGGTTTCCCTCTCCCTGAATTACTTTACATGCTAGTACCCCCTTGTTTAAAGCGCAGATAACATCTATGGTTCTCTTTGCAGGTCTTCCCTTTCCCAGATGTGCTGGAGTGTGGCCTTGTGCTACTTCACATTGGATCCCAGTGCCCCACAGAGCTGAGTCCAGAACTGCAGCAACAGGCCTTGGACCTGGTTAGGAAATACAGCAGAGCTAAAGTTTATGAAAAAATCTGCAGAAAGTTCTTAACGTGAAGTTATATTCAAGCCCGGGCAGCCTGAGTTACCAGCAGCTGCTCCAAGCCAGGGCTGTACTGTTCTTTTTGAAGTGAAGAACTCTCTCTCTCTCTCTCTGTGGTCACCATACTTTGGAGGATATTTTGTTCTAGAAAATGGAGTACCAAAAATCAAGTTTATATACAGACTCCCACTGACTGTCAGTTACTAATGGCCCCTTACAGCCCATAATTGATACTGTGCTTGTAAAAGTGGAAAGCTGCCCTTTGCCTTTAATATATACATCTTGTCTAAATTAGCTTTTTTAACAACTTTGGGGAGGGGAAATTATGCCAGAGAAGCCCTTGAATTTACATACACATTTGTAACCAAATTAGACCGCTACATCCACACTTTGGCAGTAAAAAGGTAGTAGTTGCCATCTAATTAAAGAGCAGTAACTTGATTTAATTTTAAGCAACTTACTACTTAACCCAGTTTGTCTTGGGCACGTTTGGGGGCGGGGGGGTAGGGGAAGGCAAAGTGTTTTGCTTCCTCTTTAAATAAAAGTCTTACATTTTGCGCTTTGAATTTAATTGGAAAGATGGTTGGGGAGAAAGAAACCAGAGGTTATTTTTTGAAGGGTATTAGTATTAAGCTGACAGTCAGGTTTTATTCACACTGTACCATATGCTACTTTAGGTTCAGTTCTGTCAAACAAGAAATTTTTCCTGACTAAATGAAGTCTCCATGTTCATCTTAAGGGAAGGTAGGAGTGGCAACCTTTTATGAATGTTTGCTGAAGAGGAAAGTAGGTTCCTCCTGTTGCTACATTGATGGTATATTTGGCCCTAACAGTAGTTCAGGTGGGATGTAAAAATCAAGGCCTTTGGTATGTGTTAGAGATGAACTAAGTAACTGTTGACCCTTAATATTTCATGTACAGCTAGCCTCAGGATTCACGTAAGGCTTTGCTTGTTTTAATTTGAAATGTCAGTTCTTCCCTTGAAGCCCAGATGTTTGCCATCACAAAAAGCTGAGCTGCAGCTCAAGGAACCCCTGTAACTGAGACCAGCGAGTGTTCAGAGGGATGGATTTACCTATATGGTGCAGCTAGGGCAAGGAAATTCAAGATGAGTAAAGCTGGAGCACTTGTTCGGGTCCAACATGTAAACTTGACTTGAAGGGAAGGTATTAAAGCTGCTTTGGCAGAGCAGAGATAGGTAGCAGCATATTCATTATACTAAGGAAAAGACCATTTGTAGAACCAAAGTCCCAAATATTGGTCTGATGAACCCTTGTTCGTGGTCTAGGGAGAAGTAGGTAACCCTAGAATCATGTTGCTTGTGTGCAAAGCAAGATGCCTGGAAACCAGAAGAGGGTGCTATTGCTCCATAAGGAAGTCCCCTTCACCCTCTGCCAAGGCAGGCGTAGCTGTGCCCTCACCATAAGACAAAGATATAAGGGAAACAGTCAGCTTCCATCGCAAACTGGCCTTACATGCTGGCAAGGCTCCAAGAGAACACAGCATAAGAAAACTCTGCTCTGTTTCTCACCTCAATAGACCTGGGAACCAACAGCCAAACTACTTCAGCTGCCATTAACAAGTATTTAGGGCTGGGGTACAGCTACCCTCTAATCATGTGTTCATTCCCCTTTCTGAACTGCAGAACCTCCCACATTCATTACAGCCAATATAATATGTCCCAAGATATAATAACTAGCCTCCTGGAGTTGGTTAATGGGTATCCCACAACTGGCAAGGTGCAGCAGGTAAAGATCCATTAATTATTGGCTGAAGCACAATTGCGTTAGTCTGTCTGGTCAGTGCTGCCATGCTCATATCCTGCTGCATTTACCTGTAGAGAATTTGGAAAAGTTAATGTAGAACTTCATGAGGTACTTGGCTGTAAGTATTAGAATTAACTAGAAAAGATCAAAACCTATAACTGGTTTTAAAAAAAAAATCTTTATTTTACAAAATTAAAAACATCAATAGTATTTACACGCATTTTAAATACCAGCTTATAACATTTTAATCATTGCAAAAAAATCAAGAATTTTTATAAGCTTGTTAAAATGCAAGACTCAGAAATAGTTTTAATTTGCTCTGGACAAAAGTTTTGGGTTTTCTTTTAAACATATTTCCAAGCTGTTCAAAAATATAGGCCTGTACTTTTAGAATATCTAATTTTTTAAAAAGACAATTCTGAGCTTCCCACTCTTGGGATATTATCTCTATAAAAGGGAAATCCAATTGCTTTGCCAGGCTGTTAAATCACTAAAATATAAAACTAGAGCCACTTTTTACACATTTATGCACCTACTAAACTTGCTCATGCTGTAATGAAAAGGGTAAAATCTTCCACATTATCAGGTAATACCAAGTAGCTGAAGTCAACATCAATTTTGGTCCAAACTGTTACAAATCTCTTCTAGAAAAGGCAAACTTCTAGGCCATTTAAACGATTGCAGAACAGTTTATTGTATTAATACCTATGAGAAGATAGATGAGTCTTACAGGTGTGACACCTCTCTGGCACAACAGTCCTAAAGAAAGTGGGAAATTGTACTGAATTAGAAGCTACGAAGGTGGTCCCCTCAGCTCCAAGTACACCATGTCTGACAGTTACCAAGACAGATCTATTTGAATGTTTGAGCTCCAGAGAAAGTCTTACATTATCCTGTCCCAAAACTCTGCCATGAACGAGTGGGTCGTTTCTACAGAATACGCAAAGATAAAAACAAGCAAAGGATGAGGAGCAGATGTCATCCTTACAGCCAACAAAAAAATTTAAAATAAGCTTCTTAAAGCACAATCTGCAAATGCGTTTGTCTCTCTGATTTCACTGGCATTTCAGAACCTCAGTTCTGCTGAACGTTCTGGAGTAAAGTCTTCCTTGCAGATTCAGTATATTTTAAAAGGAAGAAAACAGAGGTATATACATTAATTGTGTCTCTCTTGTCCTTGGTACTAAAAAGATGGCAAGTCACCAATGCTGCCATTGTTATAAACTCCCTTCTTCTAAGTTTGAACCGAAACGAGGAGCATCTTTTGTCTTCAGCAAATCTCTAGTCCTCATGCCAAATGCATACTGTTGGACGTCATTTGTATGAGAGAGACTGCTGGAAACAGTTTAGGACTGCAGGTGCCACTCTGGGACCATATCTTGCCGAGTGGTACCCAGTTATCACTGCTGCAAGTTGTTGATAATAGCCAAGATGCTCATCTTCTCTTGGGCTGTGTCCACATCCTCATTCTGTTTCTGTGCCACTCCTGTGCCAAGGCCATATAACCGCCCACAGTACTTTGCATCATCAATCGTGTCCTCAAAGAACAACTGGAGGGGAAAAAAATTCTCCATTTTTTATAGTGCCTTTGACCCCAAAGTACAGCTCTGTTTAAATGCCACCCTCCACCCCAGAAGTGGCTGCAATCAACAAACCCATGGGGAGGAGGGGATGGGTGGAGAAGAAATTTTTGCCAACACTACCGAGTTTCACGACTGCTAGTCTAAGGCCTAAAGGGCTGACAATAAGGATCCAAAAATGAAAAGGCCAGGGAGTGCATGCAGGGGAGGGAAAAGTCAGGCCATAAACTATGTCCCCCTCATCTTGCTGTTGGAAGGAGGAGAGGGAGCCAGGGATACCTCTTTCATTCGGAAGAATGCCATTCCTGTGAGCAGAGAGTCTGATCCTGCCTGATGCTGTCGTCCAATTCGTTGCAAATCCAGCTGATCTGCAACTTCTTGAAGGCCTCCCTACAATGAGAGAGAAAAACCACTGATTTAATAACCTGGAATCGCTCCCCTCCCAGTGCTGCCACATACCATGCTTCCACTAGACATGAAGGTTAATGGCTGCCTTTAGAGTTAATCACAGCTGATGTGCCAGTATTAATTAAAAAAAACAAAAGAGCCTGAACTGAGTGACAAATGCTAGGTCATCTGAGCACTGGAACGGCTGAGTTCTCAGTTCAATATCATAGAGATTTGAAGATGAATAGCCCCATAGGTGCTAAATATTAAAAAACTTAGCAAACATTAATACAACCTCAATGCAGCTGGGAAGTAGGTACATGTTCTTCCCATTTTGCAGACAAGGGAAGTGAGGCAGAGAAAGAGGTTAAATACTTGCCTAAAGGCACATTGTCAGAATTGGGATGAGAACTTGGGTATTCCAGTGCTCAGATGACATACCACGGGAAACAACAACTCAGCTCTGGGGGAGGGAAAAACTCTGGGACTGGAAGTTGATGAACAGATTTCAGCTTTTAGCAGTTATCCAAGTCATGCAGTAATTCATTTGAAAGGAAAATGCTGACCACATCTTTTCAGAGAAAGGACAAGTATGCCCAGTCTCAGCAGGCTTCAGAAATAAATACCCTATGAATTCTGTGAACTATTCCCTAATTGATTAGTCAAAAGAGCAGAGGAGGTCGAACAAATCTCTGTCGTATGTACATAGTGCCATTACATGGCTACACATAGCTATAGCCAGAGGAATTACCCCTCACCACCAAATTTTAAAATACTGTACATCTGCAACCAACCCCTATTTTGGCTTATTACACACTTATGTACAGAATGTTATAAACAAGGCAAATCCCAATACGTTCTTCGCTCAACACAGTTACGGACAAGAACTAAATACCTTAAGGTTTTTGCAGCTCTTCATTAGGTATTTGACATCATAGATGGATGGGAAGAAGAGGTTCAAGATATGGAAGAACTCGTGTTCCTCCTCTGGAAGCCTGGAGTCCGTCAGCAGTTTCACCATGTAGCCAAAGTCATAGCCACTGAGAGAGAATTGTGCAAAATCTGGTAAGCCAGCAGCAGCCACAACCAAAACCAATATCCCCTTCCTCACAGTGATGGCTCTCTACTGCATATCATTCAGACCACAGTGATAGCTCTCTACTGCATATCATTCAGACATTAACATCTAAGGGGCTTATAAAACTTTACTCACTTCCCTAAGTGGGAGCGTAGGGCTTACCTCAACCACCTACCTCAAGGAAGGACCTCCTACCACTTGCCTTGTCTACACTCGTGTAAACTTTTCCCTAGTGTAAACTTGGCCTCAGTGGCTGGAGCAATGTGCAATAGGTAAGATAAGAAGGCATAAAGCCTAGGGTCCCATGCCTTTCATCCTCATCTCCAGGAGTGATACCTGGGTGAGCGACAGATGAGAAAGTGACTGTGCACTTAAGTAGTTCAAGAGGCCAACTACAAGAGGGGCAATTCAGCTACACAGACCTTTTCCTCTGTCCAGTAAACTTACATACTAATGATGCTCATAAAAGGGAGAAAGCAGCACTGTGGTAGGGTCAGAAAAACAAACCCTTTAGTTTACAATGCACACAAGTTGGGAGTTTAATAAGCTGTTCCTTATTTTTTTATTTCAGTTTTCTGGTAATTACTCCTGCTTTCAAAGGGGAAAGTTTTAAAAGTTTAGAGTTTAGGGCAAAGGAAGTTCCAACACCAGATAAGCTGGATAGGAACAGTTTGTACTTTACGTAGCTGAAAAAACAAACTATAGAGTTATAAATTCATCTCCTTAAAATCTGTGTTTTATTCATTAAGATCAAAGGTGGGAGTGAATCTGACAAGAAGATTATTCATTTTGCTGCTTCCATATTCTCTGACAAGCAACGCACTTTCAATTCCTCTTGCACCAACCTGTGAAATGAGAGCCATTTCACATTGTCGCAGAGGACCACCCCTGAGGTCATGAGCAACTCTGCAAAGTGCAAGGTATCGATCCCGTCATCCTCATGCTTCTGGAACTGCAGCCCAGAGTTTGCAAGCAGGTCTATGGAATCCTGGGAGTACATGTCCTCCCTAAAAGAGAAAGGCAGCTTTGCATTAGATGTGCTGATCTGGCAGGCTCATAGCTGATTCTGCAAATACTTCAGTTCAAAACACTAGTACAGTGACTGACAATGGCATCACTGGACTGTTTTTTATGTCTCAGTGAACTTCATATCAATTCAGATTACAGGTAAAAGTGTTCTCTAAACTGCTGGTGCTGCAATTGTAACCATCTTTCTGGCTTATGCAACAGCAACAATAGCGATTCTGCAATTGTAACTTGGTTATTAATTCCACTGCTGATGTCCAAGCCAGAAGAACCCACCTTTACTGTGTTGGCTGACAGTTTCTAAGCATTGTTGCCTCTGCTAGCTAGCAGAAGCAAAACAGACTTTTTGTCACAGAAGTGAGCAGATGTGGCTCAAATACGGTCAGCAGACTTGAGAGTAAAGGCCATTGCACATCTCTGCATGTATTACTTTCCTTCATTTCCAATGCCATTTGAGAAATCAAATTGTATTTTTTCCACTCCTAATTATTGACTATTCTGAGGCTTCCCAAACAGGGCTAGGAAGGGGGAGAAGGGATGTATCACATAGAGCTTGGCAGGAACAGGATTTTCTGTTTTACGAGTTAATTTTTTTCCCATTCTGAAACAACGAGAACAAAGATTTTGAAGTTTCCCACAAAATGAAATCTCAAAACAAATTTGTTTTGGGTCAATCAAAATGTTTCATTTGTACTGACATTTTTAATTTTAAAAATTAATATTAAAGAAATATCAAAACAAAAAGCAGTTTAAAAAAAATACCGAAACATTCCATTCCAAAAGTGACAAACCAGAACATTTTGACATTGAGAGGCTGTCTGTTTTGTTCAAAATTAAATTTTGTTGGAATTGATACATTTCTGCAAAGTGTTTAGCTTTCGACAAAGTGCCATTTTCTGACAGAAAAACACTGTCACAAAATTTCCAGCCAATTCTACTAACGTGCACACCCACCCTTTCTTTATGGCTAGATGTGAAAGGGTCCTGAAACTTATTTCTGCTGTTACATGGAGTCATGCTATGGAGAAGATTGAGAATCACTACCCTGTTCTATTTGACAAGATTAGTGCTGCTGGACAGCTAATGGAATTTGGTTAATATTCTTGGCTTAGGTCATAACTTGTACTCCAGCACAGCTCTGGGAAAAGGCACAGATTTTAAGTGTTGCAGAACCAGAAGAAAGCAGATCTGTTATTTCTGGACAACGGAGATGGAGTTTACAGAAAATCATAACCTGGAAGAGTCTTTCAGGTTCCAAAAAGCAAATGTAAGGTACCTCAAGGTTTGGAACTAAACTATCTGGCGGTACCGTCAAGCAAACAACATGTTATGAAGCTCGGATCAAGAGCAATATTTTAACTAGGCTTTGACTTTGAGTATTACAACATCTTCCATGGTGTCAGAAAGGCTCATAACTTAGTCCTTTTGTGCTGAGATCTGAATTTTCCTGGTGCAGCCTCAATTGCTGGCAATGGACATGCTGAAACATGCTGTTGCCAGGTAGAAGTATAATGGGAAGAGCGGGGAGTAGTGGATTGTTCTCTGACTCAGAAGACTTACGTAAGGTTGAATTTGAAGTTAAACTGCCAGGTGTTGATCCCAGAAGGATATTCCCCCTTCTCATTTGTGAAAGTTAGGCCCAGCTGGATGATTTTCAGAAGATCAACATTACACCGAAGAAGTTGATACTGATAATCTATGGAGCTGCGGAATTCACCAATTGGCCTTACTACGACTCCTGGAAACTCTGTATCCTAGGAAAGGAGCATGAAAAGTTAAACCTTGCTATAGCAGCAAGTTGCACATTCAGTCTGACACTAGCAGCTCTCAATGCTAAACTTCCCACCCTTTATATAGATGTACAAAATTACAGTATTTGCTTTATCAGCTTTTTCTCAATGCTGTTTACTACACAACCTTAAACTGCTATACAGCGACCACGAAATCCATACTTGGCCCCCTTAGCAATACAGATGCAGTACAGTGGGCAGGAAGGAATACTAATACACAAGATCTTAAAATATTTAGAACCAAAATGTAAATTCAGACAGGATGAGGGAGTAAGGTCAAGAAAACGTCCCCATAATTCAACCACCCTGAACCTAGAGCGATAGCTCCACATAAGAAATTTTGCCTACCCTTAAGAATTACCTGCTTTTACAAATTAGTACATTAAACGAAGGTTAAATATTTGTATGAGGGAGGTAAAGAATACTTGAGCTGAACAACTTTTACAGCACACTTTAGAGATCTTAGGGGAGAAGTGTGCACACACAACCCATCAACACTAACATACATACACAGACTGAAGAACAGGGCCCTTAATCCATTCTGGGCATACATACTCAAAGCGATATTAGACATCGCATGATCCAAGTAATTCCCATGACTCTTGTATTACCAAAATGGGATATTTTTCATTGACTGTATACTCCCATATTAAAATATGGGGGATGGATGATGTAGCTGATAAATCACAGGATGCCCACAGCTAAATTGTTCAAGCATTTAATCTCAGAATTTTATAGGCATTCCTGTTCATAACAAAACTTTCGGTATCTAATGGTAACACTCGGGCCAAAGAGTACAATACACTGACTTGATGCAACAATCACTCCATGTTTCTGTTTCCTAATCTGTCTCTTCGTTAATAATAAGCAAAATCACAATTTATTTATTTATTTATTTATTTATGGTGTGGAAGTCAGGAAGCTGGGAGATAAATTCAGGAAACAAACAGTCGATAGGTTTACACTCATTTCCTACTGAAGCATTTTTCTTTTCTTTGCTATGTTTTTGAAACCAGCACCACACACCGCATACACTGTACTGCTACTGATTTAAACATTTGTAAAGGAAAAGTACGAAAAATTAAATACACCTCTCTGAATGGTTTTGGTGCTTTTCAGAGAGAGTTGCCGTTTTACTTTTACTTCCCAGCAGGAAGGCTAGTCTGCTCACAGTTTTAAAGTCAAATCCTCCAATTATATTTAATAACTAGAACACCTGATGAACAATTCATACCCTTTGAACAACTAGAATAAAACTGGATTAAGTCAACAAAAAGTTTAGAGAATGCTAAGAGAAACTGCAATTTTAGATAATTTCTATTTCATCCACAGGCCTCCGTTAAAAAAAAGAATCTTTCTGTGGTGATATAGTTTGTTAGCTCCTGCTACTATTCATTTATCAATGGTGCCCTTTCTTTCAGTTTATAATGCTGCTGCATAAATCTAGAGAAGTTTTTTTTTCCTCCTAGAATAAATCCTTTATCTCCCCAATATCTACTAAAACCTATTTTATAATCTGTTGACCACATGTCCTAAAAACACTTTAAAAATCAGCACAGTGGTTATTTGTTGTGTGATCTCCCATGCTGTGGCAGATCATCATTGCTTCTGGGAGACACTACTACTACAACACCACCACACCCCAGGTGCCCTAAACTGATAAGAAACTTCTGCATGAACAAAATGTAAAGAAAGAGGGACATTAATAATGGAGAAAATATATAATATATGAAAAACAGTTTATCTGGCCAGTAGTGTTTGTGTGTTCTCTACTATTATTTCAGATTTGTGGGGTAAATTCCACCCACAGATATGCTCATGCATCTTCTATAGTCTAATTTAATGGGAAATGCAAGTGTATACAAGAATTCAACCTTAGGTATTTGACAGTCTCTTCCACAGCCCAACATCTTCTTTCTGCCTGATTCTACATCAATCATGCATGTGAGACACCAGTTTGGCCATGGAATTGTCAAGTAAATTCAACTTAAATTTCAACTTTGAAAGCTCAAAAAGGAAGAGGTTATAGATGGGAAAGGAGGAAGCTCCTGCTTCAGCACCTTTACGATCCATCCACAGGTGTGTGCATTTCAGTGGTGATGGAACTGATTCATATTTACATACTTGCATAGTGGGTGCCATTAAAAATTGTCTCTTTTCTGTACCACAGCATATACGGAGCTCTCTACCTTCAAAAGGCAAATATGGCTATTGATGCTAAGTGTGCATTCGTAAAGAAATTCGGATACCTTGAGGTTTAGAGATGCTATGTGAAGAGAAAGGGGTTTTTTTGTAAATACTGTAACTATGACATATGTCATAAAGTAAAACATACAGCTTTATGGGTTGTTGTTTTTTTTAAGGTCTGAAAGTTCCCCCTACAAAACTCCCCTCCTGAAACTGTTTCTCAACAAGATTCTTGGACATTTTAAACAAATTTATCTGAATAAGTCAACATGAGATTCGAGCCCAAATCATTTTCTTTCCTATAAGGGAGCAGTACCTGGCCATTATAAAAGGCGAGCAATCCTATTAGCTAACAAGTTGTGACTTGTGTGCCTGTTGCCATATACCAGCATGAAGCCAATATGAACTAGCCCTTCAAAAGAAAAATATGCTAGCTACATTAAACAGCTTATAACCAACTAGGCATCTTAATTATTTTTAAAATCTATTATATGAACAAAATACCACATTCCTACTTGTTAAGCATTAACAGATCTCAGCTGCTCAACGTGGCCTCAAGCCTCACTGTATACTTGTGTGATTTCACAGAGAATCTACATAAACGCTAAGCAAGATATTGAAGGAAGACCATATATTAAAAAAAATCAAGTAACATTTTAAATGCCAAGCAGCTTTCCAACTGTTCCCCCACTTACTATTCATCTTAAATTGACCTTAGAAGACACTTATATTTACATACAAGCAATCAAGCTACCTTCATTGAAATTCCTCAGTTTAGTAAGGTAGGTGATCATTGAAGTACAGCATATTTACCATTGCGATGTAGCTGTAGCTGAGAACTATTTCTCGAATTTTCCTCATTTCTTCTTCCAGATTGTTTGCCCATACTTCACAGATAACCTGACTGTTCTCCACAATTGCTGCTGGCATCTTGCAGGAATTGGAGTAGAAACACCTGATGTCAAAGTTGGATGGTAAGTAGGATAGTGTAGAACCGCAAGTTGTGTAATCTAATCAGTGCTGTAAGCACACACAAACATGTTACTTTATATTAATACATCTTGACAAATCAGATCACAATGACAGACAGTAAGTTAGAATGGCATGTTCTTGGTTTGGGGTATCAGCTTCAGCTGGCATATTTGAGTTATTAAACTAAATTCTTTCCTGCTTTTAGAATATTCTTGCAATAAGCAGTAAGAGAAAAAAGCAAAACCTGTTTTAAATTGGCAGAAGATATCCAGGACTACTAAATCCAATTGATACAAGCCAGTGTCTCTCCTTTTTTAGGTCTGCACTCCAAATGTAAGGCCTATTTCTACAAGCCTAAAGGGACCTAATACCTTAATTTTGTACAGCTTTTGCAACAGTGTTGTTCTGTTAGGGCTAGAAAGTAAGAGTAAATAGCTCCCTACTACACTGTTATTGAAAGATGTGTGCTGCTCTCTGTTTCAATTCCCCAAGGCCTGTTCTACAAAGATTTTGTAGAAGTTTAACTATTCCAGTAAGGAGTGAGCTTTTATGCTGATATAGTTACATCAGTACAACCCCTAGTGTGGACAGTTACAACAGTAAAAATTATTCTGATACATTTATGGGAATAAACACATTGGTATAACTGCATTAACTCATCAGGGGATTGTGCTGATAGTTAAAGCAGTATGAAAACCACGTGTAGACAAGCACCAAGATTATAGCAAGTTACAACATGCAAGGCATCTGGAGTGATTTACAGAAGCGGCAGTGAAACTAAACAGTCCACCCAAAACTTTGTGAAACCACATGCTGATCAATATTGTTTTACCTGCCAAGGAATTAAACTTTTGTTAAGTTTAATACTATCAATGTCGGCTTTTTGGTTCTTGCCACCTCTAGTTTTCCCAGAATTTCCTTACTGCCATGACAGAGAGAAGAGGAAACACACCACCCTTGAGATTACGCTGTTACCATCTTTGGCTTTTTGGCCGCCGATAAGAGACGAGATACTATCTGTGCCTCGTTATTAGTGGGCAGGTCTCCATGTCAATGGCATACCGGTTGGCCGCCCTCCAAGGATTTGTGGGCAGCTCAGGAATGGGGTCCAGAGCCAAAGGGGAAGTTTGCATCTACTGCTTCCGGTGCAATCGGCCAGAAGCCCTAGGTTTACTGCCTCGAGACGCTCCTGTTCCCGAGAAAGAGGGCACACTTGTGATCTGGGACAAGGCCTCCACCGCCTTATCTCGCAGGAGACGGTCTCGCGCCGGGACCTGTCAATCCCCTTGAAGAAGAGGGGCTACATTAGGCCACAGGAGGGCAGCGAAACTGCCCCCCCAGGACCTGCCACGGGCTTCCCAAGAGAGGAAGTGACATGTCTCAGTCACAACGGAAATAAAAAGGCACCGAAATAACCCAGAGGCGCCTTTCCCCAGCGACTGTCACCCCCACTGGCAGCCCCCGGCGCTAGCCGTGGGGGGCAATGGCTGGGGGGGCTCTGCTCCCCACTGCATCCTTTCCTACCCCCCCTCCCAGCCCCCCCACCTCCGTCCCTCGCCCAGCCCCCCCCTCAGCTCCCCTCACTCCGCTCCCCCCTCAGCTCCCCTCAGGGGGCGTCTCACGGGGCCTCCCCTCCACGGCACCTGCTCTCTCCGCCCGGGCCGTCTCCTCACAGGCGCACAGACAGAGAGCGCGGGCTGGGGAGGGGAAGCTGGGCCCTGAGCCGCCACTTCCCGCCGGCCGCTCTAGCCTCTCACTCGGCCTATACTCGTCTGCTCCTTCCCTTCCCCGCCACGGGCGGGCGGGCGGACCTCGCCTGCGCGCCAGCCGCGTCAGAACTTCTCGCGAGAGTTGAGGCTATGCGCAGGGGGTGGGAGGGGGGACGAGGAAGGAGGCACGCCGCCCAACTGCCCGTGCGCACCGCTCGTTCCAACGGCGCGAGCTTCGGAAAGCGATTGGTAGGGCGGCAATAGGCTGCCCGACTGCGCGTGCGCAAGGGAGTGACGGCGAGCGGAGCGTCTTGTTCGACGTGTGCGTGCGCATGCGCAAGGAGGGGGGGAAGGCTGCTCTAACTTCCGGTAGCCGCTTTCCTCGATGGGCCTGGTCCCGGGGCTCCTGCCCGGCGCTTCCGCCAGCGGGGTGGGCGGGCGCTTGCCCTAGGCTGAGGGGAGGAGCGGCGCCTACAGCCAAACGCTTGGGGGGGGGTCATAGGGGGGCTCCTGGCCGGCCGGGGGAGGCCGCGGACCCCGACCCGGATCCCAGGGCCCCAGGGCCCCCTCCTCACAGCTTCCAGCTGGGGCCTTGGGGGATGG
>NW_020664980.1:16151519-16154509 GCF_002925995.2 Terrapene triunguis | reverse complement strand
TCCTCACAGCTTCCAGCTGGGGCCTTGGGGGATGGGACCCAGGGCCCTATAAAGAACATAGGAGCGGCCATATTGGGTCAGACCAAGGGTCCATCTCGCCCAGTGTCCTGTCTCTGACAGTGGCCAATGCCAGGTGCCCCAGAGGGACTGAACAGAACGGGATCATCAAGTGACCCATCCTGTTGCCCATTCCCAGCTTCTGGCAAACAGAGGCTAGGGACACCATCCCTGCCCAGCCTGGCTAACAGCCATTGATGGGCTGATCCATTCATTTATCTAGTTCTTTTTTGAGCCCTGTTATGGTCTTGGCCTTCACAACATCCTCTGGCAAGGAGTTCCACAGGTTGACTGTGTATTATGTGAAAAAAATACTTCCTTTTCATAGCATATCAGGGTTGGAAGGTCATCTAGTCCAACCCCCTTCTCAAAGCAGGACCAATCCCTAGTTTCCTAAATAGCTCCCTCAAGGATTGAGCTCACAACCCTGGGTTTAGCAGGCCAATACCCAAACCATTGAGCTATCCCTCCCCCCTTTTAAACCTGCTGCCTATTAATTTCATTTGGTGACTCCTAGTTCTTGTGTTCTAAGGAGTAAATAGCACTGCCTTATTTACTTTCTACACACCAGACATGATTTTATAGACCTCTATCATATCCCCTCTTAGTCGTCTCTTTTCCAAGCTGAAAAGTCCCAGTCTTATTAATCTCTCCTCATACAGCAGCCGTTCCATACCCCTAATCATTTTTGTTGCCCTTTTCTGAACCTTTTCCAATTCCAATATATCTTTTTTTGAGATGGGTCGACCACATCTGCCCACAGTATTCAAGATATGGGCGTACCATGGATTTATATAGAGGCACTATGATATTTTCTGTCTGATTATCTATCCCTTTCTTAATGACTCTCAACTTTCTGTTAGCTCCCAGCTGGGGTCCTGGGGGTGACAGGACCCAGTTCTCCCCTTCCTCCGGATGATAGCTGGGGCCCTTGGGTACTCATACTATGCTCCCAGCTTGCAGCCATCACCTCTACCTCTCTTGGGCACAGACCTGTGTCGCTTTCCCTCCGACGGGTTGTCCAGGCTGCACAGTACACTGAATTCCCAAGCAAGCCAGGAAATGTCTGTACAAGAAAAAACCCTCGCGGGCAGTGAGTCTCAAGAGCCAAGGTCAACTCACGTGGGCTTATGCCAAAACGTCCCTGTAGATATTCCTCTAAGCAAGTACATTTATTCTTAAGGTGAAAAGTATCACAGTGAAATAAGAATCTACACACATGATAAGCAGCTTACTAGAGATCGCCTGCCCTCCTGCAGTAAGGGCTCTGGCAGGTGATCAGTCTTTCAAACCTCGCCAAGAGGATTTTCTGTGGTCACAAGTGTATAACAGCTTTTAACTCAGAACAAGCACTCCCGTGAATCTATGAGTCACACCTTTATACAGTTTAGGCCTCTGATCTTGTCCTCATGTAACAGGTGAACAGCAGACAAAAGTCTCCTCCTACGCGGGTGCAGCTTCAAAAGTCTGGGTCCAGAGGTGTGTAATTTGCATTCATCTCCTCCCAAGTATTTTCAAGGAAACCCATTTAACTAAAAATTTAATCTTGTCTGGCCCATTATTTTAAAAGAGTCCTTGGAAGCTCGTAATACTCCCCAGGGTTTACGTTAGTCATGTCTCCCTCTTAAGGAAGTTACATACAATCCCATCATAATATACAAACATTTGCATTTTTAACACAATGAACTCATAAGCTATGTAAACTTAATTCAATAAGGTTTGTCCAGGATATTTCTATATATGTCTCAGAAACAACAGGGCCTGGTGGGCTGTGCCCCATCCCCTTAGGAGCTAGACCCAAGGTAGCCCATCTGGATCTAAGCACAACCAATAGCTACAGCGGACCCCAGTCTGATCAGGGTATCTCTATCTGTGCCAGGGTTCCTTGGAGCCTACAGGCCCAATCCCAAGCCTGCTACAGTTCATTGGAACGTCACTAACACATTCATCCCCAGTAGATCCAGCTGCCAAAGCATAATTCCTGGCCGAGAGGACTGTGCTCTCCATTTTGCCTCTGGTTTTGCTGCTCTAAATTGGATTACGCTTGAGTCTGTCTCCAAGGGAGATACCTGCCTGTCTGCATCTGGCTTTACTGAAGCAGAGGCCCTTGAATGACAAGATCCATGGGTCCCACCGTTGTTACAAAACATGACAGCAGTTGCTGTTCTCTTCCCACAATTCAGGGTTAGGGGGCTTCCTTCCTCCCACTGAATCTCAGATCAGTGCCTTACTTGGACACGTTTCCTTTCATGTCAGTTTTATTTCAATATCCCAGTCCTCACATCGATCCCTTCACGCAGACATTTCTTCAAGCACTATGAAAGTCATTTATTTAACTATCACCTTCCAGCAAGTGACCTCTTCCATGTCAGCATATTCTCATAGTGTCTATCTCAAGCAAAGAAATGGAGCTTTTGTAACTCAGTATTTATTGAACTTGATCTTTGAGGTTATTAGGGATTCAAAGCTTATCTTCCAGATTAGTTGTTTTTCGTTCCCTTTTTGTTTTCTCAGCTGCAGCATATAGCCCTTGATTTGCATGAGTTAGACATTGACTGCACTATGTACTCCTGGGGGAAACTGTGCCAAAAAACTAAAAATTCTGCACACGATATTTTAAAATTCTGCATATTTTATTTGTCAAAATAACACAATATGATCAAAATACCTGTCAGCGAGTATGTCTGTAACAATACAGACCAAAAAAAAGATTCAGAAAATGTTTTTTGACAAATAGATTCCTTATTAGGCATATTAATACAGAACTTTGAGTAATAATTCATTTGAACTGCAATACAGAACTGTATTTCCTGCCCCCCTCAGAAGCAATGCAAAGGCTTTGGGGAGTCAGGGGTACTGAGGGAGAGGGAAGTAATTGCTGGGAAGGAGCCTGGGTGTGGGTGAGAGAAGTGTGGAACAGGGGTTTTGGGGTG
>NW_020664980.1:16032444-16146519 GCF_002925995.2 Terrapene triunguis | reverse complement strand
TAGCTCTTTTGAACCCCAGTCTATGTGATCCCCTTCCAGCAGCCCTGTGTGCCCTGTTCTGTCTATTCCTCCCCACCACCCCACCCCATCCTGTGCCTCCTCATCTGGCCCCATGGGCAAGGTGCTGTGAAGAACGCTGTCTGGTCACCCTATTTTCAGGAGCAATGGTGATTTTTTGTGATGTGGATACCCATCCACTGGGAACCAAACTCATTTCAGATGGGACACTGCATAGCCAAGAAATAGGAGATGCTTTTGGTTACTGTCAACCTGGATTGGATTCAAACTAGCAACTTGGAAAGTGAAAAGTCCTTATCTAGCCCATTACCAACCCCCTGTGCCATCCAGTGCTCTATTGGGAGAGTGATTCAGTCGCAAACAAGTTCTTATTTAAGTGTCAGTTAAAGGAAAACACCAGAGTCTGGAATTTGGTGAGATTCCAATGGTCTTTCACCTACTTTTTCATGCCTGCAGGATAACCCTCCCACTACAAGAACCAGTCAGAATGAAGCTCCGCTCAGTGACTCTGTCCTCACTCAGTCTGGGTATTTCCATTCTCTGTGCTGTGTTTCTGCTTGCGAAATGCGGCATCGCTTCCCCTTGAGTCTGAGGCTCCAGAAAACAACAAAAAGGAAAGAGCCCCGCCCCACCACAGAGAAGTTAGTGTCAGTCAGGAGAAAATGTTACTGAAATGTAGCAGCAGTTTAGCTCTGAAATAAAGTCACAGCAAGTGCCCGAGGGACCAAGTGGCCCTCTGGAGGGAACGTGGGAATGGAGTTATGAGTACAGAGTATTAGCCACAGACCTTGGGACATTTGTGATTCTCATACTGGTGGATCTCTCTGAGCTCTAGCCACCATTAACCGAGACTCCGCTTACTTGCCTTGCAGACCTGGCAGGGCTAAGTGGAAGTGTGTTGTGGTGTCTCTGTTTCTTCCTCAGATAGTAAAGCCAGAAAGTGGTGATGGATAACAGCACCTCTCCTGGAGCTTGGATCAGCTGCCACACTATCTGCTGGAATAAGTCGCATTTTCTGGGGCCACACCTGCATACTAAAAGTGAGGGCTGCCACAAGTTACTTCTTAGCAGCCCTGCACTACCCAGTGCTCTCATGTACACGACAGACTTCGCTACGTGTAAATACTATTGTTAAGCACGAGGGAATCCCAATTGAATCTTTTCTACATAGATAGGACCGATATCATGCTATAGCCCTTTTAAGTCATTGTTCTCTAGTCCTGCTTATGCAATGTGAGCAAGCAGTCATAAGAACATAAAAATAACCATACTGGGGCAGAGCAAAGGTCCAGCTAGCCCAGTATCCTATCTTCTGACAGTGGCCAATGCCAGGCGCCCCAGAGGGAATAAACAGAACAGGTAATCAACAAGTGATCCTTTCCCTGTTGCCCATTCCCAGCTTCTGGCAAACAGAGGCTAGGGACACCATCCCTGCCCTACAAGTCAGACTTGTAATGAAGACAGGGGGCCAAGGACTTAAGCAGTATTGCCCAATAACTCTCCGTGGTAGGGTGACCAGACAGCAAATGTGAAAAATTGGGACGGGGGTGGGGGGTAATAGGAGCCTATATAAGAAAAAGACCCAAAAATCGGGACTGTCCCTATAAAATCGGGACATCTGATCACCCTACTCCCTGGTCCCAATAAATACACTTTTGACCTCTTGAATTGCACTGGTTTTAAATATTTGTGCTCAGGGCACTGGATGGGGGCAATATGCATAATCTACAAACTTATTTATCGCAACAGAGGGTCCTGTGGCACCTTTGAGACTAACAGAAGTATTGGGAGCATAAGCTTTCGTGGGTAAGAACCTCACTTCTTCAGGCTTGCATCTGAAGAAGTGAGGTTCTTACCCACGAAAGCTTATGCTCCCAATACTTCTGTTAGTCTCAAAGGTGCCACAGGACCCTCTGTTGCTTTTTACAGATTCAGACTAACACCGCTACCCCTCTGAAACTTATTTATGTGTAACTTGGGGGTTGGACTGGATACCTCCTGAGATCCCTTCCAACCCTGAGTCTATGATTCTAACTTATGAAAACAAAAGTGAAAAGATTTTTAATGATGTAGCTAAATTACTTTTACAGCAAAAATAAACTCCTTGAAGAACATGCTCCTCTCAATCACACACACACACACACACACACACACACACACACACACACTCTCTCTCTCTCTCTTTCAATCACACACACCCTGTCTCTCTCTTTCTCTTTCAACTGTCTGAGTGAAAGGGCGTAACAGTTGCCAGCACCGGTAATGGCCTAATGCTGGCTTCACATGACCTGCCTGGGAGGAGACAATCAGCTGCTCACTTATAGACACACCTCCCTCCTCCTTTGCCTGAGGATGTGATAAAGGGACCGACAGCAGCAGTGGAAAGCAGGGAATTGAGTTCTGGATTGGGGTCTGGCCAGCGACCCAGGGCCCCCTTCTAGGCTGCAGCCAGCAGGAGGTGAGCAAAGAGGGAGCAACCAGCACTCTGGGGCACAGTGGTTTAGAGGTACCTGATGGAAACGCTAGGGATGGCAACTCCATTAAGAGACTTACAGCCTGTTGTTAGTTCTATGAATGCATTTATTAAAAAGAAAAAAAATTCAGGATTTTCAGAGTGGGGACCGTGTCTGCCATCCTGTTTGGGCAGTGCCTGGCACACAGTGAGCAGCCCCAGAAGCTAGCTCTGTACCTACCCTGCGAGAGAGGGTGTCTACTGAGCACCTCTTTTGGTGTTTTTCTCAGGTCTGTGGTTCCCCCAGGTGGCCAGTCTATAGCTGCCTCCTGTGGTGTCACAGATAGTAGTTGTCTCTTTTCGCAGGTGAGATTGTGGTTCCAGCAGCTGACTCTCGGCCTGTGTTGATGCCAGAGGGGTCAGGAGAGAGGGCTGAGGGAAAGGAGCCGTGTTATGGAGTGAATCCATTGCCACAGGCATGCGCAGTTATTCAGCTCCTGCACCTGCCGGCAGCAGCTGGGTCTCCAGTTGGTGTCTGCAAAGAGGGCTGAATTGCAGGCTCAGGGTAATTAGAAGAGGGCAGCTGTTTAGCCGCAGGTTGGAACCAAGGTTGGGAACAGTAAGTTGGGCGGCGGGGGGCGGACTCAAACTGATAAAATACGTTTTTGAAAACGTGTCAGTGATGCTATAGTTTGCCAGCTAGTGTCGCCCAGCCTGTGCCTGGCCTGCCCTGGCTTCCTGGCCGCCCAGCTCTTCCCCACCTGCGTGATGCTGCGCCGCAACAAGAGCGTCATGCTGGTGCCAGCTGGCAACCCCAGGAGAAGAACAGCGTCAGGAAGCAGCAATTTGAGTGCTAGCACAGCAAGGCTAAGTGCCAGGGGAGCGTGAGCCAGATGCACGGTGTGAAGAACATCCAGTAGTTCCTTGTGATCTTCTGGATGGAATCAGGGATGTCTGTGATGGACAATCCTGCAGCGCTATACCCTGACTGCCCAGCTCACTGAGATCATGGGGTACATGAAGGGCAAGCTGATGCATCACAACACCCAGCTGATGGAGGCCCTCAAACCACCACATAAATACATGCCAGAGAGCGTCCGTGACGGGAAAGACATGGACGCTCTCCAGGGCTGAGCATAGGTCACTCTGTTCAAGAGGGCTTGACAGATGTACAAGGAAGAAAAGCCAACTGTCTGCGAAGATAAGGGGCTGAGTCCAGCTGTCCCGAAGACTGAGTCTGCCTGAATTAATCAGCGGCTGAGGGCTACTCTCTGCGCACCAGAACTTGGCATTGCATGACCAGACGTCCAGAGCCAGCTGGGCATCTCCTTTTGCCTGGCGTGATTTCAGCGTTGGGTCTATGCCCAGTGACTAGGCAAGAGTAACATATGCTGCAGTTGGGGGCAGTTCTGTTGTGAATGTGGGTGGATACGATGGGAGAAAAGGCACAAGACGGTTCGAATCTGGAGATGGGAATTCCAAGAAGCCACTCCTGAAGGGTGTCCTGGGGAGCGTCAACAGCTGGAGAGTTGGCTATTGGGCTAAGAGAGACTGGATAGGGACATCTGGTCCCCCTGGCTGAGCCATCAGTGTCACTGGCTGGGAGAGGATTCTGATTCTTTAGCCCAGCATGTTAGAGTATTAAATGCACAGCTTTGACTTTGCAGGAGTGACTTTCCACATCAAGGCACTCCCCAGGCCTCCCTCCGTGTGCTGCCACCTGGGCTCTGCAAAGGTTCAGCTAAATTAAATAAGGATGACACATTCTGTCTTGCGCTACCTGGGAGCTGCCCCTTCCCTGGGCTGGCACCTGCGCATCTGACTGATAGACAGTCCAAATGAGGGATGGGACCCCCCCCATCCCCTCTTCTCCGCCATGGCCGCCTCCAGCTGCAGGAGTGGCTGCAGCTCTGCGAGACCAGTCCCCAGCTTTTTCCTTATGCTGCGCAGACATGACGGGGGGGGGGGGGGGGCTGTTCCCCGGGAGGGAATGAGGCTCAGATGCAACAAGGGGCGGGGGGCAGGATATGTTTGGTGAACAACACGTGCCCCGTTGACCATAACGGATGCCTTATGCACACTAGCTCCCTCAGTCCCTCCAAGCACTGACTTCTCCGTTTCCCCAGCCCACCTACCCTGCCATCTGATGGATGTAAGTTGGACACAGAGATGATCCTGTTTTGCTAGGCCCTATGTCTCTCTGCTGCTCTTTCCACCCAACAGACTGGTCCCACTGTCTCCACAATCTGATGTGCACTCACTTTTCTTTGCTCTGATTGTATTGGTGTCGCAAATCCAGCTTCATGGGACTTAGGGGTTAGGAGATGCTTTTTGCTGTGGCAGTGCCGGCCAGTGGCATATGAAGAGTGGATCAATATTGTGTGTAAGGTGTGAGAAGAAAGCTAGCCAGCTCTGGAGGGGCTAGGGGCCGTCTCTGTGCACTCTGGTGAGCTCAGGAAATGTTCAGTGTATTTAAGTCTTGGCTTGAGTTTACTGTGGGTTTCACTGCAGTGGGTTTGGATTTGGCTAACCAATGCTGCAGTATCTGCTGAGCTCAGATGACTGATAGCAGCTACCCTTTGCCTTCTGTGGTGCTCTTTGCAAGGCCTTGCAAAATGAAGGGAAGCTGCTGATCAGGGTTGTGAGCTCAATCCTTGAGGGGGCCATTTAGGGATCTGGGGCAAAAATCTGTCTGGGGATTAGTCCTGCTTTGAGCAGGGGGTTGGACTAGATGACCTCCTGAGGTCCCTGATATTCTGTGATTCTTGTATAAATGGCACAGTGGTGAAGTCTCAAAAAGAAATTGCCTTTTTAAGCATAAGCTATTTATTGTACAATCTGTTTCACTAAGGCCAGTGCGTGCAGCTGTGCAGATAGATAACATCGCAGAGATAATGGGGTTATAGTTGGATGAAGCATAACAGCGCAATGTGGCTTGATAAGTACATTACAGAGGGCAAAGGGCCTTTTGCAAAATAAGATAATTTGATCCTGCAACAAAGATATTTACACTTGTTATTCTCAAGACAGCAGGATCCTTCTGTTTGGTAGTCTGAGATACCAACCATTGAGTGTGTTTATCAGAACCATTAGAATCAAAAGTCATTTTCTTTTTTCAGAAGAGCCCTAGCTAGCAAACTAGGCTGCCAGGTTGGAAACAAACAGCGTGTCGAAGATTTTGCAGATTGGAAAGAATCGCGCCCCATGGCTCAGGAGGGAGTGGGGAGTTTGAGTTCAGGAGGAAGAGGCTAGCAAACGGGATGAAGACACTAGTTTAAAATCTAAACAGCTTCCTCTTATGACGGGTCTTTCAATAGCTCTTTTGGGTCAGCACGTCAGAGCTAGCTCAATCCGTTTGCAATTCTGAGTTTTAAAACGGCTGGTTCCCCACGTTTGTTAATGTTGCGCATAGCTAGCACCTGCCCTTGTGCTCCAGCTAAGATTAGAATTGCTGGATTCTGGTCCCACCCCCACCACAGTCACTGGGCAAGTCATTTAGGGCTGGATTTCAGTGCTGCTGGGCACCTGTAACGCCCACTGAAGCCATTGGGAGCTGTGGGCACGCAGCAGCTGTGAGAATCAGCCCTTCCCTTTTTAACCTGTCGGTAAATAACACCCCAGACAGAGAAGTGTCTGATTTTGGACTATAAACCCTCTGAGCTGAAATACTAACAAGCTTTAAGGAGGCAAAAAAAAAAAAGGCATTTAAGATTTACAATTTTAAAGCTGACATGTTGTCACCAAGCTAACGGGTTGATTTTTGTGCTTGTTGGCAGTGTGGTCCTTCACCCGGAAACTCTACAAAAGCAGCTCCCACCAGAGGGAATATTAGCATCATAAAGGTAATGCACCACCACCTTGTGAATTATTTATTTTGTCAGTATTCTGTGCTCTATGTAATATAGCCTGTTTGCTCCTACCGGAAAGGAGTCATCGTGTGACAGACCATTCCAGCTGAGCTCCCCTCTGAAGAGCTCTCCCTGCGGATCTCGGGGGGTGGGTATTGCTCTTGCTTATGCTAATGGGACTTGGCTGGCCAGATCTAGGAACGAAAGTGCTGAGCTGAGGGGCGCTACAGAACCCTCTGTACTAAACCAGTGACTTTGGCTGGGCCCTGAACACAGACTAACCATTGTGTTGCATCTTCTACTGAGGCACTGGCCGTTCTTGCCTCGTAAACAAAGAAAGCTATGCCGCTTCGTTCTTTGTTAGTGGCTTGTGTCGGTATTCTGGAGAATGCCGTTTACAGGGTTTACTGTGCACTCAGACCCTAACCTTGCAGGTCCAGCAAAACTCCCATGAACTTGACTGCAGTGGGGTTCTGCCACAGTAAAGAATGGAAGGTCCACCAGAAGACCTAGTAAAAAATAAGGCCTTTTTCTTGGCTACATTGCTTAGTTCTGAAAGGACCAGGAGTCAAATTCTGCCCTTTGTTCCAGCCATGCAATCCCATTAATATCCCGGGGGTGGGGGGGGGCAGGGTTTAACCAAGGGCAGAATCTGGCTCATGGCTTCTATGTATTGAGTGTTAGATTGTCTTTTATTTGAACATTGATGAAGACTCAGTGAAGCTGAGGTGAGATCAATTGTAAGGAATATTTTGTGTAAGCAAATTTGTTGCTGGGAAAGGTTGGCCATCCAGGAAATGAAAACGCCCCAGGTTAGCCCTGCAGTAGACACTGCACTTGCACCAGAAGTACAAGGTTCTTCACACCAGAACCTGACCTCTAGGAGCACAAGGTAGTTCAGACTTTCTTGCTCTATTCAATCCTTGGCCTCTCTGCTGAGCCTGTCAGCATTGGGCTGGTTAGAGCCATGGGCCAGGCTGGTTATGATGCTGACACCTGCCCTGCTGGTATTTGAAGAGCCAGCAGATGGTAACAATTTTCAGTCATTCTCCTTGGGCTGGATCTGAAGCAGTGACCTAAGGGTGAAAAGCTCCCTTATCATGTTCCCAGTGTTTGGTGCACAAGCCCCTAGGGGCTGTAATTTAAGGGCACAGGGTGATTTATAATTGTAATCCCTCACCCCAGTGATTTACTCTGCTGTACCAGATTTTTTTTGTCCCGAAGGCCTGGGCCAGCCCCTGAACACAGCACATTCCAGACCAGTCAGGCCCCCGGGCGAGAGCTGTATCATAACATGTGAAAACTTCCTTTAGGGCTGCTTTCCTACCCTCTTTTCCTCCCGCTCCCTTTTCTTTACAGCTCCCCATTCACTCACTCGCATCATTTATTATTTTAGATGAAGGGAGACGCTGCATATTCCACTGGGGGCTCACGGCAGAAGCAGGTAAAGACTCAAAGCTGATGTCTCAACTGAAATGTTATATGGTAGCTGATGCAGGCTGGGTGCTATGGAGCTCGGTGATGCTAAGTGAACAGTCTCCTCCCTGGCAGGTGCCCTGTGGGTTCAATCACTTACCCTTGGACAGGGCAAAGCCCTCGAGAACTTAGCCGAAGGAATAACCTGGTGCTGAGATGGATTAGACGAACAAAGAAATCTTTCCCACCATGGCGGCTTCACAGATTCCGTAGCTGACGCCGCTCATACCGGGGAATGGTTCTGTTAAATTTAATTGCTGTCTCCTTTGACTAGAAACGGCCTTGTTCAATTGCTGCCCCTTTACTATGCAGATCAAAGAGCCTCTTAATACAAATATACAAATTGCTGAATGTCTGTGATTGAAGCCCAGGGGTGGGAGTGGTGCAAGAAAGGTTACGTGTGTGGCTCAGTCCCTGGCTTGCAGCATAACCTTAGCAAATCACTTACACTTTCTGTGCCTCAGCTTTAAAATGGACAATTATTTTAGGGAGTGTTGTGAGGTTCTATACATTAGCCTAGGGAACTTTTTAAGATCAGTAGCTGGAAGGCACACGGGAAGACTGAAGTATTGTTCTGTCTACCTCCAAGCTTGCACTGCCCTGGATTCAGCTCCCCCGAGGCAGTTGGCTTCAGCAGAGTTTTTCAGCCAGCTGTTATATCAATCCCATCTTTTGTCTAAAATGAAACTAGATTACCGTCATGTTAGAATGCTCTAAATGTGCACTGGGTATCGTAACCGTCTTCTAAAGCAGGTGTAGTGTGAACTAGGATGGGGGTGATGCTGCAGAATGTAGCCCTCACCAACTGCTCTCACACATGTGTATGCAGGGTGATGCACCACTGGAATTAATGGAGTTACTAAACAAACATGCTGAGAGCTCAAAATCTGACCCCGTTGCCTCAAACCCACAACCTTGAGTAAACCTAATCCAGATCCAACAGTGGCTGTTCCACCAACCTCTACTTTGCTATAGTTAAGGACAACGGAGTGGTAATGCTGAGAGCCACGTGCATTGATGTTTGATACAAGATCGTAGGGTTCTGAAATTTGGAAAACTCACAGCAGGACTTCTTTAAAGGGTCTTCTCCTAAGCCCCCAAGAACAGGCTGATGGGTCTAGTTTGAGACGGTTATGAGCTGAATTAAACCTTAGTATGGGTTAGTTAAAACCTCATTGAAATTGATGGGGGTGACTGCTCCCTTCATTTTAAGATACAGCATACGGAGAGTTAAGGGCCACACCTAAACCAAGGCATAATGGAGTCTGCCCAGAAATTAGCACCCTGCGAATGGAGGGTTCCGGTGGGTGGGTAGGGAAAAAAAATAGGGTGCAGAGAAGCACCAGAGACTCAGAGTAAGGCAGACTGCAAGAAAGCCAAGCATAAAGTGTAGCCCTGCCTGTAGCCTAGAGAAGCTTAGGCCTGTAGGCAAAGAAACTGCTCCTGTTGTTCTTGGTTCCTTCTCCGTTCGCAGCAGCAGCATGCTGTAGATTCCAGGCAACTAAACAAGATGGTGTCAAAGAAAATACCAGGTGTAATCATCAAGTTCTCCCAGCCGCAACCACCTACACTGCCTCACACTTCAACTAGCCCCTTGGACCCAAAAGGGCTAACACCACTTCACTAGCGAGTCTTCAGGGCAAATGACCTAAATCCTTTCCCATTCCAAATAATCGTTTCCTAAGCATCCTGGAGCAGGAGCATTGGAGAGATAGCCAAGGGCATAGCACTGAAGGCTGCTGAGGAAGGGGGACTCAGGGCTGTTGCCTTATACCACCCATTCAGCCTGTTGTAAGGGATTAAACTTCTCTTGTTGTTGCCTGTCCTGTAGCATTGCTAAGAGATGAGACGAGTAGGGCAACTAATGTTATTTAATTACGCAAGCCTAATGAATGCGTTGCTGTTTTGAGCTCTTTTATCTGTTCATCATAATGACCTGTTACACAAGAGAAGGGAGGAAATCACAGACCGATTGCTATCTGGATCCAGTTTAAACGTGTATTTCTTTTACCACACCGATACACACTGTAACATAGATTCAGAGTCTCATCCCCACACTCCTAGCATCTGTTGACAGGGTGGAGAACAACTTAGCTCCACTCTGTTCTGTAGAGTGCTGGCAACAGAAAACAAGGGATCCTAGGACTGGATTGTCCCTTGATCGCCTGTGATTTAAAACACAGGCTACTCCGTGACCTAGGTGTAATCGCTTGTTTCCTGCTCTCAGGAGGGGAAGCTCTGGGACTCCATGAAGACAACTGGCCTCATACTGGGCACTAGCCTGCTGCTGTTTGCTGCCTTCAGGAACTCTGTCACCTGGTAAGACCGATAGTTTGAGAAGCAACATTTCAGTGGGCGGGGAGATGAGACGGACGTGATTTTTGCAATGAAAAGCTAAACCCTGGATGTAATTCTTGGGCCCTTCTCCCCAGGCACTTGCAGAAGTTCTGGGGGGCTTCGGGCGATTTCTGGCAGGCCCAATGGGAGAAAGTGCTCCACCTGCTTGGAGGAAACGAATGGGCAATTTTCTTTCTAGGTGAGTTGTTTTGAATGCCAAAGCTCGGCTGCGGGAAAGCCGGATGCCAGCTCTCCCAGAGCTCTGTGTACCAAAAGCGTGCATTGCCTCCAAATCCCTGCCATGCCTCTCCCATGGTCAGGGTCCAGCCAACATTTTGGGACCACCCTTTCCACTGCCAGTATTTGTAACCACCAAACCATCCAGGGCCTATGCAAGGTTCCCACCTCCCTCGTTGGGCTAAAGTGAAATTACACCCCAGGTCTCATCGGAGTTGTTCTTGCCAAAAGGACAGAAGATAAGGCTACACCCCTTAGTCATATTCTAGCAGTGGTGGTACCTGTATTGCAGCCAGGTTTCCTCCTGGGGTAATGTCTACAGAACACAGCCTGGTGATAACGACTTGGTGGCAGGGGACAAGGTGCCTGAGAGCATGCCTGTATTATTGTAATCTCATCCCCACTCCTCTCCTGCCCTTTCATCCCATTCAGGAGCGGTGTCTTTGCTCTGAAACCCTTATGCTCGGAGACTCATTTCTGTACAGGGCCTAGCCCAGCAGGGCCCAGGCACCACTGCAATATCAATCATTTCTGATGGACAAAGGCTCCCCTTGCTTCAGCAGTCTCTGCCCACCTCTCTCCCCCTCTACCACAGGCACAGCCTTAGTTCCGAGCCTTGTTTACTGGTGCTTCAACGGACTCCTGATGGTGACAGATGTGACCGGAAAGCCAACTTTCATCACCCGTTACCGCATTCAGTTGGGCAAAAACGACCCTGTAGGTATTTTTCACTGTGCCTGCTGAGCTGGACAAATACCGCCTGCATTTTCTTAGAGTAAGAGGGGAGGGGGAGCTGTCAGTCTCCTTCCCCCCGCAACCTCCTGCTCTTCCATACTGGGGGCTGGCCAAGTAAAATCAAGGCAAGAATTCTACAGGGCATGAAAATGTAGAGGGGACAGATGGTTCTGTGGTTAGGGCAAGGCTTGGGACACAGGCCATCTGCGGTCAGTTCCCAGTTCAGACACCCTTGGGCAAATCCTTTAGGCCTCAGTGCCCCCAAGCACTAGCTACATGCGGAGAAAAGTCACCATGATTCCCCAAGCCTGAGTTAGGCACTTAACGTCCTGGGGAAGAGAGGCACCTTAGACTGCAATCCACAAAGGCTAGCTGGGGGTGGGCGAAGGGGGGCTGCCTAAGCTAGCCAATGGGACATGCCAGCAAGAGGAATGTGGGGCTAAGCCCCACGGTGCCTGCTGTTGCACTCTGTCTAAACAACAAGTCATTGGAACAGCGGGACTGGATCCTGGGTCTCCCAACTCCCCTGCAAGTGCTTGAACCTCAGGCTATAGCCACACGCCTGCATGTGCTCCAAGAGGCATTTGGAAGCATGAACTGTAGCAGATATGCTTCCTCCAGCGATGGGAGGGGTTTTTCTGTTGATGTAGGTAACCCACCTCCCTGAGGAGCAGTACCTAGGTAGACAGAAACACTCTTCCCTCAACCTAGCTGCATGGACAGTGGGGGTTGGGGCCACATAACTTCACATCCCTGAGTACTGTAGCTAAGTCAACATAGCTGCAGTCAGGGGTGTGAAAAACCCACCCCCTGACAGACGTCACTAGGGTGACCTAGCCCCCACTGTCAACATAGCTGGGGTAACAGAAGAATGCTTCTGTCCATATGGACAAAGTCGCTTGGCAAGGCTGTGTTCCTACCCCATTAGAAACACCCCTTCCCATCAGCACAGCCTACAGCTACACGACGGAGTTATGCTGGTGTTGCTACGCTGGTATAGTCTCCATAGAATGTAGACGGCCTAAACCTACGTCTACACTACAGAGCCCACGGCAGCATAGCTCTGTTGGCCTACCCCCCCCAGCGTAGACGCAGCCTGCACTATCTCGTCCAAAACCATGAGCTAAGGCACCAGAAGCTAAGTCTACACTAGGGGTTTTGTCCTGCCCCCACCCCATTTAAACCTTCACAGTTGTGGTATAAATTTTAAGCATAGACCATGGCTAACTAACTAACTCCTCCTTCCCCCCTACCTTTGACAGCAATCAGTTGCACCAATGGCCCAGTATTCTTCACTACATGCAAAAAAGGCAAACACATACATCAGCGTGAGTTGATTGCTAAACCAAACAGCAGTTAATAAGCTTATGCTGTCAGACTTCAGCGTTAACACCCCAGTTTGGTAAATGGGACACGTTTCATACCTCGGGTCACTGCCAGGTCCAGGCAGACAACAGCTGGCTGCTATTCGTATCACATTTGGAAGGTTTCTTCATAACTGTGTGGGCTAAAGAGTTCTTCCAATGGCATTTCAATTGGTGGAGTGTAGTTAGGCAGCACTTTAAAGCAATTCACAGTCCCACGGCTGCATAACCGCACTGTGCACACGCCCTGGCCACAGTGATCAACAGGGCACGGGGTCTAAGTCATCAGAGAAACCACCACCAGAGGCAGGGAAGGGTTCTACCCCTTTCCTAGAGCCACGGGGCTGCAGGTTAAAGAACGTGCAGGCGAGCGGAGACGTATTCCTGTAGCACCAGACTCGGACTCCTGGCCCTGGCAAATGACATCAAATTGTACACTCAGGTCTTGATTAAAGATGAAGATTCTAGAAAGGAAAATTTCAGCCACAGCCCTTCAGCTGTTTGTCCCGGGGGAGCAAGCAGAGCAGGAAGTCACAGGGAAAGCTGGAGGGAGACCATTCAATTGGGGATTCACAAGGGCACCGGGCTTTTTTATTGCTCCTCCTTGAAGCAAGGTGGAGCAGCGCACCCGGGGGCTGACAAGAGTCAGTATCTGCCACTGCCGAACGGTGTCTTTACAGAGAGATTGCCGTCTCGCTCGAACACACCCACCTTTTTTGCAGTGAAGACAAAGCCTTACATCAGCGTGGCCATGCTGAGCCACAAGCACAGGAGATGTGCTCACTTTTAACTCCAGCCTTGGAGCTGTTCAGGCTGCCAGGGGGAAGTATCCTGCTCAGACAGCAAAGGCTGATCCGCTGCTTGGTACCGAAAGTGTGTTTCCGTCAATCCTACTTCTCGCCCCCCAACCTCCAGTTCTGTGCTTTGCCCACAGCAGAGCCAGGCACTAGGCGGCCAGTGACACAAAGAATGAGGGCGCTGAACTGTAGGCAGATCAGCTTCTTGTTTATTTGCCTACCTGTGAAACTTGGTCCAAAAATAGGTTCCCTCTCCCCAGAGCTGCATGGCTCCATGGTTAGCCTGAGCGGAGTCTCCTCTCTTGCAGGTGGACCCAGCGAAGCTGCGGCAGGCTGTGCACACAGTGCTGCTCAATCAGCTTTTCGTCTCTCTCCCAATGATGATGCTCATGCTCCCCATCATGAAGTGGCGGGGACAGCCCTGCAGCAAGGAACTACCCACCTTTCACTGGTTCCTCCTGGAGCTGTCCATCTTTATCCTGGTGGAGGAAATTCTCTTCTACTATTCACACCGGTGAGCTGGGCAAGAGAACTAGTCTGTCCTGCCGCTGCTTCTTCCTCCTTTAAGCTCCCTAAGGAATGTGAACCACTCTGTCCTGAATTACGATTGTGCCCTCAACCAAAACACCTCCACTGACCTTGGCCAGTCAGTGGCACCTGCCTTTCCTTTGGGAGCTCTTGGTGGTATAATGCTACCAGGGGCCACGTTTAACCAGAGATTATGAAAGTGAGAGGATTGACATGGACTGGCCCACAGGCTAAGGGAGGGAAAAGACAAGTTGATTTTATATGCAAGCTATAATCTAAAGCACTTCACCCAAGCTGGGGGAGGAGGCTGTAACTATTGCTTATAGGAGGAGCTATACACCAGCCAAAGAAAATCGAGAGAGAGAGAGAGAGAGAGAGAGAGAATTGTGTATATGTAGACCAAAAAGATTGTGAGCTCCCTGGTCAAGGACCATGACCTCCTATACACATGTACAGCGCCTGGCACAATGGGGCCCCGCTACCGACTCTCCAGACCTCCTGAGCGCTACCACTACACAAAAACCCCCCAAAACAGATGCAGAGTAAAGTCAAAGAAAAACAAACAAACAACCCACCTCATAAAGAGAGAGAGAGGGGGGGGGGGGCAGTTTAACAGCAAACAAAGCGATTGTGGGAATACACACAGGCCAGGTGAATTGCCCAAGGACACCTGAGTTCTATTTCTGGTTCTGCCTTGACTCATGAGTCCGGACGGCTAGCCCCGGTCTTTAATTCACTAGGCCTCTTGGCTGCTCTAGAAATCTATACGTTAGAAAAGTATTGAGGATGCACCCAGACTGACATTGGTCTCAGGGTTGACTGGACTTGAGGACTTCATTCTGGTTCTCTCCATGCAGGCTTGTTCATCACCCGCTTCTGTACAAACGCATACACAAGAAGCACCATGAATGGACAGCCCCCGTTGGTGTGGTCTCCCTCTATGCTCATCCGGTCGAGCACGTGGTAAGCGGGCACTCTTGGGGGTCACTGCCCAGCAGCCTATCAAGTAAACCCAACCCATGGCTGTGGGCTTTGCATTTCCACTGGGTGAGGATTTGTGGGTAGGGAAGAGAGTAGCTACACTTCAGACCCTTCCTGGTGGGAGATGAAGCTGGAGTTTGTGGCGTCTCCAAAAAGCTGCTGTAGTAGAAGTGTCTGGTGGCTCTTTGCACTGGGACTGCAAACTCGTAGGGTAGAGCCAGGTAAGACAGGGTCAATCTACTGTCAGACAAACCTTTTGGGAGCCGGGGCCTCCAGCAGGTTTGAGCATGATGGAATGGGGCCTCCTTGAGGTGGCAGATCTGGTGGAAGATCTTGCTGCATAGCCTAGGAAAGGTCCAGGTGACCAATGCTGGGCTGCTTCATCATGAACTGTCCCAGCCAGACACACGTGCCAGGCGGTAAGCAGTGAAACCTGAGAGAGGGAGTTGAGATGTTAAAGCAACTTGAGTTACAGTGGGAGTTGGCCTCGGTCACCTCCTTTATCCCAGTCTCTTAGGTGCATTGGCAGAACACTCCCAGTGACCCTGCGATGAGTCTCCCACGGCAGCACTAGCTAACTTGATATCACACCTCCACGAGATGCTCGACTCCCACTATTCCACTTCAACCAAGTGCCACGTTCAGCATCAGCAGCACCGGGGTCTAGGGGCTCCCGTAATACAAGCAACAAGAGGAGACGCCAGTTGCGGCCTTTTGAACAGAAGGTTTGGGTGTGCATGCTAATGAGACAGGGCTTGTGTCTGAATTCCAGTTTTCCAACATGTTGCCTTTGCTGGTGGGTCCGATAATCCTGGGATCCCATGTTGCCTCCATCATGGTGTGGCTCTGCCTTGCTATTCTGGCTACATCCATCTCGCACTGCGGCTACCACCTGCCTTTCCTCCCCTCGCCGGAATTCCACGACTTCCACCACCTCAAGTAAGGTCATTGGACACTATCCGTACAGCTGCCCCTCCCCCCGTGCTCTGTAGGCTGGGTCACCCCATCAGTGGCAGAGACGGGACGTAGCCCATTTGTGAGGACCAGTCTCACAATGACTACTAGTCAATCTGCCCCACCTCAGTCTAGCTCACCTGAAGGCAGCTTGAATGTGTCCAGCATCCTCACCCTCAGTGAACAGGAAGCACAGAGAGGTCAGAGCAGAGGACCAGGCCTCAGGCAGCCACTGACATACCATGCAACCCTCAGACAAATGACTGACTTTTTCCTTTCTGTTTCGCCGTCAGCTGAGCTGGAAAACCGGCTACAAAGCAGAAAACCAAAGGCTGAATCTGAGCTTAGGTTTCTTGGGTGGATTAGACAGAGGAAATAATGTGTCGGTTCCAGAGAAGTAGGCATCGCCTGGGCTTTCCTAGCAGTGATCTAGGGCAGGGGTAGGCAACCTATGGCACCGAAGGCGGCATGCGAGCTGATTTGCAGTGGCACTCACACTGCCCGGGTCCTGGCCACCGGTCCGGGGGGCTCTGCATTTTAATTTCATTTTAAATGAAGCTTCTTAAACATTTTAAAAACCTTATTTACTTTACATACAACATTAGTTTAGTTCTATATTATAGACTTATATAGAGAGAGAGCTTCTAAAAATGTTAAAATGTATGACTGGCACGTGAAACCTTAAATGAGAGTGAATAAATGAAGACTCGGCACAGCACTTCTGAAAGGTTGCCGACCCCTGGGCTAGGGCATCAAGGACAATGCTTTGTGGAGCATCCTTCTGGCTACTTAATTCCTTCTCTGTCCAAAGACAGCAATGGAAAAACCAGACATTCCCACAGCTGAAAAGCCTGATACAGCAGGAACCAGGCTTCGCCTAGTCAAAGTGCTGTGCGCACACATGATCGTTAAACCCCCCCAGCGGAGGTGAAGTACTAGTACCTTTTTACAAAGGTCACACAGCAAAGCAGTGTCAGGCCTGCAGGCAGGGTTCCGAGGGAGGTCCTGGTTCCCAGGGCTGTGCTCTGATCCCTGGCCATGCTCCCTGGCTAGCATCGCTTCCCCTTTCCTGCAGGAACAGGGACGACAGTTCAGTTCCGGCCTAAGGACGGGGGGATACCTGATGTATCAGCGAGTGCGTATCACCCCCCACCTCTCCATGACACTGATCATGCTGTATGCCAGGAGCACAGATCACCAGGGACATCAGAACCTATGGCGTTGAGCAATGCTGTAGGGCCAACTCATAGCTTCCTTGGCCATAGGCGTGTGTACAGCCCGTCTGGTCTTCCTGCGGCCTCAGGAGCTCATGTGCCTTGGAGTTGTGGCTGTCTGGCGTAGAGTCCCACTCTCCTGCTCCCTGGCTGGTGATGGCTGCAAAGGCAGCCCGCAGTGCCTGGGGATGGAGAACACCCCCTGGCTCAACACCTCTCCTAGATGACTATGTAGCAAAACGGGCAGGTTCTGGGCTAAACCCCATCCAGTCCTGCGCAGGCTGCAAAGCAAAGGCTGGGAGAGACAAAAAGTAAAGCAGGATTGGCAGGGCTCTGATAGGGACACAGGCTATGGGAGGGGGTGAGAGGGAAGAGATCTGCATGGCCTACCTTGTTTCTCACCTGTAACCCCCAGTACCGTGTGGTCCCTTTCTGCTTGTCTGCCAGGTTCAATCAGTGCTATGGAGTCCTGGGGGTGCTGGACCGCCTGCATGGAACGGACACGCTCTTCAAGCAAACCAAGGCCTACGAGAGGCACGTCATCCTGCTGAGCCTCACCCCTCTCACGGAGACCATTCCCGACTCGCCCAAGAAAGCCAAGTGAACCCGCCTCCTCCGCGGCTTGCGGCACGCTCACAACAGGGGGACTCACGAGAGCTTGGAACGATGATTCTGCCAAATAATTTTCTAATAAGAAGCAGGTTATTGTTCATCCTAAGTATCAAAGACAAAGTGGAACTGTAACCTGTTGCTGGGGAGATTTGCACTCGCTTCCCTTCGGCCCCCACCAGCCCGGAGCGCAAAGCTGAGCTCCAAGCAGCAGCCCTACAGCTGGGGGGCCTCCTGAAGTGAGCGTAGGGTTTTCTTAGTCCCCTGGATCAAGCTGCCCACAAACTGCCCCACGCAGGTTCCCTTCCAGCCCACAGAATTGGCTGCTGTTTAGATCTCCCATTTCCTGCTGGAGGCTTTGGGGCCCAGGACATCTCACCTGTGCTGCATGGGGAGTCGCAGGGGAATTCAAGAGCACTGCGCTCCAGACATTCAGCCTGGCCCAATCTCATCCCAGCACTCTGGGCCTGGGAGAATCAACCTGAACACCCCATGGAAACATGCCTGTTGAGGCAACGTGGCCCTTCGTAACCACTTTGCCAGCACCATCAGCCCTGAGAGCTCAACTTCCCACAGTACAATTATTCCCCATACCTATGACATAAGGGCTTCAAGCTTTAAACCATCACTGATCACCAGTGAGGGTCAGGCAGAAGCTACCCCCACATGGTACTGTGCTACATTACTGGGAGCACTGAGTAGGTTTTATTGTTTTAACAATTAATACGGCAGGTGAAACCAAAATGCAGGTCACTAAGGGAACTTTCCAGGAGGGAGGCTCTGGAGCTGAAGTCTCATTAGCACAGCCAGTATGGGCAGACTGCTCCATCCCACCGAGACTCACCTCACTTCCAACACAGCAAAGCAGACAGAGGGAAACCCCTAGGATTTCATAAAGTTATACGCGATGGAAGAGCTCCCCACCACCACTGTTCTCCTGAGCTGTTTAGTAGGGAGTGCTGCAAAACCCTTAAAGAAAATGGTCTCCCAGTCAGAAAACCACTACACAATTAGACACAACTGAAAGTATCACATGGCGCACCGAGAGCTGAAAGTCAGAACTGAGGTGTGTTAGCAGAGCAGTATGGGGGCCCGGGGCTGGAACGAGCAAGGGAAGAGTGCACTGGATTGAGACTAAGCAGTCCTGCAAGAGCTCTTCTGCTGAGAGCTTGTATAGCGCCTAGCTGCAGTGTACTGATCAGGTGCCATCAGTCTCTCATCTTCACGAGTATTGATTCCACATGAGACGTGTCTCATCTGTCGCTCAGACCCTTAGACCCCAGAGCACGACCGAGAAGAGAGTAAGGAAGGTTGCAGGGACAGGAGAGTCCATACCACACTGTCTTTTGAGGTTTTTATTTTTATACATTTTTTTGTATTAAAAAGGAAAAAGCATAATTACCACAAATTACAAAGGACTAAAGCATTACTAGAATAATGAATCACATCAGCCTAGAAAGCAGATACTCTGAATAATATTAATGTTATAATACAAGCTCTCGTTCAAGTATTTTACATTTTTTGTTGTTGTGGTTGTTTTTTTCCTTTTAAATGGGATGATGATCCTAGCACACAAGTCATTATGTACTATCAACAGAAGATGGATCACAGAGTGGGTCGTATTAACAAGATTTTCCTCCCCCGTGATGAGTGGTCTGATAAGTCATTTTAAATTTGTCTCTACAATTAAACGTAGCTGAAGAAGGTTGCAAAACACTTTTTCTCTTTTGTTTTTGGGAGTAGATGGGGATGAGGTTGGGATGGGCAGCCAGATCAAACTAATATCCCCCTTTGTTCTGGCTGAGTAATTGGGCATCTAGACAAAAACACTGGCTCTTTATTGAAAAGCAGGTTATCCACACAGCTTTGAGCAGTTCAGAGTGAGACCAGACACTGGAAAACCCTCCCTGCTCCAACCACTTCCAGTTAAAGCTCAGTGTCAATTTCCGAGTCGGTGAAAGTACATGCCGCAGGGACCAACCGAGGCTGGGGCTGGAAAGGGAGGAGAGTTCGGCCATCCTTTCCCACAGGCACACAACACTATGCCAGGAAGACTCCAATGGATGAAACGATACCAAGCCCCCCTCTCCCAGGGATATCATTGGTACAAGCCAACCTATTGTACACGACTGATATTCTGGAGGTGATGAGAAGCGGGCATGTACCACTGAGGAATAAAGAGGAGGGGTTGGGGTGTTAGTTGAAATACATCTGACTTTCGACATGAAAGTGTCTATAAAAACCAAACTGGATAGGTTTAAGCCCATGCCCTTTCCCGCTCAGAGAGCTTCCAACAATAGGGTGTGCTCGTCACAGATACGTCGGTCCTATGTTCAAGTGTCTTCAGAAAGTGAAGATGTAAACGATTCTTTGAAACGTTACCCCTAGAATTTTTTTTTTAAAGTCACTCCACCCAATCCACATCAGAGATGAAACTGTTTTCCAAAAAAACAAACACTCCCCTCAATGATTATAGGAATTGGAAATTAAAACTAAAAAGTCAGTGAGGCATTTAACATCAAGTGTAGCAACCCTCTCCTTAGTAAGAGCCTAACGTTGATTCCAAAAGAAAGCGAGCGGACGACCCAAAGTCTCGGAGAAGAGACACACACAGGATACAGAGCATTGCAAACAATTTGCTACATTGACAGATTTGTGTGTGTGTTTTTGCTTGATAAAAAACAAGAGAGATCAGAAAGGCATTACCAGCTAAAAGGCTCCCCTCCGCATTGTCGTATTGTACGTGTACAGAAGTATGGCAGAGTATTGAGGTTAATATGTCATTTGTTACAGTACAGTCAACCAATCAGAAGCAGAGTGAGTGAATACAGAACCTGGACAGAATCCAACAATTACAGATAACCACCGGGAGGGGGAAACAAGCCACGAGGAGCAGACAAAGCAGCAGCACCTAGACATGTTTTCCTTTAAAAAACCCCAAACCAACCCCACCTCTGTGCAAACCCTAAACCACAGTGTTTTGGATCCTGCCACAGCTACCTGTATGCAAGATGGACATCCGACGTGCAGGGCCCGAGAGAGGAGATGCACGTGATTTAACAGACACTTCTTCCACCTGAAATGGCAAGGCCAACTGCACCCCCACTTGGGGGTCGTGGGGCAGACTTGGCTCTGCATTAACAGCTGCCTCTGACTCCCTCCGCAGCAGAACTGATCAGCACATGGGAGAACTTTTTTTTTTTTTTTTTTAAAGGAGGTGGGATGGCCAAGATGGACCATCCCTGACTAGAACGGAGATCAAGTTCCTCCCGGGAAAGTGGTGGTGGGGGAAGGAAATCAGGCCAATGCAAATGTCAGACCATCTGCTCTTCTCTAGAAGGGAAAGGTATTTCAACAGCCACCTCCCCGCCTTGGAGGCGTGTTCGGCCACATGCAATCCTCTTGCTATATATTCTACGTAGCAGAGGTGGGTCTCACTTAGCGTTGGGAAGGTGCGTCCGGAGACTCATCCCGTGTGCACCATGAGGCATGGCAGACCTCTCTGAGGTCAATCCTAGCATTCAGTCACCCCTCAGCCCTGGTACCCACTAAGCAGGCTGTGGGGCTCTGTGCCTGTGAAGACAGGCTAGAACCCTATGGGGTCAGCCCTCGTCTGAGCAATGGTGCTGGAGACTCGTACTCCTGGTGCCACCCAACGCTAGATTGTCCTCCCCTCTTTGGAACGTGGCCTACATCGTACACTGCAGGCAGCAAACAGCAAAAGTCTCCTCTCCCTCTAGAGCAGAGGGTGAAACAGAACCTTGTTGCAGGACCATACGCAGGATGCAATGCAGCTACCTCTCTCAGGTTCATTTCCACGTCTCCTCTCCCTCCCCCAGGTATCTGGGCCTGCCTCACACAGCAATGTGCCAACACAGCTCCCACTTGACCCTATTGTAATCTGCTACAATTCAATGGCATGTCAATCCTGGGCTGTGGCACAACTGCTGGGCTCTCTCTTCTGGGCAAGCTTCTCCTGCAGAGAAGACTTTCTAGACAGGCCCCGGTCACACGGACGACAAATGATAAACCACTGACTAAAATGGGAAACAAACTGCTCTGGGCTGAAATTGGAGAGGGTGTCGCACAAACACAAAGACCGAACAGCAAATCAGTTTGGATCTCTGAAGCTCTCTGGAACGTTCCTGGGTACTTCTGCCATCCAAAGGCTCCTTTAACCTGTTGATTTCACAAGCAACCACTCCTCAAGGCGAGCCCACTTTTCCTAATTTCTGGTTTGAGTTGTTCAGATGCAAACAATGGGTAACAAAGAGACCATGCCCCCCAGTAAGACAGCTGTGTCTCCGCAGTCACTGCTCAATACCCTCCTGGCTTTTCCCTACCACCCCCATCTAAATCCCAACACGCCTGCCAGAGGGAGGGTCTGGCTCCAGCTCACAAGACTAGGGAAATTCAAAGTCAAGGCTGAAAATCAGGGCTGACACGCGATCGCGCTGCACCTGCGTGTTGGGGCTCTCGTGGCCAACCGGGCACTCTGTGCGATCCCAGACACAGCAGAATAAGGCAAGGACTCGGGGCAGGCCTGTGTGTTTAAATCATTAGCGGGCTTTAGCTGCGGAATATATCAGGATCTTGATCTGAGGGAACACCAAGTACCAGCCACTCAGTTCCCTTGTCTGGGCTCTAAGCTACCGGCAGCAGCTCGGCTGTAGGGTCACCCAAAGCTGCTCTGAAACAACCAGCATCTCTCCCCTCCCCCCCCCCCCCCCCCCCCCCCCCTGTTTTATGCAGTGTACCTCTGAGAAGCTGATTGCTTTCACTGGACAGGGCACATTAGCAGCACATGGACCTCTCGCTACCCACCTCTGGCAATGCCGATACCCAACGGCGACAAACTCTGGCTGACCCACCCAGCTTTGCTCTCAACTGCTGCGCTCCAACCCCGCAGCACTGCTGGGCCTCCTGTCGGTACAGGGCAGGGTTCCCAGCTACTAAGCAGCATGCAAGCCCTAGAGACACCCCCCTTGCCAGGAGCGGTGCCTAGTACGTGAGGCAGCCCTAAATCAGTGGGATGCTCAGAGGTGACATGCCATTGCACTAAAAGCTGATGAGGCAGCAATGAGCCGGGGGGGGGGAGGGTGTCCTACGCTGCCCAGACAGCAGCGGGCCAAGGTAGCAGCATCTGCAGACATTCTTTTCGATACCCGTCGAGCAAGGCCTTCCCTGGCTTGCAAGGCCAACACACACAGGAGATACAGCCCAGAACCCAGCAAAGCACGTGCGTGAGCACATGGAGGCAGAGCATATTACCAGCAAGGGAAGTACCCCTTCCCCTCCCAGGGAATTCACCTCCGCCTTCCAGCCTGAATTCCTCACTGCCTCGTTGCCGGGACACAGGTTGCCTTGCGTGCTACAACTTCCTTCCGCGCCATCTCAGCCCCGTCTGCTCCCCACCCCGGCCAAATCCCACCAGGCGCGGCTTGTGTTCTGGAGAGTCCCAACGCACGTGCTCCCCGAAGCCGTCTCATGCTGCACCGCCGAGTGGTGCTGTGGTCGGGCGAGCAAAACCCAGGGCTCCGCGACCGCTGCAGTGTGGTGCCTGCCATGCACCCTAACGGGGGGAAAGAGGAGGACTGAATGCACCCATCTGTAACAGGGAAACCCGCGCTGTGACCACATTTCACAGGCAGCCGTCTGAATTGAGACCATCCCCACCCAGCCAGCCCCCTGGGTCAGCGCTGGTCCAAGATGGGTTTCTTGGTATCCGCTTTCCTCAGCTGCTGGGCCGTAGCATTAACGTGCTCCAGGACATTCACGTTTCTCTCGGCTCCACGCCCCCCCTTAGCAGTGAGAAATCCGGCCACTGGGGCTGTCCCCTTCCCTGCTAGGCTCCTACCCTCCCAGCAGACCGATAACCCCACCAGCGCTGCCCCTGCTTGTTGGACTGGTGGAAGAGGAGAGAAAATGACAGTGCACCTGTAAGTCTGAGTGAGGCAATAGCACGGACAGTTGCTGTAGCAGGAAGGACACTACAACAGTATATACATTACATCGGCTTCAACTACTTCGGCTATTAAGTCTTAGATTAAGCTGCGTCAGCACCGCTTCCTCTCTGGAGTGGGCTCTACAGCCCACCTCCAAGGGAAGGGGGGGATCGTCCGGCGTAGTTTGTACAACGTCCCTCTCGGCTGCAGAAAGCAGCTCCGGTGTCTGTGTCAATGCAACCGGGTCGCCCGGGAGATCGCCAGCCGTTCCCCGCAGGAGTCTCCCAAAGGAAGGCGGTTACGGAGGGGCTCCCGCTGCTTGGCCGAGGGCTCTCGTCCCACGCAGACGCCACACCCCGAGGCCACGTGAGGAAGTCAGGCGGGTCACAGAACTCCCACTCCACAATAAGGCAACATTTTTTTTCTTTTTTTTTTTAAACAATTATTTTCAAGGAAGAAAGCCAAGGGAGAGCAGTCTGTGTAGAGGGTGTTTTTGTTTTTTTTTGTGGTTTTCAAAGGGAGAGGAAGAGAAAGCTCCTTCTAGTGCGGTCAGCGTTCCTGCACGAGCCTGCAGATCCCATCCTCGCTGTCCTCGCACAGAAAGGTTGAATGAGCCCATCGCGATGCCTGGTCAAGGTCCTTTGGTTGACTTCCAATTGTCCATGATGGAAGGGTGAGTTGGGTGGAGGGAAATGGAGCTGGCAGGAGGAGGGGCAAATACAATCAAGTCTTTCTGTATCGGTTGGGTTTGTGTTTTTAAAACGCATCCTTGTATTCGGAATGGGTGAAGTCAGCCGGGTCAGGGACGTCGGGGTGCCACAGGCCGACTCGACACGGAACCTCGTAGCTTTCCGAGCAGGCTGCATAGCTGATCTGAAGGGGTGCGTGTCCGAGGGGGGGGGGGGGGGGGGGGGCTGCGTAGCGCAGAGTGATTTTGGTAAATCCAGACGAACTTCTATCAATAATTTAAAACTTGATATATATATAATAAAAAAAATATCTCCCCCTTCCCAACCCACCCAGAAAGAAGCTAAGACATGAAAGTGGGGGCGGAGGGGGTCCAGCTCCAGTCAGCAAGCAAAGGATCCTTTTTGGATTACGATCGTCTTGTTTTCCCGCCACAAGAGAGGTCGTGTGCGTTGAAGTTTCCCCCAGCAGCCTATTCTTGGACACCCACGATCCGACTCCCCTTCTGTCCCTCCCCACCGCACTTCTCCCCTCCCCCAGTCAAATTCCCCACCAACCCACCCCTTCCCCAATAGGAAGCAGAAGCTCCAGCTTCTCTACTTCCCCAGTGTTTGAGATTCCACAGCCGCTGTGGCAAGGGCATGGTGGCTCAGGTTTTTGGCATCCTCTCTCGCAGGCTGGCTGGACGAGGCATGGGCTTGGCTGGCTGGGGACTGGCTGACCGGCTTGCTGGAAGACTGGGAGGGGTAGCGCTTCCTTCCATCTCCTCCTGACGTTGACGGGAATCGCTTGTGACCACCTTCCTCTCCCATGGGTGGCTGAAAGAGAAACGTCCCCGGCATCAGAGCAGCCACCTCAAAGCAGGTCACCCCCATGCACACGGCCACGGTCTTGCCTCCACCGCCCCCTCGCATCCGTGTTCTGCACCTGTCGTCACCTGGGAAGCCCCATCGACGGTTGCAAGAGCCCTCCCTGGATCCCAGGGAACAAGGGGGGTGGGGAGGCTAACCTTAGCCCAGCCTCCCCATCCACTCACGCAGGTGCTCAGGGGGAGGGCTGCACTCCAGCTGCATTAGGGAGCCAGAGGGAAGAATTCTTGTGGGGCAAACTGGCTTCAGGCCCAGGCGGATCCTTGGCCGGGGGAAGTTTTCGGTCTCCCCTTCTTGTTAGAATCCTGATTCCTCTCCCCAGGAGGCAGCCGCTCGAGCTGCTTTTGCTTCCCGCTGAGTCATGACAGCGAGCAAATCATTCGCGCTTCCCGACACGGGGTCCCACTGGGATGCGGCCTGCTCTACATACGCTGACGGTTCCAACCCACCGCCGCCCAGATTCATCCCCTAAGCGCATGCAGGGAAGGCATAGGGGCCTCCAGCGAAGGTTCCCCCTCTCTGCCCAGCCTCTCTCAGCAGAGTACAGTTCAGCGGTCCGGTGCAGGCCAGGGAGCCAGCTCTGACTACCAAACCTGGCTCCACCAAGCAAGCCAGCTAACTTGGTGCCATGTTTTAATCATGGACACAATGGGGAGGAAAAATACTTACTTGTCTCCCTGGGGACAGGGGGGTTAATAGAGTAAATGTTTGTACAAACGGGCTTAACCTGGCTCCCAATATGCAAACCTAGTGGTACCTTGTTTCTCGGAGCTGGAACCCTCAGGAGCACTGGGTGGGGGAACGGGCTGGCAGGTACAGAAGGGTAACTGATCTCCTATCGGAGAGGCCTGTGCTAACCCCCGAGAGCCGAGTAACGTGCCAGCGGGGCAGGGTTGGCTTTCCTGGCTCCACCATACCAGGCAGGCCCCCCTCTCTCTCCTTATCTAAGGCTGGCTGTTCTTCTGTCCTGCCCCGCCTCTAACACCCACACACTATCTGTGCGGCAGCCTCCTGCCCAGCCCCCCCTTTATTTCAAAGTTCATCTGAAATTCTCTCTCCTATCTCCTGCCCGGGACGCTTCACACGCCTGTGCTGCCGGCCCTTAGACTGTCGAGCTGTATCAGACTGTGCTCAAACTCAGCTGCTCCTAAAGTCACTGACTCATTGTCAGAGATCTAGGGTGAAAATGCCACCTCACCTTAACCTATTCACAGTGTGTGGGGGAGCGTCCCCCGGCCTCCCCCACGCAGCCCGGCTACAAAAGAGCACATGGGATCAAAGTTGAATATTATTCCCATGGAGACCGAGTAGCCAAGGAACAGCCCTGTATTCAGGGGGCCCTTCGACGCAGAAACCAAGGGGAATGTCTTTATTCCCCCACCCAGCTGCAATGGCCTGAACACGACAGTAGGGGTCACTGCTGAGCTACACCTGGCCCCGCTTCTGACTGAATTTCCACCCACCGCCCCTGCTCTGGGAGAAGTGGGGAGGGGGGAGGAAGAGAGATGAAGAGCAGAGAGCTGGGGGGGGGGCAGGAGGGGAGAGTGATCAACCGTAGCGCCTACTCACGTCCACTCGGAAGTCCTCGAGGCGCCTGAACTTGCTGAGGTATTCTTGCAGCTTGCGATCGATGTCCAGATTTTTGGCTTTGGAATATTTTAAGTAGGCCCAAAACTTTTCCAGCCCATAGAGCTGCCCTGTTACGAGAGACAAAGCTACAGACGTCAGAGCTGTCCACGAAGGGCCCCCCAGAGCCTAACGAGCACTCTCCACCCGCCCCGGTCGAACACGGACACCATGCGAACGGGCCTCTCAGAGGCTCACGGATACCCTGGACTTCCGCCAAGGACACGCAGAGGATTGCCTGTAACCACGTGGCACCACCTCATCGGGTGCGGAGACTCCTCAATAGACCCTTTGGGCCTGGCGCGGCCCAAGACTGTATCTTGACATGAAGTCGCAGAGGAGGGGCTGCCTGCTTCCCACACACAGGCCACCTTGGCCTGTCACTCCCTAGGCCAGCAGAGGCTGTGAGCACAGCAAAGCCGGCATGGCTGAACCATGGGAGAGGAGAGGATCCCTCTCACTACTGGGTGACAGCTCTGGGTGCAGGGTGTCCTGTTCAGTCGGTGGGTTGGGCCACTGCAAGCCCTCAAGAGAAACACTGGAGGACCTGGTCCCACAAGAAGAGTGAATCTGGAGAACATCTACTATGGCCTATTTCCATCAACCTTCCCAGCACCAGGCCCCTCAGCCACCTCTGTGTCCCGAACAGCCAGAACCCACAGTGACTCCGGGCCCAATGTGCTCTACTCCGCACAGCCCTTGGACGGTCACAGCCGTCGCCATTACCACAGTAAACCCGGAGCACGGCCGGACTTCCCAGAGGAAGCCCCTGGACAGCCAGTCACAGAGAGCAGGGCTGGATGATAAGATTCAAGGAGCTGCTGAAGGAACCACCTACCAGCTTCATAATCCTTGATGGTTTCTTCTTGGAAATCCTTAAATATGTCCGGCCGGAATTTCTTCTCCAGCCCGTAGCTGTAGTATCTGAAAAGGCACTCCAGGCCGTACCTGCAGAACACAGCAGCTCGTGTGAGAAGCCTAAGTCAGAGCAGGGCTCCTGGACCCAGCCCCATGTCAACAGGGAATGACACCATCTCTCAGGGCTGGGAACACTCCCGAGGGACACACCACAGTTAATACCCTGCTTCTGTGTGAGGTGGCGTGTGAGCGTCTCCCCCGTTCCTTCCCCAAGGTCACACCCGCTCTCTCTGCTCTAAGACCAGCCCAGCCCCAGGATGGGCCCACCCCACTCATGCTCTCTCACCCCTTAAAGTGAATGCAGCCACCCATCCCAACTCACAGCACAGGTGCTCATACCCACATCAGCCACTGCCCTACCTGTATCCCTCCTTCCCATCTTCCAGTGCCAGCTGCTTGAATTCCTCGTACATTTTCTTGTTAAAGTGATCTCGGAGGAAAAACGACCAGAACCGGAAGAGCGTGTTCATCTCCTGGGACTGACCGATGCCCAGTCGTTTCCGCTCTGTTTGGGGGAGAAGGAAGGCAATTACTTTGGGTTCCAGACTAACGGGTAGAATACCCCTGCCTTGGAGAGCGTGTTCAGGAGCAGGGGCATATGGATGAAGTGGTAAGATGCCCTGGATAAGCTTACAAGGGCATCCAGCCCTAAATGTAATCCCCCACTTAAGAATGGCCATACTGGGTCAGACCAACGGACCATTTAGCCCAGCGTCCTGTCTTCCGACAGTGGCCAATGACAGGTGCCCCAGAGGGAATGAACAGAACAAGCAATCAAGTGATCCATCCCGTCATCCATTCCCAGCTTCTGGCAAACCATCCTAGCTTCTGGCAAACCATCCCTGCCCATCCTGGCTAATAGCCATTGATGGACCTATCCTCCATGAATTTATCTAGTTCTTTTTTGAACCCGGTTATAGTTTTGGCCTTCACAATATCCCCTGGCAAGGAGTTCCACAGGTTGACTGTGCTGCCAGTTGGGTAAGTTCCACAAAGTCAGTTCTCTCTGCGTGCATGGAGACAGGATGCTAGCTACCGGTAACCAAGAGCCCCCCTTAGTTTACAATGCAGGGTCAAGGAGGGTTATGTTTGGCTTGTCCGTTCCATGTCCCTGCCCTGGCTTAGGCAGCAGCGGAGTCTATTGTACCAGTGCAGAGAGCACAGCAGCAGGACGATATGCTCACCCGTGACCCACGTAGCTAAGGTGTGTGGCTGCAGAGGGGGTGCCCCCACCCTCTGCTAGACAGAGCGAGAGCTCCGGCAGCCCTGGTGCGAGCTCCGCGGGGCCTCCCCCAACCCACCATTAAGGCAGCGCCGACGGTACTTGTGATACACATGTTGCGTGAAGCCGTTCTCCTTGAGCAGCTCGTGGGAAGGATGCTGGAACTTGGGCAGCGACTGAGGGGTGCAGCCGTAGCTCCCGACAGCAGGGGTTCCTTCTGAGGGGCTGGAGCTGAGCACAAGACACACCAATCAAACCCCCTTTCCTTCCTTTGGGCACCACCAGGTGCAAGCCCGAGCCACAGCATCACTCGTGGGATCAGGGGCTGCAGCCGAGCGAGAGGGGGCGCACCCCAAGGGCAGGACAGCACGGCAAGAGGAAAGCAAGATGCGTGTGGTTTGCACAGGGCCTGCAGCATCCTGCTACCTGATCATACAGGGGATGGCCTGGGGAGGGGCTGGTGCACGAACTCCTCAGGCCAGGGCCCTCCCGGTCTTCGTGCACACCCAGAACACTACAGAAATCAGACACGATTCGGAGCTGCAGAGTCATGGGCCACGTGAATGGGCCCCTCTGACACGAGCGCAGGTTGGTTTAGCTTCCCACATGCGTTTAGCTGCTCTGCTGTCTGTGTCACACAGACAGGGGACAGTTCTCTTCCTTCCCTTTAAATGGAGCCCCAACCCCGTCACCAACCCTCCTGCAGAGGCAGCTCTGCTGGACGAGCGGGCTACAGAGGGAAGAGTCCTCTAACCCGGCTGACCGCCCTGCTTCTCGGGCCAGAGGGCGCTGGGGCTGCACGAGGGGCAGACGGCTCCTTGGTCGTCAGCTCTACGGATCTGTCTCTGGCCCCTTCCCATCCTCCTCTGCCCTTCTGAATACCTGATGGAGGCAGTGCGAGGCCTGTGCTCCCGGGAATCCATCACCCAGCCCACGTGGCATTCCATGGGGGGGTTCGAACTGTGCCGTGTCTTCCTCTTCCGGGGGGTCTGCAAGAGACAGCGGCGTAAGTGTCTTTTCTCCTGGGTTGACCCCTTCTCCCTCCCCCCCACTCCTGCGGCCACCCCAGACAGGAAGCAGGAGTCCCAAACCCCTCCTGGGTAGCTGAAAGCACCGTCACCCACACACGCAGCCTGAGCCCCCCAGGACATCTCACCTTGGCATCTATCGTCCTGCCCTCCTTCACTACTGGGTAGAACCGGGGCGTCTGCGTTGGGTCTTTCAGCTGAGGCGTGCGAGGGGTCCGGGGCGTCCTGGCGTTGCGATAGTTGGGCGATTCTGGCACAGTGGTTGGCAGAGATCGGGCGATGGTTGAAGGCTCCGGGACTCCGAATAGCTTATTGGCCAAAGCGTCGGTAGGAACTGCAGGAAGGAGCGGGGGATGGGAACAGCCCCCAGAAACCAGCTCACACCGAGCTCTGGCTGAGGGGAAGGGGCCCCACGGGTTGTACTTGGAACCGCGTAGCAGAGATATCTCTCCCTCCAAAGCCTGTTCAGGAGATGGACCAGACACGCAAGCGGCTGTCCCCTGCGCCTGGAGGAGCAGCCGGCAGTTCTGACCTTTCACCGAGCGCCTCCAGAAAGATAACACCAAGCACCAGGGATGAGGCTGCTACGACTAAGCTGCAGCTGCCTCGGGTGGAAAGCTGGGAAGAACCACGTGGGGCTAAGAAGAGCACATGCAGGTATGGGACCAGGGCTCTATGGTTCTGTCGATCTCCTGCTACAGAGAAGCAGCAGCAGCGTCTCACCAGCTGGGACCAGGGAGAACCCCCTTCCAAGTGAGCGCCCCGTCACTCACTGTCACACACACACACACACACACACACACACACACCCACCCACCCACCCACCCACCGCATCTACCCCTTCCCCGGCCAGGACACTGGACCAGCTGCACCACCAACCTGGTCCCACACGCAGATTCCTTCATTTCATTCATAAGAAAGATACAGCCAGTAGGTCTGACTGCGCAAATCACCTCCCTTGGAGCAAGAGATGTCACCTGGCAGCATGACCCACAGGCCAGACCTGTTAGAGTCTCCTACATTGCCTGGGAGACCCCTGAGTTTGAGCTCCCCCCTCTCCCGGGACCCCGAGCTGCTCCGCTCTGGGCGAGCTGCGGGGCTAGATGGGAGGAGGTGCACTAGACCACGCCTCTACGGGTAGACTCCTGCAGGGATTCTCGGCAGCATGCGCCGCCTCTGTCCCGGGGGAGCCGGGAGGGGGAGCCGGAGGGGAGGGGACACATTGCTCCTGGTTGAGGGAGCAGCAGTGCCTGAGCAGCTCCAGCCTGAGGAGTTGGGCGGCTGGAAACCGTGGAGGGACCCGGGGCCCTGAGCTCCACGCCGGGTCGCAGCAGCTTGCTGGGAGGTGATCTAGCACACTCCCGATTTCAGCGCCTCGTGCTGCAGACGTGATGGGCGGGATGATGGGGCAGTGGCCCCTCTGGTTCAGAGGACCCCGAGCAGGACGGTTGGCGAGCACCCCCCCCCCACACACACACACCTCCCCTCGGTGGGGTCACTAGAGCACTACGCTACACCCTTATCCCAATCCCCGGCTCGGCAGCATGCCAGCCACAGCATGACCGAGGCCACCGTTCCAGGTGCTCCAGCTGCTCGGCCGGCAGGGGATGGGTCCCAGCTCATTACCCACAGCACCAAGACACCCTGCCTCCCTCCCCTGCTCAACAGAGTCACTCCAGGAGCTCCCCCCAGGGACAGCTGCCAGGTCAAAGACACCCGGCTCTCCCCAGGCAGATCAGGCTCCAGCTATGGGAACACTTCCCATCACCTAGGGACATCAGGTAAGGCTCATTCGGCAAACGTGCTAACGGCAGCACAATGCCACCGGCACCCAGGGCCGGCTTTAGGCCGATTCCCTGGAATTGGGCCCCGCGCCTTGGGCGCCTTTTTCATTTCTTTTACTCGCCCGGCGGCGGTCCGGGTCTTCGGCGGCATTTCAGCGGCGGGGGGGTCCTTCAGTGCCACGGAAGACCCGGAGCGAGTGAAGGACCCCGCGCCGAAGACCCAGACCGCCGCCGGGTATTCGAATCGGGCCCCGCAGTTCCTAAAGCCGGCCCTGCCGGCCCCATCTCTCCAGATTTCAGGCCCTGGAGCAGAAACAGCCAGCTTTATTCTCCAGGGCCAGAAGTAAGCGACACAAATACGTCCTTAATACCGCGTCTCTTACCTTGCTGGAATCTGGGGGGTCCAGGGGGGACTTCCTGGTTTGGATCGACAGGGGGCTCTGGAGTCAGAGTATCGAACTGCTCCCGGCTGATCATATTCACCTTCTTGAAGTTCTCAACTTCTTGCTGCATTTAGAGATAAAGAGGATGAGTAGCCAGCCCAACTGCCCTGCCCGCGACAGGACGGTTCATCCCGCTTCAGCCGAGAGCCTCCTCTGGGGTTCCACGCTGGCCCTGAGCAGACACTTCATCTGTGGCTCACCTCAAATCAAGCTGTTTGATTCCCAGCTCCGGACACTTCCTGGTGACCTTGAGCAAGGCACTTAAGCCTCTCTGTGCTTCAGTGCAATGGGGACCATACCAACGCTTCCCTACCCTCTTGGGGGTGATGTGAGGATAAATACATGAAAGTGCTAGAAGACACCGGCATCACCACCCCCTTCCTGCTCCTTTCACACTCACCTACTTCTGTCACCTCTAGAATGTCTTACAGCTCCCTTGGGCTCCAAGGTCGTTCAGGGACCAGCCTCCCCCAGGCCTTCAGCGCCTTCTTCACCCCCCCAGCCCCTCTCCTCTCTTGAGGTACTTACACAGGCTCTGAGTGCTCCCAAGCAGACACCCAGGTGTCCCCCTCCACACACCACTCGCTGCCCACTTACTATGTGAATCTGCCTATGGCTTCCCAAACAGCACCTCCCTCAGGCCCTCTCCTCCTCACCCCCGCCCACTTCCGCCTCCTCATTCTCAGCTTCAATTTGCCCCCCATGGGACAGCTGTATTTCCCCGTCACGGTGTAGTACCAAGCACGGCTCCGCGTATGCCTGGGGAACCACCACAGACGTCCACGGCACTCAGTAAAACTGTTCTTCTACAACACACTGCAGTCTAAGGCCTTCTCAGGGGTTGGGGAGAGCGTGTTCTTATCCCGAGTGAGGTAACTTGGGTCAAAACAGCAGCGAAGACATGATACCTTGGCTTTTAACTCCAAGTCAAGCCCACAGGGGAGCCTGGGTTGAACTTGAATTGCTACGGCCTGGTCTACACTACAGTCAGGTCGACATAAAGCAGCTTACACCAACCTACCTCTATCAGTGACAACACTACGGTGTTGCTCCCGCCGATGTAAGTCGCTCACTATACTGACCTGGTAACTCCACCTCCGCGAGAGGGGTCCTGCTAAGGGTGATGTCGTTTGGGCGAGGCAGCGTCCGTGTAGACACTGTGTTGCTTACATCTCCTGTTGGCTGTCAGCCCGCGTGGGGATCACAGCTGGAGCCCTGGGGCAAGGAGGCTCCAGCGGTCAGTGCCCCACACAGTTAAGTTGGTGGAAGTGCTAATGGGGAGAATGCGCAGCACCACCAGAGGGGGTGTAGTGTGAACATGAACCACCGCAGTCATTACTGCGGCGGCCGTACGGCGACCTAACTTAAGGCAACTTAATTTTGTAGCATAGACAAGGCCTGACTTGAGTCAAAAGCCAAGTTCCAGGGTCTTCCCTGCTATTTTAATCCTGGTTAGCTAACCCGAGTGAGAAACAGACCCCCTTCGTGTAGTGGCTACCCGCCTTCGCAGCCCACCTAGCTTTCGCTCCCTCAACGGTTGTGCTCAAGAGAAAGTCTTGGAATCGGCTGCCCAGGACGTGGCACTTCAGAGAGAACAGAGACCACCTATAAAAAGCCTGAGTCTCTGGAGATGCGACAGGTCGTCGTGGCAATGAAAACAGAGTAAGGACCCAGCAACAGAGCAGAGGCTACGTGTGGGGGGTGGGGGGAAGGGGTCATTGAAAAGCACTGTAACCAGTATTGTATTACCAGAGACGCGGTATGATCCTGAAATTAAAAATGCGACCACAACGCATAGGCATAAGGGGCCGCTTTAAACTGGCACCTCCTGACTTCTGAGCAGCGCAGCCTCCACGCAGGAATTTTTTGGGGGTGGAATGATCCTAACCTGGTTCCCGCGTGCATGGAGAGACGAGTGTGGGGCGTCTCTGACAGCTAACAGTACTGCCCCTGCTCCCCTGCAGGGTGGTGTCATCTCCTCAGCCTTCACAGAGAAGCAGAAGCACTTTGCAGCTTGCTCTCCTCAGTCCCTCCCTTCCCAGCGTCTAGCTGCCTCTCCTTCAGCAACATCACCCTGACTTTACCAGCTGCAGCTTGCAGGCGGTACTGTCACATCGGCTTCCAATCTCGTTTCCACGGCCCAGAGTTCCTGGCTGCCAGGCCCCTAGCACGCCTGGAGGGCAAGCCCTAGAAAGGCTTACACACCGCCAGAGATGATATGATGCTCTACAAAGCCTGAAACAGACTCCAAGGTGCAGGCCACTGGCGCACGAGGAGGAAGACAGAACAGGAGATGGGAAAGAGTTTTATGGAGCGATTGGCCGATAAGGTCAAGGACAGTCAAGTACAGGAGGCTACATGAGCAGACAGTGGGAGCAGCCCAAAGGAGCGAGGACGGGACACGGTGAGAACAGAGGTGAAGCGGGGAGGAAATGAGGCAGTTTTGGGGGAGATGGCGAGGAGCACAGATCTGCTGCAGGTTGAGAAAGGAAGGGGGAGATATGGTCCAAGTGGCAGGAAGGGACGAGGAACTGGTGTGGCTGGCTGGCTCCTGGCCAACTGCACCCATCACTCTAACTAAAGCCATTTTCCCTCCCAGGTGTCGTGCTACTGTGGGATGAAAAGGAGCCGGAGAGGGCTCTCCGGAGCATGCTCGGGGCCGAAGCTAGCCATGCCGCTCCCTGTGACCCTGTTTGGCGGGTAGGATTCCCAGATCCAGCACTGTCGGCTGGATGCCTTTCATGAGCACCATGCGATGCCCTCGCCCGCTCCTGTCTCAGGGCTCATCTGTGCAGAGCCGCACTGATTTTCAACCAGTGCAAGAGACAGCACGGTCGAGCCTGTTTCCGTCTGAACCAGGTTTATTTCGTTTAGCATAAGCTGGTTAGGAAGAGGTTTAAGTCCAAGTGAAAGAAGCCAGCTACCCAAACTGAAGTGAGAGCGTGTCCCACGTTCGGTTCGCACTGGATTAACTAAGCCAGGGGTAGGGTCACCCAGACGCACACTGGGACACAGGTTCTAGCTCTCACCTTGATCTGCGAGTATTCAGGCTCAAATTGCTCCGTCCACAGGTCCTGCTCGTAGTAATACAGCCCATCATTGATGACCTTGGCTAGCTCAGAGCTCATTTTCGCCCTGGAGGTGTGATTGCCTGTGCGATCCCCCCCGGGGTGCCGGCGCAGGTAAGGGGGCGTCTGCGTCACAATCAGGATCTTGTTCACGTCCCTGTCGTCGATCTCGTAGTCGGAGTCCTCGTCCGACCAGTCGGTGAAGGTGTTCTTACGGCCGTCTATCTGCTCCATTTCCTCGTCAAACAGGAAGTCCAGCTCCTCAGGCTCGTCTTGGTCCTTCTGTTTCTGCGGTGCCTTCGACTCCTCCACTTTCTAAAGGCAAACGGAGGAGAGGAGGAGCTGGAGGCCCTGGGGGATGCAGCTAGGACTCTGGGAGAACAGACCCCGCGAGACCCGCTGGGTTTTCAGGTCAGGAGCCAGGGAGAACTGCACATGTATAGTGAATACTGGTCCAGCAAGACCCTGGTGCTGACTCAGCACAGCACATGGAGTGACCCGGCTGTCCTAAAGGCAGCAAGCTCTGTGCCGCTGAAAGAACAGGCCCACCTTCAGCTCACTGCTTTTTCCTCTAGGCCACACGAAGCTGACGGCCCACGTTCAGCCAGGAACGGCTCACATCAGGCAGTGACTCCATGCCCTCAAGGCTGAACGGGATGGGGGCAAGAGAGAACAGGGAAGCCACCCATGGGAGTCATGCCCCAGAAGCCAGTCCAGTACTAAACCTGCACCTGACTCATTGCGAGAGCTGGCCAGACAACTGCCAGCAAAACCCAGCCAGTTCCCAGACACTGCCCAGCTCCGTTCCCACCCGGTGGCGATTCGCAGTTCAGCCGGCTACGGGGGGAGAGCCACACAGGCCACAAAGTACCTTGGGTCTGGCTGGGGAAGGCCGAGGCCTCTTCTTCACTTCAATCCACGTCTCTGAATCCAAGTCCGGTAAGCTGGCAGACAGGCCTTTGGGCATCGTCTTCAGGTTGCTGACCTCCTCCGTCTTAGTCGCCACAGGGCTGGCAGAGCGGGGAGAGCCGGGCGCAGATTCTAGATAAGTTTCGGGACAGACAAGGGTTTTATACATGGTATGTAAGTGTTTGCGCGTCCACCCACCCACGCAGGAAAGGACGGCCCCAGGGCAAGTAGCATGAGCTTGCGCGCCTTCAAGGGTCTTATTCTCAAAAAAACCTGGAAGGAAAGTCCCAGAGAAAGCTGCCGCAGCAGCAAACACCAAGTCCAGAGAAGGGAAAGGCCTTGTAGCAAGGAAAGGCCTGCTAAAGGGAACCCTCTTGCCAATGCAGGATTGCTCCGTATGTCATATTCTCCATAGTTTGTCATGTCTAGATGGAAAGGCCGGAGATTTGAAAAGGGAATCTGGACATTCATTCTCCATTGAGTTTAGACAGCCCTGAGAAGTCTCAGCCCAAAGGGTCTCAGGTGCTTGGCCCCTCCTCCATCTTCACTAGGACCCTTCCCGGGAGAGTCAGGGTCTCAACGGGACAAATTACCAAAAAAAACCATCCACCCGCTATTAATGCCATGAATTGGTGATGGCACTAGATAGCTTCCCCCACACAGTTACACACGCACCCCGACGCGCCCCTCTCACCTGTTTCCTTTTGGAAGCTCTGCCGGGGGACGAACTCGGGGCAGTTGATGAGCTGAGAGAAGTCAGTCTGCGTGTAGTCCGCCATGGGGGGGCCAGGGAGAGGCCATTTTTCTGGCTGCTCCTTTCTCCTGATCTTCTGGTCCACAATCTCCACCACCTTGCTGTCCTTCAGAGCCTGGAGACCAAGCCCCCCAAGCGGTGTTAATTCAGAGACGCCCCTCGAGGGGCACCCGTGTACCCCAGCCTGGAGGCTAAGGCTGCCTTTGCAGGGAGATGGAGACAGAACCCCGGCGTCTGCGCCGGGGAGGGAGCAACATGCTCCCATTGGCTCATGTACCCGGAGGTTCCACCCAGTGGGGCAAGGCAGGAAGTCCGACTTGCTTGGCCTCACCTTGGGCAAGTCCCCCAACTGCCTCAGCATCTTCCCGGAGGTCAGCGGGAAAGCTGGGTTTGAGAGAATTGGGGACCGGACAGGAGGGGAGCGGGCGGAGCTGAGCTTTGCCCGGGAGCCGCGCGGACCAGCCCGTTCCCAGAGGCGACCCCGTCAGGAGCCCTCACCTTGACGATGAGGCCGACGTCCGTGGTCAGGGCCTGCACCCGGTGGAAGCTGGCAATCAAGGTGATGGGGAGGAAGCCTTCCGTGTCCATCTTGCGCCGCAGGAAGAAGTCCCGCTCCAGGTTGTCCACGCTGAAGTAGTACTCTCTGCACGGAGCACCGGCAGCAAAGGAGGGAGATGCAGACTATCACCGCCTTGTTCAGGCACCGCAGACCCCACGAGCCCCCTCCCGCTGGGAGTTCCAGCCTTTCCTGTGACAGCAGGTGCCCTGGGACCGCAGCGAGATGCTGGAAGCTGCCCTGTGTGGCCGCCAGCCACATGAGGAGCAGCTCGTTAGCGGCGCTGGGCAAAGCAGAGCTCAAGCGCAATCCCTGCCAGGGAAGTTACGTGACTCTCCAGTAGTGGCTCAGCTCTGAGGGGCGTATCAGTTCATGCATCTCCCTAAAAGAGGGCTGGACCCGAGGAAAGGCATCACCCCTGTACTTCGCTGCCCCCTCGCCTTGACAGCCAGAGTCCTGCACCTGCAACCCGGCCTGCTCACAGCCAGACTGTTCGCTCTTGCTTGTATCCCAGGGTACCTGAGGGCCCCAACTCAGCCAGGGGTCCCGTCAGACTAGGTTCTGTGCACAGAGTCCCTGCCCCACCGAGTTTATCATCTAAACAAAGATCATGGGTGGGCAAGAGACCCAGTTTACAGGTGGGGAATTGAGGGACTGAGAGTCAAGAGCCTTGTTCAAGGGAGTCTCTGGCAGAGCAGGGAACTGAGCCCAGGTCTGGAGTCAGTCCCATGCCCTAGCCACACCCTTCTGGTTTCGGCAACTCCATGGCAAACAGAAGCATCGACTGCCAGGCTGTGGCAAGAACGTGGCTGCGTTCCCTCCTGAGGCAGCGTCTATTGAGTATCTCAGGTAAGTCGGGTACCACGTTTTGAGCCGATTTCAGCCCCCGTGCGGGCTCACAGAGCTTCTCTGCCCCACGTTACACCACGGCAAGAGAGGACAAATCCCAGTCCCTGGCTCTGTTGGCTAGGGACGCTCCCAGCCGCCAGGGGAAGCACTTACATCTGCCGCTTGATGTAGTCCTTGAGCAGCTCCTGATCCACGCTGTACAGCTCCGTGCTGCTGACGTTATCGAAGTAGTAGGTGATGTTACTGGCGTACTTCTGGGTGCGCGAGCCGTCCGAGCTGTCGAATTTCCGGTAGCCGTACTGGTAGTCAAAGTGCGCTGAGAGAGAGGAACAAAGGCAGGATTTTCAGGGGGGGCACGTGACATCTATTGTCCCCGGGGCTTCATGATCTTCCTGAGGGGGTGGCATTGTGATACAACCCAGGCATTACCACCAGCACCAACAATCCCAGCAAGGGCCCAGAACCCAGCAGCACTCTGGACAGTCACAAGGGAGAACTGCACAGGAACGCCAAAGGGAACCATTCCAATACAGAGTCCTGCCCCAAGGCAATTCCCGAAATCTGTAAATACCACTGCAAACAGAACGAGGGCTGGGGGTAGGTGTCCAGACACTGCAGCAATTCCAGCAGAGACCCCTCCAGCTTTGCAAAGCCCCTGCTGCTACCAGCCGTCTCCTTAAAGAGCAAGGACAGGGACCCAGTCAGCGGCAGGAGCTTGAAAACCCCGCCGCCCGCCCTGCTTTAGCCATCAAGAGAGCTGGAAGGCGGAGCCTTTCGGGTGAACAAAGCCCTGGCCGTTGTCACAGCAAAGTCAGCTGGATTTTCATGGCCCCGGCAAATGACAAATCACCACCACATGAACTAGCGGGCTCACGCAGCCCATCCCCTGGGAGCTGTCCATCATCCAGGAGTCCTCTCTCCTCATTCGTTCTCTCCCCCCAAGACGAACACGAGGAAGAGGACTGAGAAGAGAAGCTGCAGCTCTGGGCTGAAGCTCAGCACACTGCAACTCACGGTAGCTCTGTAATTAGGGGCACCTCGCCACGTTTTCCTTTCACGCTCTGTCTTCTGCACTCCCTGGCCCAGCCGGGGCTTTGGAGCCCCTTGCTGGAATGGGCATGGCCGGCTCCCCCTCCAGAGACCCCTCACTGGGAGCAGCTATTCTGTCATGCTCACGGCACAGACCGGCACCCAGCCAGGGGCTGGTGGGGAACTTGCATTTCTCCGAGTGGGGCAGGGCTCCGGCAGTCAGAAACGCAAGTTCACAGCGCTGCACTGGAGGGCCCGGCGCCACCGCGGGTACATTCTATCTCAGGACCGGAGGACGATGGGAGGAAAATTTAACCCAACTAGTGCTTAGGCTCATACTCAAAGCAGATCCAGCCATGCGCTGATGGAGGAGCTAGCCACCTACTGAGAGGAGACAGGTGATCCAGTGCTGACCCGGGTTTCGCCGGTACCGGATTCAAATCCCTATCTGCCAGGCTTCCTGCGTGACTTTGGGTAGGTCACAGTCTCCCTGGGCCTCAGCTCCCCATTTACAGAGGAGGACCGCAATGGGGAGCATAGAAACACTTCAGAAAGGCCGGTCCTTAACCCTCACTCGGGATGCTCATCCACACATGACTTATGGATCCCACGACACTTCTCAAACCACCAGGCAGCCCGGGTATCCTGGCCAACGTGCCCTCCACATCCAAGGCCGCGTCCGAGGGGGAGAGTTACTCGTGATCCCGCCCCGGTGCTGCGCTAACCGACAGTCCCTGAATTGCCAGGACCGAAGTCTGTCTGGCGAAACGCCGAGGTACCCAGAGCACGGACGATACTTTTCTCCGTCTGTGCAGGATCCATTTCTGCGGCTGACCTGTACCAAACTAGGGCTGTTTATCAGCTCCACGGCTACCGTTCCACGTGGTGAGTTACGGTATTTTCTAGCTCGGTGGGTTTTGGCCTGCGGTGAATGCTCGCACCCCAGGTGACTGGAAGACACAGGGCTGTGAGGAATGAGACAGGCCTGACTGTTCCCATGTGCACTCAAACACCATCACCCCCAAATCCTTTCCCACCTTCCTGAAGAACAAACCAGCTCCAAGCCCCCATCACTCCAGCAGCAGCAGTCAGTCACTGTCCCCTTACAAAAGGGACTCCGAGGACGGGGTGCAGCCCATTGCTGACTGCATCATGCCCAGTTACAGACACCCAGAACAAGGCTATACGTACAGCGAGTGCCTCCTCTTCCTCGACTCCGGCCCCGGCCTCGGCCGCGGCCCCTGCCCCGGAAGGCTCCTCGCACCGCTCCTCCCTCGCTCTTGACGCTGGAGGTTTCATCGTGATCAGGCCAGTTCCGCTCATGCTTGTTATCCGGGTGCCAGCCTGCGGAGGAGCAAGGGCAGGCACAGGAGGGACACGAGAGGTGAGGTCAAAAGCGCCCTCTGCTAGCTCTGATATGCAATTAGGCCTGGGGATTGCACCCCGGCCAAGGGACGCTTCCCCCTTGTCCTTTGGCAGGGACCAGAGTGCTCTGGAAGGAGTCTAGCATCTAAAGCAATTCCATCCCCTGTGCAATGCTCCCTGAACACGTGACAAGGCTAAAGCCCTTCTCTGCTCTGTGCCCAGATGAGCTCTCTACCTCGGGGGCAAATGCTGCAGAGCCCGGGCTTTCCCCGACCCTCTCCTGCGTTGGGGAAGCGTGGCTGGGAAAGGGCCCACCTGGCATTAGCGTACCACGACCGACACCGTCCCCAGAGCTTCCCTTTGGATATCGTTCGTAGCGTGCCCCTGACCGCAGCGTCCAGGAGCTGCTCCCTGCCCTTGCAAGTCTCCAACTCCGGTGATGGCTGTGGAAATGCCACAGGCAGGCTGGGAATGCTGCAGCAGCAGCGCCACCAGGTGCTGAGACAGGGGAGCTACCGTCTGACCCCGCCCCAGCCCAGCCCACCCACCTTTCAAGTCACTGCGGTTGTTGGAGAGGTGCCTGTGCTGCTCGTTCTGCCGGTTGTTCCGAGAGGCCGTTTTGTCCCTGGGCGCCTCCGCCTTCATGTCTATTTGCAGAGGGACCCACTTGTGCTTGTTGCCTGAATGAGGGCGTGACACAGCTTTAAAAGGAAGAACAAATATTTGCTTCCACCCCCACCCTCCCCTGGCTCCCTGCATGTTCAAGCAGGGACAGAATCTAGGATGCATCCAATTCCAGGCCAGAAGGCGCTTGGGCCTCTCACACAGATCCCTCTGTGAGGCTCCTGCTGGACCAGTGCCCTGAAAACAGGCTCAGAGAGACTGCGAACCACAGCACAGGAGGGCTGGGTGCTGCTCCCTTACCCGCAGTCTCTGCCGCTCTGGGGAGCTCAGGGCCATGGTGCTGCTGGTAGAACCACTGGACTTCAAAGCTTTCTGCCCCATGTACTTGGCACTTGCACATGGCCCCAAAGTCACACATGGACCTCGGACCTGACCTGGTGAACTTCAAAGCACCAAGAGGAGACCAAGACTGTTCTTGCCACTGCGTGCACCTCGCTCACTGCTGGACTGCCTGTTGTGCCCTGGGATCGAAACAGGCTTCCCCCTGGAAAGCCACCTCTTCGGGTCAAGTGCAACTGACATCTCCCAATGCACAGCCAGCCACTGCCCCAGGAAAGATGATGAATGGGGCCCATCCATCCATCCATCCGAGAGGCAGGCTATGGTCTTCCCAGAACTCATCAAGGTCTACAGCAAGGTCCCTGTACCCATGAGATGAGGGGCGGCACTGTCACGCTCCTGATTTTCTAGTTCTGCTGATTTTTGCAAGCTGCTTCTTTCAGAGCTGCCCTTCTTTCCGACGCGTTTGCCCCTCTCTCTGCAGTCTCATGGGGACTGTCCCTGCAGCAGCAGCCGGCTGAGGGCTCGTCTACACTGGGAACTGACATGGGCATAGTTACATCTCGCAGGGCTGTGAAAAATCCCCATGCAGACAGTGCTAGGCTGACGGACGAATTCTCTCGGGGAGGTGCGTTAACTACATCAATGGGAGAACCCCGCCTGTCGGCACTGGGCGTGTCTACACAGAGTGCTGCAGCTGGGCCACTGTAGCAGTGTAAGTGTAGACGTCCCCTGACTCTTTGCTACCCCAGCTACTCAGAGGGAACAGGAGCGACGCCAAGACTCCTGGAGGGCAGAGGTGGCCGATGCACAGATTCCAGGCCCGGCACCGACTGCCCCCTCAGATCCAGGGACAAAGCCTCACTCCCTTCCACACCTATCCATTATCTCTTGTTTACAAGCAGCTACAATGGAGCCTAGCCCAGGTTCCACGTGCCTCTAACATCGTCCAGCAATAGACCCCCCTCGCCAGCTGATCCCGACCAGCAGAGATTAGCTAATGCCCTCTCCCCAGAGGCTGTAGAAAAGAGAAACTTCCCCTGGAGCTGAACAGAGCTGGACTAGTCTGGATCAAGCAGAGTAGGGGAGCGAATCCCAGAGCAGAGGGACACTCATGGGAAACACCCTGTAAACAACTGATGCAGGTCCAGCACCCCACTCAATAGCTGTGGCTGCACTGGAGGTGGGGGGGGGGAGGGGAAGGGGAGAAGGAAAAGGAAAGGGAGGGTTGGGGAGTCTCAGGTTGGTAGGTGCCAGGCCATTCAGGGCTTCATAGGCCAAAAGCAAATCACCAGTAATTCTATCCAGCAACCCAAAAGGCAGCCAGGGCGGATGGCGAAACAGCAGGACTCTCTGCTTAGCAGGCGCCATGCCTTGCTTCTGCACCAGCTTGTGAATGGATTTCAGATGCAGCCCCGAGGGACGCAGGTTACAATCGCCCATCTGGATGTGGCCAGAGAACTACGATAGCCAGGGCAGCAGGACATCAAAGGTCACGATGTCATGGAAGCTGGCTCGGCCAGAACCAAATCCCCAATCTTCCGGCAGCCCCCTGGAATCTCGCCCACCCTGCCCCCATCCTCACCTTTCTTCTTCTGGGCCAACTTCTGGTTGTCGTCGTCCCCGTTCTTCTCCTCCCCGGACTCGTCCGATTTGGTTTTCAGGTTCTCTTTGCCATCGCTCCCGTCCCCTTTCTCCTGTTCTTTCATGTCTTTCTTGATGGGCAGCTTCCGGAGGGGCTGGGGTTTGGGTGGCTGCTGGAGACAAGAGACAGGCAGGTGAGGCAAAGGGTGGTGGGAGCTGGCTCAGGACAGACTCCGCAGAGCTGGTCAGATCCACCTGCCAGGGTCACGCCCATCTAGCCCCGCAGAGGGGAAGCGGGAAGGACAGTCACTAGTCTGGGGACGGGATCCCAGCATCTCACCTTGGGGAGACATCAGGTCCTGGTAAAGAGCAGCTTAGCTAGCAAGGGCTTGAAGACAAGTCGGAGCGAGCTTTGCATGCGCCATCATCACCCCCAGTGCACACTCGGGCCGGTACTGACAAGAGTTGCCCCCCACCCCCACGAGGGGGAACAACAGTGGGGAGAGGATTCCTAAATACAGGGAGGGGACATAAGGGATGCTCAGAGCTGCCTGTTGCATTGAGATGCTGGATCTGATGAAGATTCTCACCACAGGGGGGAGAGGCTGGGTAGCAACGGGGCACGGACAGACAGCAGCTATTGCATGGCCAGGAAACGAATGCTGAAAGGAAGGTGCCCAAAAATAGAAGGACTTTGACAGCTCCAGCATCTTGGCTGCAGCAGCGCGGGGCCATGCCCCTCATGAGTGCCAGTGTTAGCGGGCACCAAGCCACGGGCTGTTCTGCTGCTCTGCTTTCACCTGGGTAACTCGACCCGTCACCAGAGAGCCGGCTTACTGCACTTCCCTGCCCGACTCGCTGTGCCCGGGGTTCAGAACAGGATCCAGGCTCCCTGGCCCAGAATAGCACCGCTGAGCAAGGGAGCCCAACGTGCAGGGAATCCCTAAAAGGAAATCCTCTGTACCCGGGACCACAGCAAGCTATTCCTGGCGGCCTCCTGAGCCGATGTCCAGCACCCCGAAGAGTCGCTCAGCTGTAGCGACCAGCGCTGCAGCAGGAGAGAGGCAGTGCCCACAGGGCCATGCCCTGAATTCCAGCTCTGACACACACCCCCATAGAAAACAACACTGATGAACGCTCTTGGCTGAGATTTCCCTGGGGCCTCCTGCCTCCGAGATGAGCAGTGCACAGAGGGGCTCTCCCATGTAACATACCGTCCAACATGTGCTAACACACGGAGAACATACGTGGATTACAGCCAGCTGGGGGCTGCTCATGTATGGAAGTGACAAGGGAGCAGCCTGGAGGGCGCGAGCCTTCCTGGCACACAGGCCCTTCTCCCAGCAGGAGGGAGATCTGTGCTGACACACCGCAGAGGGGGCTGGCTAAGGCAGTCATGAAAGTGCAGTTTTAACCAGCATGGGGTCACCGGCTTCACAACCGGACCACTTCCTTCTGGCCTGCAAAGGTCCCAAACTCTATCTGTTTCTGAGATTAGTGGGCAGGGGAACATAGGAAGAAAAAACAGTTTCACCACAAGGGTTAATTCTAGAGGACAACAGTGCAGAATTGGGGGGTCAGGGAAGGGGAGGAACTCCAGGCTGAAAGAGGAGCTGGGCGCTGGGCTAGAGGAGAGATGCCATCTCACCTCCACTTCAGGAAGCAGCATGTTGTGATACCAACTTCAGAACAGCCGCACAAGCTGAGGGCATCTGGCTTCATTTCTCCCTCGGCTTGAGAAGGCTGCAGGAGCCTGGTACGTTCTGAGCCACAGGGAGGTCGTGTTTAGAAAGCGGCATTCATCCCCCCAGGCACACAGGGCACTGTCATTGTGCGGATTTGGGGTATTGTGAACAGCCAAGTGTCTTCTCAGTGGGTAGATGAAAGTGCTTCCAACTCACACAAGCAAGTGGAAGGTTGGCACAGAACGTTCCTCACTGACGGCTCAAACTGCTCCTTTCGCTTTTTTTATTATTATTAAAGGGACAATCCAAGTCCAGTCTCCAATCTGAACCGTGTAAAAGCAATCTTTTACCCAACCTAAGCAACACACCCAGGCTTGTGTTTTGTTTGCAATTCTGACAAACAGATGTTTAAAATATCCATTCCCCTGCCCTTCCAACCCAAACATTGTAGCCTCCAGAACTGGAACGCAAAACCACCTAGGAACGGAAGTGAAACAAGACCTGCAGGATGTACGATTTTAAAAATAGATAGAGGAGATTCTAGCTCTTATGGTTGCAGGGATCACCTTTAAACATCACTCTAGCATAAAGCTGATGCAATGCCATCTTGCCGAGGCTGCCCGCAGCCTCGGCACCTCCGCTGCTGCTCAGAGCTTTGCTCAACAGCAGCAGCCTGAAATTAGTAAGTGCTTGGGTCAATTTCATGGCAACAATTCGGAACCCTGTGGGTTACAAGGAAACTGACAACAACAGGGCCAAGGAAAGCTGGCTTGGCTTGAGTGCTGCCTGAGGGCAGCTGGGCCTTTTAGTACGTTGAGTTCTCTGGTTACTGGGAGGCTGCTGAATGTGTCAAGAACCAGAGGGTGTATAAGGGAGACAGAGGGGACCCATTAAAGGTGAGACTAGTATGAAGAAGAGCCAGAGAGCGAGAAAGCAAAGAGGAAAACAGACACTGAAAACAGCACAGGGAAATATACGCTGGCCTGTTATGAGAAAAAGAAAAGCGAAGGGAACAAAGAAAGCAACTCACACAAACTTACATTGTAAAGGCATTAGAATCTGCCCAGAGAAATGCAGTTAAGAAAGATACACAAACAATACACAGCTGTTTATTCCTTGCATTCCAGGGAGCAGCAGCCTAGCTCTTTCCACTGTGGCTAGCAGGACTAGTCCATCAACTAGCAGGTCTCAGGTAACTTTTCCGAACCCTGCTATAATAATCTGTGGTGTTATTGGTAAAATAGGCATTGAAATGTGATAAAGGAAGATTTCAGCTGACAGTGTCTATTTCAGCTGTTTTAGGGACAGAGAAGCCCTCAGGAGACCTTGCTTCCAGAGGAAAAGCCCACAGGACATCTTGGTCTTGAGCAGTCAACTTTTCTAGAGCTCTCTGCCTTCAGAGAGAAGAGGGGACATCACTCATTCGCCAGGGAAAGCTCGGATGTTGCCGTACAGTAGAGTGTTTTGTTCGCAGGGTCGTGCTTCTTACCTGGATGCTCTTGTGGGCTATTTCTCCAGGGGTCGGCCAGTTCGTGGCATCACCAAAGTCACCGACCTTTATTCAAAAAACACAGAGAGATCTCGTTAGTACAGTAATCTCAAGCGCTGGTTCTGACGGGCTGCTTCCTCGCATTCAATAGGCCAATATCCCTCCTCCCCCTTCCAGAGCACAGGGCCTGGGCTAGAGGATCGGACCAACAGCCCCTGACCCCATCCGGCAGCGTCCAGTACCAGATGCTTCAGAGAAAGAGACAAGAAACATCCTCATGGACAGCCATGGAATAACATGCCCAAAGGGGACATTGCTGCCTACCCCAGGGGGATCCAAGGTTGGTTTATGCCCTGAAGCCTCAGGGTGTATAACCCTTAAAATCCTGTCTAAGAAGCGTGAATAATTATTATCCACATAAAGTGTCACCCTCTTTAAAATCCTGTTAAGCACTTGATCTCAGTGACCTCATGGGCAACAAGTTTCACCGGCTAGTTATAGAAGGCATAAAATATTATTGTCCGGTGGTTTTAAATGTGCTGCCTTGGAGTTGGTTGAACATCCCCCTATTCTTGAATGATGGATGAGTGCACCGCAGACCCACTCTGGGCGCTTCGCTGTACCTTCCTACTGCTAGCTGGCCACAGAGCTGGATGACCCTGCTTTTAGCTCCGACAGAAGACGGTCACATGTTCAGAGCCACAAGGGTCAGGTTCAAGCCCCGTGGCCAACAGCTCACCCAGATGAGCGGTGTAATAAAATCAGAAATAGCAGCTGCTGACACCCTCTTTATACTCTCACTACTGTGTGGAAGGATCATCTCTTCCCTAGGCCAACCTGCTCTCTCTCCAGCCCCCTAGGCAATTCTGTTGTCAGTCTCTAAATCCCCTCTATTTCTGCACTCAGATGTCTGGAGCTGAACTCTAACATCATCCTGGTGCCGCCTGGTGGGGTCAGACCACAACTGCAAGGCTCGGCGGGGTTTCAGCCCAGCCCCGTTTCCCTTAAAGAGGAGCAATCCAGCTGCGATACCGAATTCACTTTAAAGTTCATTCTAAAAGCTCGTGCCACCTGGCGGCAGATGACTGCAGGGCTCACGCACATTAAACAGCACAATTGCAATCAAGTGCTGCCAATTACACGAGCCAGCAGCAGCACAGAGCAGCAGAGCTCTGGGCTCAATTGACAGCAAGAACAGGCATCTGGTTTCAATTCAATCCACCCCGAGCAGCCTCCAAGGCCACTCACAACACACCATTCATGCGCCTTCCCCTGTGGGGCTGGAGCTTGCCAGCGAAGCGGTTTGGTTTGCAGGGCAGTTATACCGTTTATTGGGGTCTCCACTCGATCTAGTTTTCAAACCTGATTCTTTGAGAACGAGAGGTGTTTGCAGGGGGAAAGAGGCAGGGCGTGGCTGTCGCTTCCCAACCAAGCAGGAGGGGAACGTTAACGCTCAAGAAAGAGGCCCAGAAGATCGTGTTCTGGGGAAAGCCCAGCAGCCCTTTGAAGAAGGGCAGCCAGTGACAAGTGCAGGACCCCCGGAGTTCTCAGGGGGAGAGTCACACAAGATGTTACGCTATTTTGCTTGCAGGGCAATTCTCCCTCAGCAGAAGATTTGTATTGGTTGGTCGGTTTAAAATGAGAGTCTAAAAGGAGAGGCATGATCCAGCTCCTCTGCCACCACACCATTCACTTCAACAACAGCCCATTCCTGCATTCAGCAGATCACAGCCCGCTCCCAGGCCGGTGGGGATTTCAAACATGCTACCCAAGGGCTGTGCCACAGAGGAGCGGAAGGAGAAAAACCTTAGCTCACAGGTGGGCGGCAGCGTCAGGCTCTCCTACAGGGTCTCGGGTGTCGATAGGACTTCGAGTTGACGGAGGCCCTCGTGACTGTCCGGTGTGGCAGGCACAGTATGGGAGGGGCTCGACTGCTCAACGTGAGCTGGGGCCCGACTTCCTGACGGAGGGGTTGAGCCGCCCAGCAGAGGTCTTGGCTCTCCTCCGGCCCTCTCTTTTCCCTTATGGGAAGTAGGAGATCTTCCCATTGCAGACCTCTTGGGCTTCTTGGCCAGGGCCAGGGCGGGGGATCGGTGCCAGCTCAGGGTCGAGTCGGACCTCTGCTCTGGTGCTGGGGTCAGTGCCGACTCCATCAGGAGTGTCCTGAGACGGACGTCTCTCCTTTTTCATTCTGGGTTTGAACGACTTACAGATGCGACACTTGTCACTTGTGTGTCCTTCTTCTAGACACCTTAAATGGCTAACGTGTGGGTCGCTGTGGGCTTGGGGCACTTACAACGATCGCATGGTTTAAAGCCTGAGGATCCCCAGGGCATGCTCCATCCCTAGGCTGAGTCCCATCCGGGACCAGCTAAATAGAATGAATACTAAGGGTAAATACTGAACTATACACAACAAAGAGACACACTGAACTAGGCGAAAGCTAGCCGAAGTTCCCGCACCATCACTGGCAGCAAGAAGGAACTGAGGGTGGGGGGAGTCAGCGGCACCCCTTATATTGTGCCATGCGGGTGCCACTCCAGGGGACGCCAGAGCCTGTCCCCTACGGATACTGCTAAGGGAAAAACTTCCGGCACTGGTGCATGCGGTGAGCACACAGCTAATGTGGAATGGACATGAGCAAGCACTCGAAGAAGAAACAACGGCCTCCGAGGGACAGCATGGAGCAGGTCCAAGCGGGTGGGGAATGATGGTCGTTCTAGGCACCCACATGGCGCTGTGCATCGTCCATCCGCTTCACCGACATCGATCCATCCGCGCAGGCACATGGGCTCACACCCGCCTCCGGGAGGCGGGCAGGCATTGCACCCAACATACAGGTGGGCAGAGGGCACCAATTTAAGTTGTGCCCGTCACTGTGACATCTAGGCACAACCCCTGCCTCGGAGGGTGCTGAGAAGCTCCGCTGTGGTAGAGCCCTAGCAGATGCTTTGATGACAGATGCTAGGCAAGAGCCTGGCAGGACTGACAACCCAGAGTGGCAAGCTCTTGTAAACGCAGCAGCTGGGAGAAAGGTGCCCTCTGCAGCACTGCCATGGCCCAGAGCTGGGCACTGCCATGGAAGCACCACACGCTGCTGGAGTCATGCCAAGGTTTCCGGTGGCCACCCAGAACCAGCGGCTGTGCAGCGCTGCAGGGTGTGTGGGTGAAGAGCCACCCCTGGCTGCTAGGGAGTGGAAATGCATGCACTATTCAGAGAGCTTGCTCCCCGGTGACGTAACAAAAATACTGCCCTAAGTGGCATGGGAGGCAGCGTGGTCTAGTGGACAGAGCAGTGACCTGGGAGTCCAGGAGACCTGGGGTCTAGTCCCAGCTCTGTCACTGACCTGGGGCAAGTCACTTCCACTCCAATGCTTTGCCTGTCTTGTCTGTGAGGCTAAGCGCTCTTGGGGGCAGGGACTCCGTCTCCCTACGTGTACGTACAGCACCCAGCACACTGGGTCCAATCGCGGCTGGGCCTCTAGGTGCTGCTGCAATGCAGAAGACAAGCAGCGAGCGCCAGGTAATACACCACCAGAAACGGGAAAAGGCAGAGGCAGACGTACCTTGCTTCCTTTCCGCTGCCTGGGGTTTGCAGCCCTCACCACTTTGGCTGGAGTTGTATGTTCTGTGAAAGTAAAACAGAGGCGTTAATACACAACACCAAGCGTTGCTAGAGCGTTAACCTCAATGGACAGTGCAGAGAGAAGGCCACGTGCTGGCACTGGCTGAGTCCTCTCCCTACCTGGGTCAAAGTCCCTCTTAGATCTTCCCAATGACCCTTCTCTTCCCCACCGTGCACCAAGGTGAGTCACCCATCCAGCCCTTACAAAGGAGGAGGGGAAGGGTATGTCCACACTGGGCCCAAGCCCCAATTCCATGCACACACCAATCAACCCGACTCAGGTCAGCAAGCACTGGGTCTTAGGGGTGGGTCAGAGCTGTTGCGATTCAGGTCGAAGCCCTGGCATTTTGCAATGTGGAAGCAGGGCCAGCTGCAGACCCGAGTTGGAGTCTACATAGTGCAGCATGGACACGTTAGCGCAGCTGTGAGACCAGATCCAGCCACTGTAAACCCAGGTTACCAATGCAGTGCAGACAGACACTCAATCACAGCCTTGGAAACACGCCCAGGTCCCAGTGTCCTGGGCTTCGCACGCAGCACAGATATCCCCTACGTGGCCACATCTGGAAGCACCCAACCCCTCTCGTGGGGGGAGGAGGCGGAGATCCCAGGAGGAAGTGTAATGAATGGGACAGGCTAGACCTTGTGATTCTGAAAGGAGCTCGCCTGCTCTCTGCTGGATTGGCGGCGTGCAACGTCTCTCAACTATTCACGCCGGAGTCCAACCTTCTCCGCTACGCCCCAAAATCAACAACCCAAATCACTCCAACAGAGAGTCCCCATTTCACCTCTGGGCGCACGGCAGAAACAGTCCCAAACCTCTACAGATGCTGGGCCACAAAGACTTGAAAGGTCACCTGCCACAACCATGATCACGGAGGCTGCAGACCCTGGTCCAATTCCCAGCACCACCCTTCCCCAATCCACTCATCACCCAGTCCCCCAGGCAGGGAGAGTTACACTCCGACTGACAGCCAGCGTTTCCTGTTCTCCACCTCTACGCTGCACACCCCATTTACATCAAGGGATCTCTCCCTGCAATACACGAGTCGGGGTCAGTCTCACGGGTGCAGCTTTGCTCACTAAGGGGCTGGCCAGTCCCGCCCCAGCCTGCTCAGCCCAAGCGAGAGGTGGGCAAGGAACCAGGGACACTCGTCCTTGGCCGCCTGCAGCCTGGTGTCTCCCCTGAATTCACAAGCAGAACGGGACAGCTGGGAATTTAACACAGACATCTAGGAAGTGTGAGCACACAGACAGCGACATTACTGCACGGGGGTCAGTCAGGGCCCTTCACGTTAACATGGAGGGACAAATGCCCAACCCCCACCAAGGCTAGTAAATACGGACAGGCCTGCAATGGCTATTACTGAGGGAGTAAATGCCAGGGCCGACAACAAGGCAGAATTACACCCAGCATGGCAGGGCTGACAGGGACGATGACCAGGGAGCGAAGGAACAATGGTGACTCAATTAGGAGGGCTTTATAGTACCACCAAAGCGCTCCTAGTGTGGACGCAGCGACACTGCCTTTGTACCGGTGCAATAAACCTGCCTCACCTCCCAAGTGAAACAAATGATACCGGTACGGGTGCACCGTTTGTCAGTATAGCTGTATCCACGCTAGAGAGGTTTGCCTGTCTCGTCTCTGCTGGTCACAGATCGCACCCTTGACCACACAGCTATGCCAGCAGAAGTCTGTGGTGTAGACCTGGCCTTAGCTTCCAATCTGCAGTTTGAAGCATCCACACAAAAGCCCACCTGAACAATGAAGCTAGGCGACCCTGTTAAGACTCTAGCACATCCCTGCATAGGGTTTATTTTATACAGTACACACAGGATTCAGCCAGGTTCTGTCATCCGTCTGCAAACCCCATCACAGCCTAGGCTTGTTCGCACGGTTAGCGGACATGACCACATGGTGGTTTGATCTGATCTATGCTGCAGGACGGCACACCACTGGCTGTGTTGCAGGCAGGGGGAATTCTCCTGCTGCAACTAGCTTCTGCAGCAGGACTGTTTCTGGGATGGAGACCAGCCCGGAGACCGCACACAGCCCCTCCCACACTCAGCATGACTGCCAGCTTGCTCAACTCGAACGCGGCTCTTGGGAGGAGGGGCAGTGAAGTTCTGCTTGTTCTGTAAAGCACCACGCAAACTTAAATCTGCTGCATAAGCAGCAGAACAAGCGAGCCCTCGAGCAGCTGGGCACCAAAATGGCTTGATGAGCTTGGCTTTTCCCGAGAGGGTGGTGGAGCGATTTTAATGAGGGACACGTGGCCCTTGCTGCCCGGCGTGTCGTATGTGCACCCGTCTCCTCGCAACTGCTCTGATCTCGGCATGGTCCCAGCAAAAGCAGCAGCTGTGCGAGCGCCCTCTGCCAGGCAGCAACTGGAGACACACAGCTCCACGGGAAGGGAGCAGCTGAGGCTGCTCCTCCACCTGCCAAACAAATTGCTGTCTCCACCGGCCCTCCTCTTTACTTCTGTCCCCTCCCCTAGCAGGTGGGCAGAGGGAATCAGCTGCCCTGAACTGGCCACGACAGTTTGGATCAGGATTGCACTGTTTCAAACAGCTGCCCTACTGGGCAGGATTGCAGCACGGCTCGGTGGGGTATTCCCGTTTGAGTGGCTCCATGGATGCTAGTAATAACCCCTTCCACACTGCATGCATGGGCCCCAGCGCATGCCCTGCACAGGCGCATCCATGCAAAGACCAGCATGCGAGAGCGCAGATGCATCCGCTGCACACAGAAGCCTCAGTTTTACAATCACGGGACTCTCTCGGGGCTGGCCTGGAAAGGGAGAGGTTCAGCTGTGGCCCCTCTCAAGGCAGGCCGGGTGAGCGCTGCCATGTGTCACGGCTGCCATCATTAATTGCAGGGTGCCGGTAGAATAACTATGGTCTCCAGTCAGTAAAAGGCCACAGAAGGACAGAGCAGCATCCATGACCCGCTGCACAGGGGAGGAAGGACGGGCTTGTGGATAGGGCACTTGCCTGGGGCTCCCACAGCCTGCCTGTCCGACCTCGGGCAAGTCGCAATTTCTCTGTGCCTCAGTTCCCCATCGGACATCAATCACCAGCTGGAAAACGGTGATAATACAACGTGTGTGTGTGTGTGTGTCTGCGCGCGCGCACGTACGTACAGCGCCTAGCACAATGGGGGTCCCGGATTGTTTGTTTTGGCGTAGCAAGTGGGGCCTCCAAAACAACTTCCTTTCTCCCACCCTTTGTCTATTTTGACAGCAAACTCTTTGGGGCAGGGACTGTCGCGCAGCACTATGCGAGCCTGGCACCTCCGGGCACTAGCATAATAATGACGACAAATAGCTGCACAGGAATGTGGGAGGTGGACGAGACTGTAGGGGGGAATTAAATGCTTTTCCTCTCACCTACACTTGGCATCCCCCTCCCACCCCGCAGAGAGAAAACCCTGTCCCCCTCCAACATCCAGAAGATGCCCTGGAATGCCCTGCATTTTTATGCCTGCTAGATGGTCGGAGAACAGCACTGGGGTGAGGTTTTTCAGCTCCAGCTTCTCTGTGCCACTGACCCCGAGGCAGGTTTACTGCAGCCACCCCGAAAATATACCTGGGCTTAACTCCAGCTCCACTTCAGTTCTGCACCTCACCTTTAAGGGGTGCTGGGCCCAATATTTCACCCCTAGATGATTTTCGTCCGCTAAGTCCACAGAACTGTATCTGCGCTCCCTCCCGGGCACTAGCTGTCCTGCCCAGAGGAAGGCTAGTGACCCAGTACTCGAAGAATGTTTTTTAAATGGTTTGAAAACATCTCTGCGTAAAGCCTGGGCCAAGGGGAGCACAACGCCGCCGTTGTAACATCTGGCTGGAATTTCAGTTGCGAAATTGTTTTACAAGGTTTGATGCAGCTGGTTCAGAGAAGGTGGCTTTAAAAGCAGGGCGGGTCACATATGGGACTTCACACATGCTCACAACCATGTTATACCGTACATTGAGAGTGTCTCTAAACCCAATTCATTTTTTTTTTTTTTTTTTAAAAAGGATAGCTTAACTCCTGAAATTCTGAAGCTGGTTTCCCTTAGGGGGATTATTTTTTCCCCATAGCCTGCTCCCAACAGATGCTGTTTTAACAGGTTGCTAAACACGTGCTGTGGGATGGCTCATATGCGGCACGTGTGCGCTTGACTACAGCTGCACTTCAACGCGATGCACCCCTCTCCCTGCCAATACTTCTCCCCAGCCCTCCGCCGCACGCTCCTGGTACCACAGGCAGAACAATGCACTGCAGCCAGCCAGGGATGAAAATGAAGGTAACACCTTAATTCCGTTTTACCACCCTGCAAGCTCCATAGCAGCCTCGCAAGCAGGCAAGAGCCCCCCCCCCCCCCCCCCCCCGAAAGAGCCAGCTCTGCAAATAGCAACCCTGCACATCCATGAGACAGCCAGCAGACCCTCCCCCCAAATCCCCAGGACCCATCCTCTGCTGAGTGAGGGGAAAGGGAAAGGTACCGTGCACTCAGCACCCCCCTTTCCGGAGACAAGCCCAGGGTTCTGCAGGGATGGAACGACGGGCACTGGTACCCCTGCAACACTGGCTCGGTGGCTTTATTCCACCAGGGAGTAGGGCAGGAAGAAAGGGGGCTGGAGGAGCATGAACATCCCATTAGCAGCCCCGGGCGACGGCAGATTAGAAGTGGCTGGGAGCCGCGCTGCGCCACAGAACGCCACGGCTGGTTACCCCTGGAAGCTCACTGCTTCTCGGAGCCAGCCTGCATTACACAGGTGCTCAGACTAGGCGGTCAAAACGGTCCCTTTTCAGGCCTTAGCACCCAGGAGTGGGGCCAGGGCGCCGAGCTGTGCACACTGAAGCGCCAATGAGCCAGAATAAGAAGTGGCAAAGCAGAGTTTCCCCTGTCAATTCCCCCTTCAAAGGGTTCCCGAGTGGGATTTCACAGACACCAGCTCCCTGGTTCTGGAATCCTCCTTGCTAGCTGGCACTCATCCACCGTCCTCGTCCTCCCAGAGACGGCGATGCCAGAAAGCTGAGCCCGCAGCACAAGCGCCCGCTCGGTGGAGCCATGCTCACCATTACGCTTTTACTTTCCTTAGTGCAGGCAGCAGAACTCTTTCCAAACAGCCCCTGAATTCTCCACTCCACGCCCACAGAGGTCACCAGCTAAATATAGCTTCAAAAGGCACCTAGAGATACAACAGAAACCCCGGGCCTGCTTTCCAACAGCATCTGGAGCTCTCGCTGACTTCAACAGTAGCGGCGAACGTTCAGCCCCTCTGAAAAATCAAGCCGCTAACACATAGAATTAACTATACGGCACAGCGTCTTCAATTTACACCATTAGCGGGCATATCTGGGGGAAGGGGGACCCCCTCCCCCCCATCCCCTCCCTGCTGCCACTGTACCAGATATAATCCCTCCAGCCTTCCCCTGGGCTTCAGCTCTCCCCCAGGCTGCAATCCTGCGCCTAGAACTCAGTGAGACGCCCCAAGACAAATTTCATGGATATGTCCTCCGGGATGCCCAGCAGCACCGCTAGGAGAGGCCCTCTTCCCCAACTAACAGGGGAGGGAGACATGGTCGAAAGGAACGAACACAGCACCGGCAGCCAGGAACTCGGCTATTCTGGCTGCCTTAAGAGCCATCATTTAAACCTGTCCTCATCTGCAAGATGGGAATACTACTCCCTTATCGTACGGAGGAGCTGGAAGGAACGAGATTTGTGGGGCGCTTTAAAAACGGACTGTGCCAAGCATGGTCTTGCCAGGAGCGTTGTGAGCACTCTGTTCCACCAAGATCTATGTGGAGAGACTACACAGGACAGCGAGAGAGAGACGGGGGTAAATTGCTACCTACGGACAAAGGGCTCGAGCTGAGTGGATCGCACACAGCCCCTTCCGACAAACGAGAACACAGAGGGCGCGTGACCCAGCCAACTGTTGCAGATCATGATTATCCACACACACACACACACACACACACACACACACACGCAGCAGCCGGGAAGCCTGCAGTGCCACTACAGGGATAAGCGACTGCTGGAGTACAAGCAGCTGCACACCCCACCATCCTCTGCTCGTCGAAGTCAGCCTGGCGGATCCCATGTGCCACCAGCAAAGGGCGTTGGTGCGGGATATTTCACTCCGTCGCTTGTCGTGCCCGGGTTGCTCAGCTTATCGCAAAGGCTTCAGCCGAAATGAATCCCTTTTTTTTTTTTAAACCAGTGCTCATGGAGAATTATATACCATAAAGCTTTGTGAAGGAGACATTCCCGTGAGGCCCTTCCTGCCCACACCCACGCATGGCAAAGAGCCCACGGCACATGCCTGACAGATACCACCAGCCTGGATGCGTCTGCACTAAGCTAAGCTTTTTTTGGTACTTTGCCCACCCGGTTGTTCTGGGTGGGGGTGCTGGTGTACATAGGGCTCCAGGGAGCACCAGCGTTTTAGCACCAGGTCACCTAAGCCTAGTGTAGTCCACGCTCCAGCGTCCCTCTCTCGGCGCTGACTCAGTGAACATCCCTAGCTTATACCTGGGCACGAAGGCTGCTGCACTTGTCTATGCAGTCCCTGCACCACCGGTAAGCAGCTCCTTATTTTGCAAATGGTATAAAGGGCCTGCTAACAAAGCCACTCGTGAATTCCAAATTAAACCCAGGTCTGAATCACTCCCTTTCACATGGCCCTTTCTGCGCATTTATCGTACGCCCAGGGGGACGCTAGAACCCCCCAGGAACATTCGCGGCACTGTACTTTGTCCAGCTCCATTACGCTACAGCGTGCACAGGGAGAAAGAGAAAACCAGCACAGCAAAAATGCCAGAGGACGGCAGACCCCACCCAAGCCGGCCCTGCAGAAACCTACCCAGCCCAAACCTGGTACACTGCAGGCATTGATAGAGCAGCTCGCACGCTGAGGAGAGGGTGGAGCATGCGATCTTTATGGAGGAGGACACCTCAGATAGAAGCCAGTTGGGTACTGGGGGACGGCGAGGAACCAAAGTAATGCGACGGCAAACCTGATTTAAGAAGTCAGGAGACTTCTGGCAGAAAGACAACAGCTCCCTGGCGAGGGTGGAGGAGACGTGCACCTTTCCATGAGCCCTATCATATGCACCAAATGGATCTGGCTCAAGCCACACTAGACTCAATTATTGCGTGTGACCTCAAAGCCACAATTCCTTTCCAAGTGTAGGTGGGCAATGCCTGCTTGGATTACCATGTGCCTGCTTAGTATTTATTACTGGTGTTCCCAGAACTAGAGGCCAGAGTGGACCTAGGGCCCCATAGTGCGAGGCGCTGTACGAAACACTTACTTGAGAGAGTCCCCACCCGGAAGAGTTTACAGTTTAAATAGACAGGACAAAGGACGGGAAGGGAAGCTAAGGGCCAGAGATTTTGCCCAAGGCCACAAAACAAGTCAGTGGCAGAGCGAAGAACAGAGCACTGTGGGCTGTGGCTTGAGGCCTGAGTGATCTACTCCCCCACGCTGTCTCGCTCCTGGGGAATTTCAGATCACAATACAGCCCCACCATTTCTGGGTCTTGCTATTTTGCTAGCTGGTCATTTCAGTGGGCTGGGTGGGTGAGAATGACACAAAACTGGTTTGGCTTCCCCGAATGGTTTGAGGAGAAAGTAGCATTGTCACAGGCAGACACCACAAGTGGGGAAGTCCAGCCAGGCTTTCAGGTTAATGAACGCCTGTCAACCGTATGCACCTAAGACAGCCACTGAAACAGGTACCAAGGACAACGCAGCAACACAGCTCAACTCCGGCTCATTAGCGTTTGCAACATGCTTTGAAGATGAATCGCGCTATGGAATGTTAAGCTCAGGCTAGGAGACATGTTTACTTATTACCTGCTTGGGGAAATCAAAACCAGAGCTTTAGCCAGCCTGCCTTCTCCTTCTACAAGCAGCTCACAATGGCTTTCTAAGGGATCGAAGCAATCCACGAGGCACCCCTGGTACCGCAGCGCAGGCCATGCAACTAGGTAACGGCACATTGCCACGCAGGTCCTTGCAAACTATTCCTACAGTGCGGAAAAGGGCTACCACCACCAAGGTATCTGCTGGGACTGGGCATTTCAAAAGGAGCCTAGGTGCTCTTAGCCCACTGAATTCCAACAGCAGCTGGGCGCCTTGCGCACCTAACTCCCTTAGGCTCCTTTGAAAAGACCAGCACTTTAGACTTCCAGATGCTTAACAAGATTTCTAAAATCCAGACATTTAAATGGACAGAGAGACCATCCCATCACCACGACTGCCCCGAGCGCTTACTCCACGGAGTACCCCCAGGGCGGGTGCACTCATGTGTACATGAGCCACTGGTGCTGAGTCTGGGGGGCTACGGGGCTCAGCTCCCTCCCCCAAAAAGCCCGGTTGCCCTGGCAACTCTCCCTGGCGTTCCCAGCACAGTAACGTGCCGCTGCAGCAGCAAGGTTAGCCCAGCCGGAGGAGGTCAGGGATTCTGGCTGTCTGCCAAGGCTGTCCTAAGGAAGGAAATGGTGATTTTGAACAGTCCATCTCAGCCAAATCTGAGCGGAATTTAATTGGAGAAAGAGGAGGCACTTCTCTAGCCCAAGGAGACTCCCCCATCCCCCAGTGAATACAGCAGGCCTGCTGCAAACAGTGGAAATGAAAGAGCTTCTTGAAGAATCCTTGATAATGGAAAAAGAGTTAGACAACCTAAACCTAGGTCAGATCAGCCCTCCCCTATAATACAATACATAAATCCTCATGTGTCAGGGCGTAAAAAAGCCACCAATGGGGTGGGGGTGGGGGGGGGCGGAGAGAAGAGGAGAGGAGACTCTCTCTATAGACAGCTTAATCCTTAACTGTCTATTCAGAGGAAGATGCAAGAATCCCTGAAAGCAGCTACCAGATGCAGGACAGCGGACTAGAGGCAACACTGGATATTCTGGTTAGACAAGTACTGGGCTTTGCATTGACTCAACACCCACCCTTGCCAGGCAATTCATACAGCAGATGCAAGCACCAACGCTTGATGGAGTGTGTGGGGCGTAGAGCTTGCACCTTTGGGGGGGGGGGGGGGGACGACACGCTTGTTTAGGTGTATTAAGAATCAGCCTATTTAATACTGGTGGTTTTGTTTGTGGCACTACCTACTTTACTTCAATAACCAAGGAACACTTTGGAGAAAGGATGTCTTTGTTAAAAGTTGAGACACTTCCCTCCCACCCTCCATCTCTGCAATCAAGGTGATGCCAGCAAGACTCCTGCACTTGCAAGGAAGAACCGATTCCACACGTGGGATATTTCTAAAAGATAAGTAACAAATATTTTTTCAGAGTCTTTTAATGTCAGCTTTATACATTCTAAAACCAACAAAATGTAGTCAGAGCCCCAAGGTTTAAAAATTCTTTAAAGCACATAAAGGCAGAATTGAAACCTACTTTAAACTGCCAATTTGCCCCAGTTACAGCCATCAGTGCAAACCCTTAGTACAGATAGGCAAAGCTGCAGTTATTTGCCCCAGTGCAAGGTAGCTTAATTTCATGGGAACGGCAAACTGCCCTGACACAAACTGTGGCTTGGCCCATCTACACTAGCAGACTGCACCAGTGCAGCTGCTCTGCTGTCAGAAATCCCCAGTAAATGAGGTGCGACTGTCCCAGAGAATGAAGCTGCCTAGTCATTCACACAACAGATATTGCACAGCTACAGAACTAGCTAACGATCGTCTAAATCAGCCTCTGTGTCAGATGACTGGAGGATAGGCAACGTAATGCCAATTTTTAAAAAAGGCTCCAGAGGTGATCCTGGCAATTACAGGGCGGTAAGCCTGACTTCAGTATCAGGCAAATTGGTTGAAACTATAGTAAAGAACAGAATCATCAGACACACAGACAAACACGATTTGTCGGGGGGAAAGCCAACATGGTTTTTGTAAAGGGAAATCATGCCTCACCAAGCTATTAGAATTCTTTCAGGGGGGTCAAAAACATGTGGACAAGGGTGAGCCAGCAGATACAGTGTACTTGGAGTTTCAGAAAGCCTTTGACAAGGTCATTCACCAACGGCTCTTAAGCAAAGTGGACAGCCATGGAGTAAGAGGGAAGGTCCTCTCATGGATCAGTAACCTGTTAAAAGATGGGAACCAAAGAGTTGGAATCAATGGTCAGTTTTCAGAATGGGGAGAGGGGTAAATAGTGGGGTCTCCCAAGGATCAGCACTGGGACCAGTGCTTTTCAACATACTCAGAAATGATCTGGAAAAGGGGTAAACAGTGAGGTGGCAAAGTTTGCAGATGATACAAAAAACCTCAAGGTAATTAAGACAAAAGATGACTGTGGAAAAATTACAAAGGGGTCTCACAAAACTGGGTGACTGGGCAACAAGACGGCAAATGGAATTCAATGCTGATATACACCAAGTAATGCACACTGGAAAACATAATCCCAACTATACCTACAAAATGATGGGAAATAAATTAGCTGTTACCACTCAAGAAAAAGATCTTGGCGTTACAGGATAGTTCTCTGAAAACATCTGCTCAATGTGCAGCAGCAGTCAAAAAAAGATAACACTGTTAGGAATCATGAGGAAACAGATAGACAAAACAGAAAATATCATATTGCCTCTATATAAATCCATGGTACGCCCATACCTTGAATACTGCACGCAGTTCTGGTCACCCCATCTCAAAAAAGATATGGGAATTGGAAGTAATACAGAGAAGGGCAACAAAAATGATTAGCGGTATGGAACATGAGAAGAGATTTCTCAGCTGAACAATCCCAAGACTTTTTAAAGAAGTGACTAAAGGAGGATATGATGGAGGTCTATAAAATCATGACTGGTGTGGAGAAAGCGCATAAGGCAGTATTATTTACCCCTTCACATAACACAAGAACCTGGGGTCACCCAATGAAGTTAATAGTCAGCAGGTTTAAAACAAACAAAAAGAAGCATATCTTCACACAACGCACAGTCAACCTGTGGAACTCATGGCCGGGGGATGTTGTGAAGGCCAAAAGTATAAGTGGGGGTTTGAAAAAGAACTAGATAAGTTCATGGAGGAGGATAGGCCCATCAATGGCTATTAGCCAAAACAGTCAGACACAACCCCATGCTCTGGGTGTCCCTAAACCTGACTGCCAGACGCTGGGACTGGACAGGGGATGGATCACTTGCAGTTGCCCTGTTCTGTTTGTTCCCCCTGAAGCACCTGGCATCAGCCACAGTCAGAAGACAGGCTACTGAGCTAGATGACCCACTATGGCTGTTCTTATGCACATGCAATGGTGCTGCAGGCTGCCCTACCACCCACCTCCAGAGGGGAGGGACCTGTCACCCTCCCCAGTCAGGGTTTGGCCTCTTTTGTGACCACCAGCCAACTTGGTGGCTCATTAGCGCCAGACACAGAGGTGGCTAATGCTCACACCTGGCTGTAGAAAGTCTGGTAAGCCTAATGGGCCGGAGAGAACCTCATTCTCACCAGCCTGTGACTTGGCTGGAAGTCTGGCTCTGTGCTGAGGAAGTGGATGGGGGAGGCGGGGGGGGGGAGGCAGAAAGACAAGTGCCAGCTCCCACCAGGCTTTGCTTCCCGGCTGCCTGCTCTCAATAGCGCTCAGGGCCTCAGCCAAGGTTTGCAAGTTAACACCTTTGCGGGTGTGGAGGGTGCCTTTGTTTGGCTGCAAACAGAACCTGCTCAGGTTCTCTTCCCAATCGCACCCCCCCCCCCAAAAAAACCATTTTCATTCAGAGAAAGAAAACAGCAATGTGCCGGGAGACCTTACAATGGCAATGCCGCTGTCTCCCAGCGATACTCATCCAAAGGGGAAACAGAAGGTCTACAAAACTTGAGAGTCACAAGATACGGCTTAGGAGAACATCCCGTTACACTACCTAGCATAAAAATATATATATATATATATATACATACATACACACACACACACACACGCAAGGCGTATACAGCCCTCTAGTTCAGAGCATACATCAACAGTGGACACAGGCTCCCTTCCCTACGGGCAGGTTATTCCAGAACAATCCCTTACAGAATTTCTTGCACCACCCTCTGAAGCATCAGGAGGCGGCCCTTGTCAGGGACAGGATACTGGACGCGATGCACACCTGGTCTGAGCCAGTCTGGCAACTGCTATGTAACGTCGCAAGGACATTAGCAGGAGAGCCGCTGGGAGACTCCTGCAGGGAGCACGGATGTCCCCCCTCCCCCAGATTATACAAGAGCTTTCTGAACCCCAAAAGCACCTGTCTCTCAGTGCCCAATGCTCCTGTGGGAAGCCGATCACTTGGGCCAATTTCCAAAGGCTAAGCGCCACATTGTGGGATGCAGCCCGGCGGCATCTGCAATGCTTGCGGCTTCCTGTACATGCTACACACAAACCGCTGTGGGTAGCGCTGCTTAAGTCAGATCCAAGTGAAATGCCTTGTCCTAAGCATCAGAGCTGAACAGCACAACCCAGGGTTGTAAACACCTGTTCAGCAGCAGCAAGACATGCTGCAGGCACTGGAAACTCAAAGCATTAAAACCAATTTGCCGCAACTCCGAGGGTAGACAGATCCCTCTTGCAAGTCCTCCTGTAACAGCAAAATAAGCCAGGGAGCTCCCTGCAGCTCTCTACAATGTACAATTTAAATTATGCAACTGCTGCAAGGATCACCTTCTAAAAATAACTCCAGAAAGGGTATCTGACAGACAGGCAGGGAGCATATGGGAGGTCTCCTATCGCAGTGCCCTGGAGCTCAGAGATCTCAAGCTCCATGACAACACAGTGGAATTAAAGTCACGAATTCAGTGCAATGATCAGAGCCGGGGGCTGGGAGCAGGCCATCACAGTTCTAGCCTCAGCTCCGCAACCGATTCTCTGCATGGTCTTGGGGAAGGCACTTTAATGCAGGACTGCACCCCTTTCTTGCTGGGCAGGCTAAGTGAGGGTTTGCCTACACTACCACTGTAGCGCCATCGCGTAGAGCAAGGGGGGCCAAAACCGTGGCTTGCAGTTAAAATGCAGCTCACAGAGCCCCCCCAGCCCTCATTCTCCGCCTACCAGACTGGGAGGGAGCTTGGGGCTTCTGCCCTACGGCAGGGTGGGGCTTCTGCCAGACATGACTGGTGCCTGCTGAGAGTGGAGGGCACAATTTAAAAGTTCAGCCCTCCCAACAGCTTGAGTCATGCCCCCCTAGGCATGCCTCTCTCTTGCCCTCAGCAGCTCCCAGGTGACCCTACATGCACCCCCCGCCCCGGCCCATCACCTCGGGTTCTGCCCAGCAGGGAGGGGAGGTCTCAGGGCTCCAGCCCCGAAGGGTTATGCCTGCCGGGGCACAGCTCTCCAACTTCTGAAGATTATCATATGCGGCTTGGAGGGTCAGTAAAAGTTTGACCACCCCCTGGCGTAGATGCTTCCCACAATGTAGGTAACCCATCTCCCTCAGCGGCTAAGTCGACAGAAGCATCCTTCCATCGACCTCGCTGTGCCTACACCAGGGGTTGGTTGGCATGGCTACAGAGCTCCAGGGTGTCACTTTTTTTTCACACCCCTGAGTGACGTAGCAACTTCCACCTAAATTTTACGTGAAGGTGGGCCTCAGTGGTCAATCACCACCCCCTAAATATAAACATGGGTGAGTTGAGCCTGGAGATTTAGGAGCCCCTCCAGCAGCTGTCTTCTGCAGAGAAAGGCCTCACCCCCAAACCTGCTCAGGCCCGCTTGCACAGCGGCTCTAAGGAAGAAGTAGCCACACTCCTGCACCCTAAAGCAAGGAGAACCAGGACAGCACTGGCAAACACATACCCCCAACAGGGCCAGCCCTAGGGGGGAGCAGGGCCTGGGACATAGATACAGAGTTTCTAATCTAATGGGGGCGGGGGCTCCCCCTAACTTTGCCCAGGCCCCGCCCCCACTCCACCCCTTCCCCCAAGGCCCCACCCCACCTCTGCCCTACCCCTTCCCCACCCACTCCCCCGAGCGCGCTGCACCCTCTCCCGCAGCACCTCCTGATGGTGTGAAACATCTGATCCGTGGCAGGCGCTGAAAGGGAGGGGGAAGCGTTGATCGGCAGGGCCCGCTGTCGGGCAGGAGGCGCTGGGGGGGGGAGGGGGAGGTTCTGGTACAGGGGCTTCCTCCTTGCCCCTCCCCACCGCCCGCCTCCCTGTTCGCTTCCTCACCCCGCTCGCCCGCCCACCTCACCTCCAGAAGCGCAGGGCCTGGGGCACTTGCTCCGATTCGCCGTACCCAAGGGACAGCTCTGCTCTGCCCCCTAATGATGGGAGAGGGCAAGGAGACCTGGAAGGCGCTCCTATATCTCTCCAGCCACCACCAGGAACCAACGCCCTCCCCCAGAAACGGGATCAATGCCACTTCTAAAAGCAAAATGGCTGACTGGGCAGAGCTCAGAGGCCCAGCTACTGTGCGCCCTGTCCCGATGGATACGCTCTCACTCCAGCCAGCTGCCTTCTCCTCTTTATGACCCCACGGGGAGAGTCTGTTCAGATCCATAGATTCCCAGGCCCAGACCAGCTAATGTAACCTCCTGTATCGCAAAAGCCAGAGAACTTCCCCACAATAATTCCTAGAGCAGATATTTTCAATAAATATCCAATCTTGATGTAAAAATGGTCAGTGACAGAGAATCCACCACGACCCCCCATAAATTGTTCAATGGTTAATTACCCTTGCTGTTGAAAATGTATGCCTTACTTCCAGTCTGAATTTGTCTAGCTTCAACTTCCAGCCATTGGATCAAGTTATGTCTCTCTGCTAGACTGAAGAGTCCAATTATTAAACATTTGTTTTTCCTGTAATCAAGTGGCCCCTTAACTATCTCTTTGTTTAGCTAAATAGATTGAGCTTCTTGAGTCCATCATTACAGATGCCCCCCGGGTTACGCAAGCCTATCTTCCGCAAATCCGCACTTACAGAAAAAGTTCCCTAAGCTAGAAATAGGAGGTTGGTTTTTTGCACGTAATGGTCGGGTATACATTTCTGACTTACGCAAAATTTAAGTTACGCACGCGTTCCGGAATGGAACGCTTGCGTAAGTCGGGGAGCGTCTGTATAAGGAAGGTTTTCTAATCCTTCACATGGTTCTTCTCTGAACCCTCTCCAAATTTATCAACATTCTTCTTGAGTTGTGGACACCAGGACTACTGGACACTGTATGTTAGCAGCATCCACACCAGTGTCAAATACACAGATAAAATCACCTCTCTACTCCTACCTGTGATTCCCGTTTATGCATCCAAGGATTGCATTAGCCCTTTTGGCCACAGCATCACACTGGGAGCTTGTAGTCAGCTGATTATCCACCACAAGCCCCAAATCTTTTTCAGAGTCACTGCTTCCCACGACTGAGTCCCTCATCCTGAAAGCATGGCCTACATTCCTTGTTCCTAGATGGATACATTTACATTTAGCCATATTAAAATGCATATTGTTTGCTTGAGTCCAGGTTACTAAGTGATCCAGAGTGCCGTGTCCATGATCTGTCCACTTCATTATTTATGATTCCCCCGATTTGTGTGTCATCTGCAAACTATGATTTTACATTTTCTTCCAAACCATTAAATTAAAAAAAAAAAATTAAATAGGCGTAGGGCCAAGAATCAATCCTTGCAGGACCTCACTCAAAACATACCCGTTGAATGGGTGATTCTCTGTTTATATTTACATTTTGAGACCTAACAGTAAGCCAATTTTTAATCCATTTAACATGTGTCATGTTAATTTTATATCTTTCTACATTTTTTTTTAATCAAAATGTCATGCAGTACCAAGTCAAATGCCTTACAGAAATCTAAGTATATTACATCAACACTATTACCTTCATCAACCAATCTTGTAATAGCAACAAAAAAAGATCCGGTCAAATTAATTTGACAGAATATATTTTCCATAAACCCATGTTGATTGGCATTAATTACATTACCCTCCTTTAATTCTTTGTTGAGTCCCCTATCAGCTGCTCCATTATCTTGCCCAGGATCGAAGTCAGACTGACAGGCCTATAATTACCCAGGTCATCCCAGCTACCCTTTTTAAATATTGGCACAACAACATTAGATGTCTTCCAGTCTTCTGGAACTTCCCCAGTATTACAAGACTTATTGAAAATTAACATTGATGGTCTAGCAAGTTCCTAGGCCAGGTCTTTTAAAACTCTTGGATGCGAGTTATCAGGACTTGCTGATTTAAAAACGACATAATCCCCCAAAACACAGAACAGAAATACTTATTGAACACTTCTGCCTTTTCTGCATTATTGATAATTCTACCATTTCCATCCAGTAATGGACCAATACCAACATTAGGATTCTTTTTGTTCTAAATATATTTTAAGAACACCTCCTTACTGTCCTTAGCTCCTCTGACTGCAGATTTCTCCTTGATTAAGACTCCTTGTTCATTCCCACCTCTGCACACATACCTGGTGCCTCTCTCAGAGAAGGGGATATACACGGTTAAACACACTAGTAAAGAGAACCCCCTACCTATTTATCCTATGGATAATTCACAAGGATCATATGGACAAGATTTCAAAATGCATTTTGGTGGTAGTGGGAAATGACAGGGGAAAAGGAGGGCACAAAGAAGAGTCACAAGCACACACAATATGCTCATGTGTTACCTAGTAGTACGCCCACACCGCAGTCAGGACTGGGGGCCCATTGTGCTAGGCACTGGCATTGTACAACACCTGCATTAACATCGCACCTGCCTCAAAGAGCTACGTGCAGAGTTTTTAAAATGCAAGTAACAACTACTGAAGCACAACCTTACACACATGCACAGGCCTGATCTCACATTACGAACCAAAGAACAGTCCAAATGCCATTAAGAAACAAATGCCTTGCGAGGCAGTGCGTTATTTCTATTTTTTCTGCTTTCTGGTGGGGAGCTGAGGAGCAGGGAAGACGACCTCAATTGTACTGAAGATGCATTTAAAAAAAATAAAAGTTATCTCCAACTCAGGACAGAATCCTATGACGTTACAGGCACATTATAAACCCTAAATATGTGGGCTAAGAATAAGACATGCTGACAGGCTCCCGTAGCTGCAGTGCTACCAAAAGTGCTGCTAAGAATTAGTCTGTGCACATGTAGGAGGGGGAAGGGGACTATAATTATTTTTTCAATGCAGCAATCTGGAAAAAAGTTAAATTCCCCCTTCCTCTACCACCCCATTCTACCACTAAGCTCTTCACCAACGAGGATTTCTATGAATCTTTATTCATAAAGGTGCACACAGCACGTGCCCACTCATGTCCCTCCTGCACCAATCTCTGCCGTCACCCGGGGTGAGATGCGTCAGAGAAACTCCAGGCTCCTGGAAGAAATTTGGTTCAACCCCCCCCCCCCTATTTAAATAAATAAATAAAATGTTTTTCCAGGAAAGCTCACATCAGCTGCAGTGTCTGGTCCTCAGCAAGCTTCCCGCTGGGTTTGACTGAAAAGACAACGCGGTCGCTAACTTTCCCACAGTTACCCAGGAAGTCAATGGTTCAGCACAGGCTATATCAGAACTGGGAAGCCACGTTGCACCCCAGTACTCTGAACCACCACAACACAGTAACTGCTTTTGGAAGGGGACGGGGTGGCTCTTGTGGGACGAGTGAGTGGGCAATTCGAGCATGCAAAGGACAGATTGTCCAGCCGCAGTCAATGGCGACCTGGACGTCACAAACGCAGACGAGTCTCTGGTCAGCAAGTTGTACAGCCAGCAGGTTCCTCTGCTGCCATGACAGGCAAGGGATCGAGACACGCCAACGCCCGCAGCCTAATGCCTCGGAAAGTACCTGGAAAAGCTCTCCTGCCGAATGTAGAGTTAATGAAGGTGATGGGGGGGCAGAAGCTGGATGGTTCTTGTTGCCCCTGGAAGAGAACCGTGCTCCCAGCTGAATGCCACGTTAGCCCTCCCACCTGTGGCCATCTATCAGGAGGTGTGCTGGGGCGGCAGGACAGCTCCTGGGAAAAGCCAAGTGTTTTTTCAGCTGTCACTCAGGGAGGTGAGGAACCGTGAGGACGCAGTCACAGCACAGCTCAAGACAGGGATTGCGTGGGGGTGGAGGGGGGAATTCCAGGAGATGATCCTACCCAGAAAAGGGTCAGCCCCCACCCTGGAGGTGTTCTCCCCTCAGCATGGCTCATGGGAGGGAGCTCAGAGAGAGAGGCTGTACAGAGGGCAAAGTCACTGGAAAGTCTAAGGGTCAAATCTTCCTTCTAGCTGACAGTTCACAACCCAAGTGAGCCGCACGAGCCAGCAAACCCCCAGCCAAGGGCAGGACATGCGCACAAGACCACGCTACTCCAGGCCTCCCTGTCACACGGAGAACACCCAATTTACAACGTTTTTTTTGTTTTGTTTTTTTAATTAAAACCGAGGGGTGGAGGAGGGGATGACCCAACAGCCTCAGACTCCACTGGGAGGGGGGGCGAGGGGAGACAGTTTCCTTCACTCTTGCCTACCTCTGCAGAAGTCCACACCGCTGGCGTCTGCCAAACTCTAATGCAAAGCTAGTTAACAGTTAATTATTACCCATTCAGATACGCGATCCCAGCGCTGACTGACGCCCAGGAGAGGATAAACAGTCACGTGACTCGAAAATCCTTGCCTTATGTCAACTATATTTAGTTTTAAAAAACGATGACCTGACAGGACCACCCCCGAGCGAAGGGAGCCAAGCTACCGCCTCATCAAGATCCTGCCACTCCATGTGCAAAGTTAATCAGTCCGAGCCGAGCTGAGTTAGGTGCTGAGAATGGCAGACTTGTCACTTGACTGACAAGAGCCCGGGTGGGGTTTCTGCTACAAAAGGCTAAGCCGTTCCATTGCCCAGCACTTTGGAATAGAAAGTGAGACTGAAAGTGGGTTGTGGCGAGGAATCATGCACCAGGTCACCTTCTAAGCAGGAGAGACTAATGGGCACAACAGGTGGCACTTAAATTCTGAGCCAAGGTCCTGGGCTTCGGCTACCGTGACCTACTCTCCTCTCTGTGATCTGGTGCAGCAGCTGTGTTCACAGATGCTTTGGTTCCTGGACCCCAGCATGCAGGGGGCTTGCAGTGACAAAGTACTCCGTACCGGGGAATTCCTTCCTGCCAGAGGCCAGGCTGTTCCCACCACCTGGCTCAGATTCCTCGCTTTGGGCGGGCATTTGCCAGTCTTGCACCCACTCAGAGCAGACCCTAGTCTACAAAGGTGGCAGCTCTGAGAAAGGAGGGCAAGTCCAGGGAGCTGTGCAGAGGTATTTGTGCACTACAGAATTACCTAAAAGATGCCCAAGGTGCGTAACAATAAAAGCTAGTTCTGCTGCTGCCAAAGGGACTATCATGATTTCCCCCCCAGAAGCATGCTTCAAAGAAATAAAGACTCACACCCGGATATTATTAATCTCTTGACGCCACAAGATGGGTATTCTCAGCCTGCATTCCACTGCAGCTGATGGGACACACCACAGCCATCGGTGCCCAGAAGCTACGTGTCAACATATCACAGCCAAGCCCGGAGCGCTACACAAATTCAATCCCTTTAATGGCCGTCAGACCTCCTCTGCCGCTGCAACAGGGGACTTGCAATCCGCCAAAACCTTGTTCTGAAGCATCCTACCTTTTACTGTTAGGTATTTAACAACCAACGCATTTTGGACAGAAATAGAACGCGCCCCATGCGAGCAGCACCGCCAATTCAAGTTGCTCTTGGAACCTTCAATTCTGCAGCTCTAGACTTTGCTGAATTAGACGGTGCGATTTTGACATTTATTCCGTCACCAGCCAGAAGAAGAAGAAAAAGCAAAAAGGTATAAAGAAGTGGGATTCTCCCCAGAAAAGGCATTTCTAAGGAAGGGCTTCAACTCTGCCTCCTTCAATATGTGCCCCTACCTTTCCAGCCCCAATACCTATGCAATCACAAAAGGGAGGCCACTTTCTGAAAGTCATGCCCTAGATCTTCTACATTCAGGACTCAGCTGCACAATCACAGGTTACTAGTAGATATATTTGTTTCACTAATTTAAGACAAAACTGGATTGTGTGGTAAGCACAGACTCACACAAAAATAGCGCATGCTCTCATATCTGGGACTGAATAATTTTACACCCATCCAAGACCCAGGCCTTGACTCTTGTCCAGAAATAAATATAGCTAGATCAAGGGGCCGGCCAGTGATCATTTAAAAAAGGTCCAAGACCATTAACCAGCGAAGCTATGAACATGTGATTGCCCCCCCCCCCAACTCCTGCCCTTTTTAAGGTGGATCCCAAAGCACTGATTTCTAACTAGGGTGCATGAAGTAATTCATGTTACTCATGAAAAGTAATGTTTAAATTGAAGTGGGAAAGAACTATCTACCCACCTCCCCCCATCTAGACAGAATAATTGCTGGAGAACCTGCCGTGTCTTTTGTCCCCTCTGTTATTTTTTTTTGGGGGGGGGGGTGTTTACTCCAAGAGTGACTTATATGAGCTTGTCACACAAAAAACCTGCACCAAAAATCATTTAAAAATAGGTTTAATTAAACCAGTGGAGACTCCTGCACGAACTCTCAAACAGATATAAACCTGGTTTAACAGTGTTCACACAGGCCCTTTTCACCGCTTTCACGAAACCTGCATAGCTACGCTACACCCATTTAGTTAAACTGGTGCTAACTCCTGAGTGAAGACAGGCCTATGTAAGCTCACGAACTAACTTGTGTAACTGTAGTCATACGTCATTAATATTCTATATCTGTTCTACTCGCTTCCTTGGCACTCCAGTGCAATTAAAAATCCTCTTTAAGATTATGGAAGAGTCCTAATGAAATTTCTGTACAGGCTGTGACATGAACTGAAGTCCTGGCTGCCTCGTGATAGGTCACTGGACGATGGGACGCATCAAATCAGTTTCATGGAGCACAATGGCATCAACATGCAACAACACACTAGCATTCAAGGCGGTGTGTATCGCTGCTGAAGCGAGTCTAGATCCCCTATAGGGGCAGGATCTTCAGTTATTTGTTCTTCAGCCGTTAATCTATTGGGACATTGTTGTGCAACTTCCTGGCTCTGGGGAGCAGAATTTTCTGACACAGGCATTACCAGACACCCTAAAAATATATCTGGAACATTTTCTCGGCAGTCTCTCCAACCGACTGGCAGCTTTGGTTTTCCAGTTTCTTGAAAATCCTGTTTGGGGACAGAAGCGGCTTGAGGGGGAAGAGAGGGAGGAGCATGGGAAATCCCAAGTTACTACACAATGTGTTAACTCGCATGCAGGAAAGGATGTGCTGTACAACCAACAGCTATTTGCCACTTAGCCCTTCCTGCAGAAAGTCATCAGTCGCTTTCCAGCAAGGAAGTGGAATAAGTACAGCTCCGAGCTGGGGCACCGACAGGCATGCAGACAAGGACCACAGAGATGATGGGGCGGGGGGGGGAGGAGGATTTGTAAGATATTGTAAAGATACAAATAAATATTCTTATTAAAGAGCTGGTGGGAGGGAAGGGAACAAATGGATGATTAATCAATGTGCCATAAGGCACAACCCTGCAATGACAGGGAGAGAGATTATGTAATCTAACAGGCCTTTTAAACGTCCATGGTTCGAAGGTGCCCACTACTCATCTCTCAGGTTGCTTTAGAGAGAACGTAGCAATAGCCTATTGCCTGTTGGCAGTTGAAATGGAGAAGCTACTTTACGGCTCTTTTTAAAAGAAAAAGCTTTCAAAAACTGTCCCAGGTTTTTATTATCACTGCGAAGAACCACCCCCAACCCCAAAATTGGTCTGGATTCCTTAATCACGGCATGCTCTGGGGGCAGCTCATAGACTTGGCAGAACTCGATTTTTTTCTTTTTTAAATAACTTCCGCTGATAGAAAGAGTTTCAGAATAAACATTAGCATCGTCAATTTAAACTTTCACTGCTGTGGGAAATTATAGGGGGTCAGACAGTTATTAACAACGACAGAAGACACTGAGATTCAAACAGTTAAAGCTTTCTGAAAGCTGCATCATCATCTGCAGCTCCAGGTTCGTGAATGCTGGAGCCAGCTGTTTTAGCAGAGCTGTAAATATGTGCTTTATGCTGCACTCATTACAACAGGGGTCGGCAACCTTTCAGAAGTGCTGTGCCGAGTCTCCATTTATTCACTCTCATTTAAGGTTTCGCGTGCCAGTCATACATTTTAATGTTTTTAGCAGGTCTCTTTCTGTAAGTCTATAATATAGAACTAAACTAGTGTTGTATGTAAAGTAAATAAGGTTTTTAAAATGTTTAAGAAGCTTCATTTAAAATGAAATTAAAATGCAGAGCCCCCCGGACCGGTGGCCAGGACCCGGGCCGTGTGAGTGCCACTGAAAATCAGCTCATGCGCCGCCTTTGGCACGCGTGTCATAGGATGCCTACCCTTGCATTACAACATGTTTTATACACATTAAGGAGCTTTTTCTTACTTTGATTAGCATCAATGAAATGTTTTTCCATTGCTTTGTGTGTACGGTGGAATTGATTTTTACCGACACTTATCCCTAAAAATCTAACCTTTTTCAACCCTATTTACCTTGCAGCAAGAGTTCAGAGGCCATTGACACCTGTAGCTAAGTTACAGCCATGCTAGTGACCTTAGTGGCAAAGGAAGTGCTTGTTTTCCAATGCAGCTTGCACTTGGGAAAAGATGGTTCAGGATTTGTGGAACTAGCAAGATCAAGATGGTTATAGTGAGCAGGACAAAGGATCTAGGCCAGCAATGCAGCAGGTAAGAGGGATCTATACTGCACTTCAGGTCACCCAAACCATGTTAAAATTTACTTCACCGTATGTAGTCCTGCACCCAAATCCCACCTTCATTCCCTTTTGCGTTTCCTGCCTAAAATGCAAGTCCTCCCAGACAAGACAGCTAAGATCCTCTGGCTTCTTCTTCCTCTTACCCAAATTCTCTTTGTTCCTGCAAAGGAAATGCCAGCTATTCTATGCATGCGGCCTCTGAACAAGTTTCCTCCTATCCGTAGCAGGTTAAGCTACTGAATTTGCCTCGAGACACAGAGGGGTCGACAGTAACACCAGCCACTGGCCCCAGGGTCAGCAACACCTCATGCGTTTCAGTGCATTTGGGGTGAGCACGAGAGAGGGAAGGACGGGGAAGCCTTAACGTCTGACTCACCTACAAAGAACCTGCTGGAAGTTTAGTGCATCTCCCTGAACTAGGCCACCTGGGTAAACAAGTGCTCTTCCCAAAACGGGATTAAAAAACACATCTTTAGGCCGGTAGCGCTGGGACTGTCTCCTGCTAGTGAATACAGCAACACATCTTGTGAGAGACCCAGTGTGGCACCTGGGAGTTGTTGCACCCTTTTGCAGTCTAAGCCAGCGACAGTAAAATGTAAGGATTTTTTAAAAGAAAAAGAATATTCTAATACAGCAACATCCCCTCACAGTAGGTGCTCCCCTGGGTTCCACTGCCATGACTTACTGTAATCAAGCATGCTCTCAAACCCCTCATAAGAACAAACCCTAAGAATATAGGTGCATTTCCTATCTCTCTCTTGCAAACACACACTACAAGCCATTACCAGAATTACAGGCATTTAAAAGAGGGGGAGAACAGACTTCGTTTAAATAAAGTCAGATATTTACAAAGCATGAAGAACACCACGCTAATCCTTTCTTGCAAGAAGGCCACCACCCACATGTCCACTCACAGAAACGTCTTCCACAAACTCCAGAGCACGAAGCTAACAGGGGTTACTCATTGCAATGATATTATCAATGTGTTAGTAAAGGGAAAATCTCACCCCTCCTGTTCTGGTGGAGTAATGCAGTGGTGCGCAAACTTTCCCAGTCATGCCCTGCCTCACCATTAACCAAATCTGTCAGTGCCCCCCACCCCCACACTGCACAGCCAAGGCATCCTCAGAACGGAGCTTGGGCTAAAGGCAGAGCTGGGGTTGGAACTGGGCTGGGGCAGAGACTGAATGAGGGCATAGTGGGGCTGAAGTGGGTACTCCCACCCCACCCCCCATGGGGGCTGGCAAGGGCCCCTCCTGAACATTCCTCTGCACTCACCTAAGGGGATGCGCCCCACAGTCTGGGGCCCACAGACCTAATGCTCAAGTACCACACAGCACACTTAGGGTAGGTCTACATTGCTACAAAAGACCTGCGGCACGGCCGCAGCTGGCCCAGGTCAACTGGCTCCGACTCATGAGGCTATAAAGTTGCAGTGTAGATGTTTGGACTCAGAGCCTGGGCTCTGACACCCTGTAAGGGGGGTGGGTTTCAAAGCATGGGCTCAGGCGCGAATGTCTACATTGCTATTTGTGGCCCCACAAGCCCGGAGTCAGCTGATCTGAGGTCCCAGACTTGGTGCCACAGGGTTTTTAAATTGCAATGTAGAGTACCAAAAACTGAACCCAAACCTACCAGGTTTACATTTCAGGAGGGGCCATTTCAACTCAAGGATTCCACCCACCTCAGACACGGACACCAGGGGCTATGGGAGAGGCTCTATCCACAGAAGAAGCAGCTAGAGATATGGCACCACATGGAATAAAGTGGGAGGAAAAATACTCCACCAGCACATGAAGCATTTTCTCTGGAAGTTTAGAGCAGCTTTATTTCCAAGCACTATTATTAAACAACCAGGATATGGGCACCACCACCCACCCACCTCTATTGTGCTTGTGACACTAGGTACAGGGCAGAACGTCTCCAGAACCCATATATTATCAAGCACACATCCTGGAACATAGTAGGTTGCTGTGCCTATAAAATGGCTATTTTAATATTTTGGCTCAAGTTCCAAACCCATGTGGATTATGGGTCTTGATTATAAGAGTTCAGAATTCTTGCTGCCCAAAACAGACAGGTTCCTCAGCCTAAACCAGATTGCAAATCCCATATAGCGAGGAACTCCTGGACAGGGAATTATCCTTGAAGATGGGCACCAATATATTTTCAAGAGACATTTAGTGCCATGGTATCATGGCTAGTGGCCTTTATGGAGTTAATCCCCTGTAGGGTGACCAGACAGCAAATGTGAAAAATCGGGACGGGGGTGGGGGGTAATAGGAGCCTATGTAAGAAAAAGACCCAAAAATCAGGACTGTCCCTATAAAATTGGGACATCTGGTCACCTTAATCCCCTGAACCAACCCCAGCAATGCAAGTTAGACTAACCAGGACAGTCAGAAACAACCACCCCCCAACACAAAATAAGAACTCCACCAATATTAGGCTGGTACATAGTAAGCAAGTTCCAAGGAGACCCTTTCCCCACAGCCAGAGGTTCTCCTTTTGAACTTGCTGCATTTACAGTTCTGGGAGTTTGAAGATAGCAGGGTTTCAAGATAAGCTTAACACACAGAGAAAGTATAGCTGCTGCCTTCAAGGACTCTCTCTGAACGATGGCTTTGCGTAGGTCCCAGACATGGCCATACATAGAAGTAGCAATGTTTCAGATCAACCTTTTCCCTATTTACTGTTTTTAAAAAGTGATACTGTGCTTGTAAAAAAACAAAACAAAAAAAACCAAAAAAACAAAAAACAAAAAAACTTAACGTAGGTTGCATTTTAGGCAACGTTACTTTGTCGGATGAGTTGCATGTATTGAGAACACATATTACTATCATTTACCGCAAATATATACGCTTGCCCCACCCCAGAGATACTCTATAGGGTCTCTGATACCGCATGTTACAGGCTCCTAGAACAGAAAGAATTTAATGTCTAGCAGAGCAGCTCTGCCAATCTGTGCACTCTCAATGATTTGCACTAGCACCAGTCCAATAAATCAACCAAAGTCTTGATCATGCCCTAGAGGAGAATCCCATGGAAATCATTTCCTTCTAATGTTGTCAGATGCATTATTACTTACGTAGTTGTAGCACCCAACATCCCAAATCTGGACCCGTGATCCAATGGGCTAAACACACAAGACAACATGATACCACCCCCAGCAGTGCAGTCTACAAAATTCTCATTCTCCGGCACATTCTGAAAGCAAAGACAAATGGGTCGGGAAAAAACCTGCAAAGGCGAGGTTTACATCCCAGTGCCGAGACCAATTTTTGTAAAATATAAGCAGGATCTGTTTATCCTAGCTGGAACACTGCACAAGAGAAAAACAGCGTCTCATTTTCTTCTTTTGATGAAGCCAACAATAAATTTGCCCCAAATGTTAGTTATACAGACCTGGGGGGGGGGGGGGAAGTGGGTTATTTCACTAAAAATCACATTTTTTTAGAATACACTGGGGTCTACCCAGTACTTATATAGCCCTCATCACTGTAACAGAGAACCTCACAATCATTAATGGATTTTATCCACACACACCCTGTGAGATAGGGAAGTATTATCCCCATTTTATAGATGAAGAATAAAGGCATAGGCTAGATTAAGCAGATTAAGTGACTAGCTCAAAGTCACACAGGGACTTGGTGGCTAAAAGTGGAAATTAACCGCAGGTCTCCTCTGTCCTAACCACAAGGCCACCCTAATGTCAGCCTCTCGCCAACATCCAGATTTCAGTGGCTGTATTCGGTATTTCTAGCAGAAGACCAATCTTTGCTCACCAGAGACACCACGATGGAGCAAAAGCCTCCGCAATTGTGAAGATGCAAGAATTAAAACGTATCTTTTAAAAAAAAAAAAAAGGCGGGGGGGAAGGGGGTACTCTCGCTTGCCCTGATTATAGCCTCTCACTTCCAAAAGTGGAAAGTGCCCTCACTCTCCCTCAAACTTGCTTTCTTGTCAAAGCCTGCCTACACTGCTCTCCTTACTCTCACTCTCAGTCACGTTTGTCCTAGTTACACTGTGTATGTTCTTTGGGCCAGGGGAGCTCGACTTTCATGTGTTCTGTCAAGTGATGTGCACAGCAACGCAAATACCCATGGCATTATTAATATATGTACATTGATTTGTAAGCTTGCTATCCCCAATCAGTTAAAAACTTTAATAATTGAATCAACAAGGAATTTCACTTTTTTTTTTTTTAAAAGGAGCTATGGGATCAAATATACAGATTCATGTACCTAGATATCTAATAAAGTTTGTGTAGGACAAGTGAAAATAAGTGCATAGTATAACATTCTCTGAGCTACATTTTTATGTTTAAACTTTAATGTAATGTGTTGAATTATATTCAATCAAAAATGTAAACCACCCAAAACTTTTAAATTGGAAAGCTTCTTTCAATCTGGATCCTAAAATATGTCTGCTGTGGTGGTTTCAAGGGGGGCAGCCTGGCCTTTTATTATACAGAGGTGTTTGAATGGGTCAGTAATATATACAGACTGTATTAAAGGGGAGTGTCAGAAATTAGAGCTTTTCTTTTTCTCTTTTTTAATAAGCCACCCACAAATGCTGATGCAGTGGAAGTTTATACGTTTTTGCTGAGTCAGCCTACAACTGTAATCAACATTCAGAAGTGTAGTTTTGGGGTGTTTTGGTCCCCCCCCCAAAAAAACAGTGCAGCTGATCTAGTATATACACACCAGAATGAGCTACAGCTGGGAGAGGTACCTGTGAAAAAGGAATATAGGATACAGATGGGGTATGAATTATATTTAGAAGGTTTGGGATTAATTTAGGTTTTCTTAAAACTAAAACAGAGGAAGTCCTTTCTTAGCACTGCCAAGTGGAAATTGATGTCAGTGTGTCACTGGCTGGAACCCTCCATCAGTTCAATCACTTTTCATATGAAAGCAGGCTTGTTGGGTTTCAGGGTGTTTTTTGGGGGGGGGGGGAGGGGAGAAGAGATTAAGCAAAGGCATTTACAACACACAAGCTGTACTGGCTGGACACCCTCGTCATTTCTTACGTTTTAAACTGGCTGCTATAAGCACAGGTAGTGGGGACAAGTGCTTTTTGTACCAGCAGACAGCAGGAAGAGAAAAATACACTTGCAATTTCTCTTCCTCTGTGCAGGGACCAGGTGGAGGAAGCTCATGCAAATCTGATAATTGTGAGTATAAAGGGACCAGAACTGTCCATGTGCCCAATTACCCAACTCACACTTGCACTCCTATGAGGTGCACAGTTGAGCGCCTAAGTTACCTGTAAATCTGATTCCTGAACTAGATGTTGGAGGACTGAACAGACTGGAACCAGCAAGAAACTAGGTAAGCTACCACTGCCATCCACAGCCTGAGTCACCACTGTTCAGAGGATGTGAAAAGTTGTGCTTATTTTGCAGCGATTTCCCCCCAAAGCCCTCCCTCTGCACTTGGAAAGGAAGTTAGAAGGTCCTGTTAGAAATCTGCCGTATTGGTCACTCTTTAGGACATAGGATTTAAAATCCAATCTGCTGTATGGCTGGCTGAGCAGATGGGTGGCAGGAACCGCCCAACAATTTATGCCCCTTCAAAATAAGGGCTCTTTGCAATGGCCAAAGGCAGATGTCGCTCACATTTGCCCGGCACAACTTTGCCAAAGCAATGGCATCTGTGCAGCACCTCCTCCTTTTCCAGTTCTCAGTACCGCTTGATTTGCAGCCATTCACGTGTAGGAAGGCTGAGAACACCACCCTCATTTCACCTGTGACTAAAAGACAGACTCAAACTCAGCTTCCCAGAGATAAGAGCCAGACTTTGAATACATAGGCAGCATCTCCCTCCTGTCCACAGAGAACAGCCACAGAACTATTAGTAAACTGCACTTGTTTATTTGCAAAGCTGAATAGCAACCGGCTTCGAGGACATCTGCAATCCTGAGGCATGGGAAGCCAAAGGCTGCCTGGCAGGATATCCCTCTGGGATGCACCTTCCCCAGCTCCTCCCTTCAAGCACAACTGACAAGATTAGAAATTAGCTTGCCAATTAGGAACAGCACCTCATGCACCCAGAGGAGTCTAAATCAGGCAACACTTTCCTTTTCCACACCTGCCACAAGGGAAGGCAAGCACAAACGCAGATGGCTGCTAGGTCAAAGACAGAGACGGGCTGCTCTCCGAGGAGCATGCTGAACAGATTTCCAAAAACGGAGGTTTCCAGGAGAGTCAGACTTTCCCTTGCCAGCCCACCTGCAAACATAGGCAAGGCAGATTAAAAACACGAAGCACAAAAATACAGAGGCAACTCCAGGTTTTCACATCAATCTGATACTGCAAGGGCCTTACCAAGATATTTGACCCAGACAGGCTCCCTGCCCACCATTTTTTTTTCCTGGATACAATCAGATGTCCGCAATCCCGATCACCACACTTGTGCCACACCACATCATTCAAGGACAAATAATCAGTAAGCAGTGGGCAGACAACATCCTAACGCCTGCAAAGTGAGGAAGCACCAGGAAATTTCGGCCTCACGTTTCCTTCCCCTTCCTCTGCACCCGCACTGGATTTTTCAGCTAGGGTCCAAAACCAGAAGCTCTAAACAAGAGCCCAAGTGCTGGCTTTCAAAAAGAAGAATTCCAGCATTGCAGGCACCGAGGATGCCTTTTTAGCAGCAACAGCCTTGCCAAAGTGGGCATTCAAAGATGCCAAACAAACGAATATCCCACCCTATTCAGGGTCTTATACTGCACCAATCAATGCAGTTATTTATGTGCTTGGCCCTACGACAGGAGTGTAGGATAGTTCATAAACTAGGGATTTGTTATCCATGATGGGAACCCAGCGCTGTAACTAGCAAGAGCTTAGGGAGGGCACTACACATCACTCGCAAGACTGATGTATAAATGTGTGGGCGTGCACGTACACATGCATCTTGTAACCGTTAATGTTTGTACACAGCACCAAACCTGGCCACACCTCCAGTGGCCGGCACCAGAGACCCAGGGCTGGGGCTGATGGGAGTGCTATAAAACTTAAGCAATCTAGGAAGATCTTCATTTTTTAGTGTGTGGTGGGGGGAGAGGAGGGCCCTGATTCTATTTCCAAAACCTGCAGACAACAATTGGGAAAGAGCTTGTAGGAGAGCCTAGGGCAATAGGGCCTTAAAAACAAAATAAATGGAGTCAAAAAGGCCCTTTGCCAGTGCTGCTCTCTGGCCTCCAGAAGAAGCTGACAAGTCCAGAAGGACACTCAACTTGCAAACCTGCGTTACAAAAGGAGGGCATATTCTATGTCATTAACAGTCACTATCCTCCATCAGCACCTTGGTGCCAAATTCAGACACCCTCGTTTCGTGTCTGCTTTCTATCCACATTAGCAGAAAGGTAAGAGCTATAGCAAAAGATAGGCACAATGGGCCTGAATCACCTGGTGTCTGTCCTCCTCCTTCCCTTCTGCCTGGAATGCATGTTCTCTCTCACACAGATGCCACTTCTCTGAAGAAGAAACTGGGGGATGGGAGTGGCTGAAGAGAAGCTCATGAGGCCTGACGCAAGAGGAACACACCGACTCGTTATTACTGCAATCCACGATTGTAACCGTCAACCTGGTCAGCATGGCCACAAACTAAGCTACGGGAAAAGACAGGCTAGTTCTGTACACTACATAGGCCCCTTTCCGTCTCATAGGACGGAAAATCTGAACACACCTTATCTCACCTGGGTGTCCCCGCTAGAAGGCAGAAGCACCTGGTGGTACCTGCCATAACATCAGCACAGCAACACCTCATGCAGGTGGCACAGCAATAAGGTCCCTGCAGCACACAAGAGTGCGACAGAGACCCACACACATTCCAAGTGTCAAACTCTCATCCTTATGGCAGCTAAGTACTTCGCATTTACACACTTTACATCTTCACACCACCACACAAACACCAGCTAATTTGTCCTCGCTATATGCCTGTGGAGTTGGTAACTAAATCACCACCCACATTTTGCAAAGAGGAAGACACAGAAAAGCACCTCTCTTGGACTGCACTGCCTTACTGGGACAGGGACTTGGAAGTAAAATCCTATGGAGTGATGGGAAGCACCTGGCAAAGGTGGGGACCCACACCACTATTTTCTGCAAAATTGATTGTATTTAAATTTGATTCATTCCTACTCCTTATGGCTGTGAAGACAACCTTCACAATGCCGTTACGGAGATGCTCCAAGTTACAAATAAACCCCCCCCTCTACAAACAGGTAGGGAGCATCAGAGTATTTTTCAGGGTACCACCTCAGCTTGGATACATACCACTTTACTTCTCCTAGAGAGCCAGGAACAGATAACATCATTGCTGATAGGGATGTAAAATATTAAATGGTTAACCGATAAGTATTAATCTGACTTAATATATTGCAGTTAATGTTTAAAACAGATTGGCAGCAGCCCCCGACCCCCGTCGTGTTAACGATTAAACAGTTAACGGATATAATTGTAATTATTTTTTAAAGTACCTGTTTAAACTACATTTACATCCCTAATTACTTCAGCAGTCCGTGCCTGCATGTTACAAACATCTTCAGAACAGTGCCCAATTGACAGGGGGCGAAGCAGGAAACCCAGACCCTAAAGGTTAGCGTGACCAACACATTTCCCTTTGGATTCCCTGTCAGTTTCCCACTCCCCTCCCTCATGTCTGTGACTCGCCTGCCATGCAGACTTTGGGCAGGGTTGATTTAAAGCACAGAAATGCAAGGTTCCATCCAATTCATCCCTAATTTTGAGGAGTCAGGATGTGGGCGTGGGGGAGGGAAAGGACCTTCACAAAGTATTTTAAAATTTTCAGCTGATGTTAAACAGAGTACATTTGACCCTTAGCTGGCAGTTGAAATTCAGATTATGGCCCTGAGGTGAAAAGCAGCCTGAATAAAGACCCTCAGCCCTCTGCTCAGTCATGGTAGGGCCGCCATCTTGGATTGGACACCAAGACTGCAACAGTGAAGGCAGCTCCGCACTAGAGTTAAACCCACACAAACCGCCCAGCTGCTCCCAAATCCCTCCCCTTTCCTTCCTCACAGTCTGTCAGAACTTGCAGGGAACTGCTGGATCCCCCACTTATTTCCTGACCTCCTCGAAAGGAGGATTAACTCTCACACATGCCAATTCTCAAGCTGTCAGCCCCACGTTCAAAGCCAACGTGGTCATTCATGCCATTAGAAGAGTCTATGCCAGCGCATAGGGACCGTTACCGATTTCCTATGGACAACGCAGGAGTAGGAGAGAAACGGATCAAAGCCATTGGACACGTTTTTAATCTAGAAAGGACTTTGTGGTGTCAGTCCTGCATTCCTCAGCAACTACCTCTTTCCTCGAGTCCACCTCCCGAGAGCCAAGAAGAGCTGAGGCACTCAAACTAATGTCAGACATTTAAATAGGAGTATATGCCTAGGCAGGGGAGGTCTCACTTCTGAAACGGACAGGTTATCTACACATGGAGTTATTCAGGAACAGCTATTCTGGAACAACTCTACCTGTGGATGTTTTTTTTCCAGAATCCTGTTTAGCTTAACCCATTGGGATTCCAGAATGAGAGTCTACATATGGAATGACTCAAGAATAGCTATTGTGCTTTAAAAACTCACCTTCCACCTTAAACCGAGTCAACTTTTAAGTGGAGACAAGCCCTTACTAGGGTGACCAGATGTCCCGATTTTATAGGGACAGTCCCAATTTTTGGGTCTTTTTCTTATATCGGCTTCTATTACCTCCCACCCCCCGTCCCGATTTTTCCCACTTGCTGTCTGGCCACCCTAGCCCTTACTGCCCTGGCTGGTGATCTTTTCAAAGCCACTCCAGGAGGGAAACCACTGTGCAGGGGTGGATGTTTACTTAGGACCATTTGTTAATGAGGCTAGTTGTAATTCTGGCAAGCAGTATAAATGGTGTTTACCCACAGTGCACCTCAAGCTTTGGAGAAGTGAATTATAAAAGCCTTGACGAGGAAAAGGCAAAGCAAAAAGACAAAAGGTTTTTCCACGGCAGTCTAGGGGCTGCGTTGATTCCATCTGACCGATAAAATAAAGGCGTCTCCAAACAGATAACCCTGTAATTCCAGCACATGCCCAAAAGAAAGTAACGGTATGGTCACGGCTGTTTTTTCTCCCAGCCATTTATCAGTTCTTGTACTGGAGAGTACCGACACTGGATGTTCCCAGACTTAACCCCTCCCCCACTCCAGGGCCGATAAGACCTGGCAAATTGGATAAGCAGTAAAACCCTGCTGCCCCAGCCACGAAGACGGAGTGCCCCTCTATCGAGACAGGAGCTGAAAAGCTGCAGGGAAAGTATAAGGCAGCTTAGAGGAAAGAGCAAGAGAAAAGCAACGTCTGATTATCATTTCCATGAAGCAGCTGGTGGCCCGGCTCCCTGCCTCAGTCCTTTAATCACCCATAAGCCTGAAGCGATACCGTTGGAAACATGCAGCCATCCAGGAGGTCAGCAGGAGGCAGTCCCTATATGGAAGTTGGGGAGAGGGGGGCCTAAGGGGGAAAAACACTGCCAAAAAAAAAGTGCTGCTTTGGTTGTACTACTGCATATTAAAAAGGAAACAAAATTAAGATGCCTCCACAGATAGTCCCTTTTTATTGGGACTATTTAGGACCAATCCAGCAGTTTTCAGGGCATCAGTGGCTGGTAAACTCTCGAGATTTATCCCACCCTCTGATGCCAAAAGAAGGCTTGCCAAGAAGGAGATAGCTAGAAAGCTAGAGGGAGAAAAAAAAATGGGGCTCAGTGAAAGGGAATATTCCAATCTCAAACCCGTGTGGCTAGATTTCCAGCATTCAAATAGAGTTAAAATGTGTTCATAGGCACAACCAATTACCCAAAACCGAAGTACCATGTTCATCTCATGGCCTAGGACGGTCTGGTGACGCACTGGCACTGCTTGCATTAGGACCATGGTTCCAAACATCACTAGTAGAGCGTTAGCACTCTGCCAGTGACCTGCCCAGAAGCTGAAACCGGCAGAGCTCATTTCACTACCGTGAAAAGACCACCTTCTCAAACATAACTGGGGGGGTGAGAGGGGTGAGGGCGGGAAAGCCATGGGTGAAGGAGGCTTTCAAGCAGGCAAGACACTCAAGTAACCTTCATCTACAACAGGGATCGGCAACCTTTGGCACGCGGCCCGCCAGGGCAAGACCCCAGGTGGGCCGGGCCGGTTTGTTTACCTGCCGCGTCCGCAGGTTCGGCCGATCGCGGCTCCCACTGGCCGCGATTCGCCGCTCCAGGCCAATGGGGGCTGCAGGAAGCAGTGGCCAGCACATCCCTTGGCCCACGCTGCTTCCCACAGCCCCCATTGGCCTGGAGCGGCGAATCGCAGCCAGTGGGAGCCGCGATCGGCAGAACCTGCGGACGCGGCAGGTAAACAAACCGGCCCGGCCCACCGGGGGGCTTGCCCTGGCGGGCTGCGTGCCAAAGGTTGCCGATCCGTGATCTACAACCACTACTAGTTTTTACTGATACCCCAAGTGCTACATCACTGCAGCTGCGCCACTGTAGCATCATAGACACTTGCTACAGCAACAGAAGGCGCTTTTCCATTGCTATAGTAAATTTCACCCACCACCACCGAGAGGCAAGAAATCTTCCGTTGGCCTAGCAAGTATCTACAACAGGGCTTGGGTCAGCTCAGCGGTCTCTCTCAAGGGTGTGAAGCAATGTAGCTAGGTCGACCTAAGTTTCAGGTCGAGACAAGGCCTCAGATAATCCTCCCTCTTGCGTGTGATTTCTGGTTCTATAGTTTCTCTGAATTATTTCTCCATTTTGTCCTTGTATGATTCCAGTTCTGTTGTTAATTAGATCAAGTCAGATTTCCACTGAGACTTCAACTGCAACGTTATCAGACTATAATCTGTCAAGTCCCTCTGAAACTTCCTTCAAATTGCTTTTGTAAATTTAGTCCCTTGCTTAAAATATGGGCCACGTTTGCATCAAGTTCCTTCTCGCCATCAGTGCAAATGTCAACACAAGTATTGCATTTTGATGCAAATGAAGACACACACAATCTTCCCAAGCATGATTGCAATGGCTGTTGGGAAGCCGGCACATCAATCCTCTTTTCACACAACCATCCGTGATGCCAATGGTGGAATTTTTGAACTTTCAGAAAGTGGTTTAAGAACTTTTATGTATTATTTCTCTCTCAAGGTTTAGGCAGCATGCGGAGCATCCACACCTAAGCAGCTCAGAATGACTGCACCTGTGAAAAGTTAAATTTTTCTATTTTCGTTGTCTGAGCAAATGACAAAAAAAATCCCTGATCTAACTTCTCTGCCTTTCTAGCAGAGAAGGCAACTTGTGCACAATATTCTATTTCCTTGTCAGATAAAAGGAACAGCTTTAAGAAGGAATGTGTTTCTCCCCCGTATTGAGGTGGCCACTACTAGCTGAACATGAGAAATGTCCTAACCATCTTCCATTAATATCATCCTTTATGCTTTCGGTTCTTTGCTTTAATTTTTCTGCCATTTCTTCACTTGCAGTAACTTGTGCACAACTTGAATTTTCCCTGGATGTACTGCTCCAGACAGGTTCAAAGTACTTCAGCCACTTCTTAAAACTTCATCTTGTGCTACACTAGTGGCAATGTTATCATAGAAGGAAGGCCTGGAACAGGGACTTGAAGATACAATCATGGCTTCCTTTCTAGCATGGTGGTATAAAAAGTGTCTGGCTTGCAGGAACAAATTTGATGTTCCTGTCCTTCCAATTACACAGTGAATGTTCCATTTGACCATGAAGAATCTGAAACTGCTGAGTTTTCTGCACTTTGAGATGAGCACGAATCCCTTCACCTCATTACTTAACACCTTGACTTTTACTTAAAACTATAAATCAATTTTCGTTACTTCACTCCACTGAATCACTTGCTTGTTTCCACTTCTTCACCTTTAGGCATAGTGAGTCAGATTAGTGTAGTCATTTATGTCTGGTACTCACTAATCACACTTTTGCAATATTGACCAGCAGATTTCACGTTTACTATAGTTAGAATGAGAAACCCCTGTGTGGTGAATTCAAACATTGTGAAGACTTCGGGGGGGACCAATAGTGAACTAGCCAGTTTTGTATAGAATCACATCGTTGTATGTCCTACCCACTTTCCCATAGCTTCTAGTTCTAGCAAACTTTGCCCCTCTTACAGCATGCAACTCCCCCAGTCCCCTTCTCCAACATCCTATCACAGCCAACTCCACCTAGTAGCCATCTCCTATCACCAACAACCCGACTCATTCCTCTTCTCCTGTAGGTTTTTGATAATTCTGTAACCTTCTCGTCTCCTAACATGCTTAATGGGCACAGTGAGAACCCTGATGTTCTCAACACTCGCCTTTTAACCTTTTAGAATAGCTCCAAGTTTTAATTAACAGAATTAAATTACAGCCTAATGCATCTAGTATTTAAAAACATGTTAAGTTCATACAGGTACTAGACAGTGAGTCCACAAAACACTCTACTACTACTGGGAAGGGGGTGGGCGGGGAGGACAGAAGAGAATCTGCTGGGTCTTTTCACCCACTTGGGAAGGAGAAGGGGTTCTGTGACTGTTTATTAGCAAATAAACTATTCCGTTACACAGGTCCTCTGCCAGTGCACTGAGGACTGTGAAGTGACTCTGTAAGAGAGCTGCACACATCACTGTTCAGCTGGAAAAAGTGTGCTCCAAACGTACCCTTGACCCAGACCTCGTCTTCCAAAGCCTCTTTCCCCAACCCCCAAAAGTTAAGTCTGACGCTTTAACCCCACGATACCCGGCTGGCAAACCAAAGTGCAGCAGATAAGACAGTCTACAATTGGCATGAGGGTCAACCTCTTCCCAGCACTTTCTACAGATGCCATTAGAGATCAAATTTCTGTATTTGACTGGAAGGGTAACTGTTGAGCAACAGAACAAAGGTTCCCCCTCCGTGACCTCCACCTCAGGGGAGCAGGAAACTGACTGTCACCCAAGTTTCCCCACACAAGTTTCTCCCGCCTCTACTGCATTACCAGCACTCCACCACAGCAGGAAGACCGGAAGCTAGGAATGTAAGTAGGCACACATGGCTAGAGAAAGCAATCACACCAGCCACATCTTTTTAAAACACTGCACCATCCACCTCATTCAGATACTATAGAGATGTGCAAATCAGGGACTTGACTGTGCAGACCCAAAAGCACATGCAAAGTTAGCAATACTGGCATTCAACACACATAAAGCGTACCTACTCAAAGGCTGAAAAAAGAAAAACAGACCCTATGTTTCTAAATCAATGGAATTAGTCAAACTACGGCAACTGCTGACATTGCCAGCATCAGCTCATGCTCCCCCCATGGTAAATCCCAGTGCACAGGAACTACTGAATTAAAAAGGGTCTTTTCCATTTCTGATTTGATCCGATTAGATCACCCAGTCCAAAAGTGCCCAAAGCCATAGGGAGGTCTTGCAGTGATGGCTGCTCTTCATTGTTTCCAATGCTGAGTCGCATCAAGTGGAGATCAAAAAGGATCAGAAAAGAGAGGACAGAAAATCATCTGCATTTTAAGTTTTAAGTACACTCAGCTGCCGGCCATGTTGCACAGCGCCCCAATGCAAGAAAGCTTTGAGGAAATTCCCTCTGCAATGAACTTCTGGAACAAAAGCTGTATTAATCAGCTACTAATCTGGTAAAGGTAAGGTACAGATCTGAGACCAAGGTCATTAATTCTCAGCTACCCTCTCTCCCCTTACATAACATAGTACCCCAAGACAGTGTTCCCTCTAGTTTTTCCCCCCAAGTGTATGGAATGAATTTCGTTATGTGCACCAATATGGAGGTGGTATGTGACATCACCTCCATATGGGTGCACATAAAATTCATGTGGCGGGGGTGGGGCTGAGGGGTGCAGACTGTGGGAGGGAGCTCAGGGCTGGGGCAGAGGGTTGGAGTGCAGGGGGGTGAGGGCTCTGGGGTGGGGCCGGGGATGAGGGGCTCGGGCAGAGGGTTGGATGCAGGCTCTGGCTGGGGATGAGGGGTTTGGGGTGCAGGCTGCCATGGGGCTATGGCAAGGAGAGAGAGGATCCCCCCCGCTCCCTCTCCCCACCACAGCCGCTCCGGGGCTGGGGCCGAAGGCTAGACGTCTCTCCCCTGGCCGCAGCAAGTCCGAGCCGGGGCGCCTCTCCCCCAGCCGCAGCGGGTCCGGGGCTGGCGAGGAGAGGCATCTCCCTGCCACAGCCTGAGCAGCACTTAATAGGCTGCAGCACGGCCGCACAGTTTACAGGGAACTTGGTCCCTAACCCAGCAAGCATTGCTTTAGCACAGCATGCAGGACTTCTTAACCCATGTGACAGACACTAACCAAAACACAATGAAGTGCTGGGTAGGGAAGCACAGACCCTTTTCGTTTTTATACCTTATAACCCTCAACAGCTCAGAGCTGTCTTGGAACTGGCATGCTGCAGCCTCCCAGCCACCAGAGCAAATATTCGACAGCTTGGGAAGGGGCCCGTGCAGGCATCTGTCCACACTAGTCCTCCACAAGCCATCCCATCACAGTGCAAACCATGTGCTCTTTGCACCCCAGCTAGGAGTTCAGAAAAACATGGCAGTGACATTTTCTGAAAACTTGCATTATAGGATGAGCCATGTATTTAGAAACATGTTGATACTGAATGTGGCCACAAACCAGCCTCCACAAAGCATACCTACCAAGCCAGGCATAGGAAGCCATACACCCTGCACAGTTTCCGTACGGCCACCAGTAGTCCCAGTTCTCCAAAAGGCTAATCCCAATTTTCACTCTAGGTTGGGATGGCTTTTCAGCCTAGCAGCCATTCTGACACACACACACACACCCCGTTCCGTGACCCAAGACTCCCTCTGCAAAGAACCCTGCTAACTGACTTATTCAACAGCCACATTCAGCTCCCATTTGTTCTGACCAGAGACGTTCAAATACGCAAACAGCTGTTTTAAATAAGCTCTTGCTGTGGCACATTAACTTATTACAGACTGTTCTCATCTGCACTCTCCTCCTCGCTTACCTGCTAAGCGGTCATGAGACTATCATTGGCTACTGGATTTTACTTCAATAGCTTCCCCAGATTTACTGTTGAGAATACGCTCACCAGGTACAAAGCTCTGCATAGGTTCTCAGTAGAATTTTAACAAACCCTTGGATTTAGAGAACACAAAGTTGGGACCAAAACACTGATCTGAAGTGAGGCACACAGCAAAAGCAGATGCAAACATGAAGAAGTGGAAGAGCACACATTTGTACAAGGCAGCCACACCTCTACTTTAGGCCAGGTAACAGCACAGGAGATGTCTGGGGATGTTGGAGTCTTGAAGCTACCAGCATAACAACGAGATGTCCTAGCACATCAACTACAGAAGATCTCAGCTCTATAGTAACTGCTCAGCCTGCTCAGTGGATTCACTGAATATGGTTTTATAGCACACCTTCCATACCCAAGAGAGCCTCAGTTGCATACCAAACTAGGAATTAGATCTGCAGACAGTGAAACCAATATATATATGAGCAAACATGGCAACTATTAAGCACTCAGCAACTGGTCATACAGACTTGGGCATGAGAGCCTGCAATATTACAACGGAAGGGGGGGGAGAATGAGAGTTCCCCATGGCCACAACGGAAGTGTATGCCAGAGCTGGGAATGGATTAGAACCCAAGTATCCTGATTCATTGAGGTCTTGAGGTTTAAAAAAAAAAAAAGGGCACAGAATTGGGAGACCTTGTTCTCTTCCTAGTTCTCCCAAAGGTTAAATGCATGAGCCTCAGCAAGAAAACATCCGTGCCTCAGTTTACCTGACAGTAAAATAGGGGTAATACTTATCCCACAGGAATACTGTGAGGCTTAAGCTTGTATTGTAAAGCATACCAAGATCCTCTAGTGTCTGGCGTTAGGCAAATACTAGGTTTAATTTTTCACTAAGGTTTACATTTTTCTAAAGTCACCCTATTTACAGATGCGGGCATTATCTGCACCTGGAAATATGGTGGCTGGGCCTTTTAAAAAAATTTTACAGTAAAGTGCAAACACCTGATCTGCCCTTATAACAAGTTCCAGTGGACCTGGAGAAGGGAGGTAGACTTGGAACATTTAACCAAAATTATGAATAAAGGCAGCCCTGTATTTCAGCTCCTCAGCACTGAAACTGCCCCCTGTCTAGGATGTTATTTGGTGTGCCCCAAATACAATGTCACATTACTTACTGGAATGCCAAAGGATTAGGTATCATAATAGGGAAAGGGGGACAGAACTCTGCAACTCAATACCCTTGTTGCCCATTTAGTGTTGCGGACATGTCTGTGCTCAATTCATTTGTGCGTGTGGCTATCAGAAATATTAATGGGTAGGATTTTCAAACGGGCCTAAGTGAGTTAGGTGTCCAATGCAAATCGCAGCCTTAATGATCACCAGTTTCACAATCTGCATGTACCACAGATGTGATGCCAAAAAAAAGTTGGAAAGGTTTAAAGCAAAGATTGATAAGAATCACCTGAATTAATTCCTTCGTACTGGAAATCTAGAGCTTAGCGTCATATCAGGGAGATCACGACTCCCAGCAACAAGGGGTTACGAATCAGCTCTCACTGAATACACTGCATTCCCCAACCTTCCCTGAAACAAACAGTGCAGAACAGAGCAAAGGTCCAGAATAAAGCTGAAGGGCATCGGTGTGCGGGGGAGGAGAAAAAGCCCTTTAACCTTTCAGGGCAGGAAGTTCCAGTCCCCTTACGCAAAAAGTTGCTCAAACCTGAGTTGTGGGATCAGGACTAAAGGATAGTTCAGAAGAAATGAAATCAAGGGGAACAGAGCTCTTGCTGTGACGTTAGGGCTTTGTTTCAACAAAGCCAACAGTGCTACGCAGCTACATGCCGTGACAGAATAAGAGTTGCCCAACACTTTGGAGATCAACACGTGCTGGATTACCAAGCGTTGGCTACTCGGCACAATAGCAGTGACTAACTTTCTTGTGTCTAATGAAAAGTTATCTAGATGAAAACGTGCCAACGGCAAAGCAATTTTCTCACTTGTGTCTCGTCTCCCTGGCGGGGGCTGGTTCCAAGTGCTTCTCCCCAAACCTTTGTGGGACGCATCCCCATGGACAGTCGGGGAGGGATGAAAGGGAGTGTAATTGCAGTGTAGGTTTATGCTACCTCTTCCCGCACCTCTCATGTGGCAAGTTAGCCTCAGCTGTGCTTACCCACACATTATTTTATGCCCTTTCCAAGAGTCAGTTGACATTGATGCATGTGACAAGGAACTAAGAGGTGTCTTTTGGAAAGCTTGACTTGGCCTTCAAGATCAGCTAGAAAGAGAGCATACACCAGACAGTGAGCTAGTAACGGCATTAAAAAAACAAAACAAAACAAAAAAAAACCCACTACAGGCTACATCGACACTAGAAAATGCTGTACACGTTTTCCAGCAACAGTGCGCTTGCACCAGGGCAAGTAATAGCGTAAGAGCTAGTGTAGACAGAACTCAGACATTTTTGGCACTGTCATGAAAACCCTGCAGGTCTTGGCTTCAACAGAGGCTGTAAAATATAAAGTACAGTAGTTCTTAAAGAGCAATAAGTGCCTTGATACAATGTTTCTTTAAGCAAGTGCAGCAGTTTTTCACAACTGGGTGCTAGAAACACTTGAACCCTGTCCACAGTAGTGCTTACGTCATTGCTAACACTGTATGCAGCTGCACAATTGGGGGAAGATTTACACAAAATATTTTAGGAAGAGATTTGTTAAAGGCTTCTCCTCAGTCATATTCCTTTTCTCCAAAAAATTATCTAAAGAAAATCTTGATATATTTGAAGTTTATATATAAAGTTTGGTTTATATATAAAGTTTGGTGTATAGCCACCTCTGGAAACACAAAAGCACTACCCTTTTCCTTAGCAAGGTATTTTTCCTTTCTTCTGTATACACGCTATTATTATAGGGTTGTCTATGCGAGATAAAAGCTACTGACTTTGTTTATTTAGACTATAAATGTGCACACATAGTAAGTCCTGTACCAAGGGGCTACAATTACCTGGATCTTGTTACAAAACCGCAATAAGGAGAAAAAGAAAAGAAACCATCACCAGTCTTGCCAGAATCCCTGTAAGTTATGAGACCATTCAGATACAAGTCTTACTGCATTTGACAAACATTACCATTGTGCTAATCTTTAAGAGCCCAACTAAATATTTCCCCTGGCTTCCTTATACCTCTAAGTCACTCCCCAAATGAATAATTACTCAAAATTGTAGGCAAGGAGATTTTCTGAGCATACAATACTAACAGAATCTGAGCAAATTCACTTCTTCTATGCCCTAACATTTTTACACCAACGTTTTTCTGATCTAACCTCTTTCCTAGAAGTCCAAAAAGATTTAATCATTCAGCCACAGCACTCACTCCTGCATGGCACATGCCCTAAAAAGCCATCTCAGCAGGTGCAGTAGCCCTTCACCTTTGGAGATCCTGCTGTAAATCCTGCTTTACGGTATCCCGCCAGAGCCTGAGTACACGTACCCCTCAAAGCCACTGTACAACATGGGACAATTAAGCAACTGTGTGTGGGAAATGCCCAGAACTGGAACTGTAGGGGTGTTGCAAGTCTGGATTAAAATACCATCAGCAGAGAACTGTATCTAGAAGCTTGGATCCTGAGCACAGGCCTTTGCCTAAAGAGCGTCTTTAGTCACCTAATTCTGTTATACTGTCTTATAGCATGTGCATGGAGTTAAAATGATTTTTCTTACAATTTAAGGCCCCAAAGTCTGCAAAGGCAATTCATGTGGAGGGAGCCTTGTACCTCTGCAGAGCTCTGCCCATGTCCACAGGTCTCCACAAGGGGTAGGGGTGACCAGACAGCAAATGTGAAAAATTGGGACAGGGGGTGGGGGGTAATAGGAGCCTATATAAGAAAAAGACCCTAAAATCGGGACATCTGGTCACCCTAACAAGGGCTCACCCAAGCAGACTAGCTTGCAGGGATTGGGTCTAGGATACTTTACGCTCCTAGAACTTAAATGCAGCTTTGAAAGCAGTTTTACAGTAAATTCTTAGTCATTCTGGGTATTTTGAAAAATAACTTAAAGCTGCTTCAAATATTTGAGCATCAGAATGCCACCATTAAACATGTGCAAAAAATCAATTTTCTTGGAAGACCTTTAAAGGCTGTTTTAACATGCAACCTAAAAACTTTAACTAACCCACATGTATCTGTGAAATGGGCATACAAGCTTTGTAACGTTCCAGGAGCTTTTGGCGAGTGTAAGAAACCCTCTACCACAAGTTGTTAAAGAACTTTTCTAGCTGTGACTGAAACCTACAAATGCTAGGAAATAGATTCAAGATGAAGCCCATCAGGGAGCTCTCTGCCATGAATTTGTCCATTTGGGTAGTTTAGGACAACCATGTTAGGAGAAAAAAGGTGTTTATTTTACAGTTAGTTAATAGGCAGCAAAAGAAACAATGCCCCAAGAGCAAAAGAGCGGAATAATATTGACAAGGCCTGTATTGTGTGAACTATAGGCAAGGCTGCCAAGCTCCAGAAAATGCCCCACTAGTCAATTTCACCGTTTAACACCTTAAGGAATACTCTGATTCTGAGTGGAACAGAATTCAGGTTGTTACAATATTATTTCCTTTCAACAACTAATTTTCCCCACAAGAATAAGTTGTGGAGTTTCTCTTCCCCCCCCCTCCAGAAAAACCCAGTAGTGTGGCAATTCAAGTGCTTAACACTGGTTGTACCTTTCTTGAAGCACATGTTCTCTCCCCCCCCCCCCCCCCAAAAACATAGTTTTCCCAACCTGATAACAGGACCAATACCAAAACATGCTGTCTTTTGTCCTTTAAAACCTGAAATATTAATGCAGAAGAGATGAAGGCAAGTCAAAAGACATTTATTGCAGATCTTGGGTATACTTTCAAGCCATTCTCACCAGAAGTACTGTATGTAGTCATATAGCTTTAGAGTTTAGGATAAATAGTGTAATTCACAAAGCTCTACATACATGATCTGCACAGAAATTAATATATGAAGTCTTATGTTCTGCTTACATCACAACCAACTGGATCAGCCTTCTGAATCACAAAATGTTTGTACTGCAAATTGAAAACGTGACAAGTGCTAAACTGTAGAGGATGGCTATTACCGAATACGGCCCAACAAGGCAGCATTATGAATCCTCACCTCCGCATGAAGGTGTAAGGAGATCAGCTTTAGGTCATGCAACAAGAAGTAAACTGAGGCAGCAAAACAGTCAGAACTTTGTTAAGACAAGTCATTCTTATACCATCCCATGGTTTCATAGACTAAAGCAGTTTGACTCCATGGAGATTTCTGTTGTGCACTATCAGGTTATGTCCTATATGCTTTTCCCCACTAAAAAAAAGTATTCCAAGCAGATACTGCAGAGCTGTCCATCTTCCAAAGATCAATAACTATGATGATTCATCATGTTAGACGGTACCAACTTTTGCAAAATGATGGCACACGCACTGATGAGAAACCAGATGTCATAGCTGGGAATGTAATTTAAAGTTTGCAAGGGAAGGCTGAAAAATTAAAAAGCCCTCATAAATGAGATATCCATTTAAAATTCTCAGTATTTTCTCCTGGTATGGGTTCCCTTCATGCTAAAACAGTTTATTTCTCCTGATGGAAGTAATATCTATTACAACGTGCAAGAAAATGCAAAGCGTTCAGCATTTCCAATCTTGGCCTAAAAAGAATGGTGGGAGGAAGAATGCACAATTTAAAAGGCAGTTGTTACTAAACTACAACTGAACCACACCCCCCCCCCCAGTAACTTTTGGGGGAAAGAGGGGCTGAAGTTACACCACAGAATCAGCATTGCAACATGCACGATTACCAGAAAGCTACTCGGAATTTCCTTTGGGCCAAGGATTTATTCCAAAAGGGGCCGGGGAGGGGGAAGGGGGGTTGTTTGTCCAGCATATTCACCCTCCCTTTCCCATCCTCCACACAGATTCAATGCTGGGAAGAGAGGGTTACACGCTCCAGTTTATTTCCAGCTCTGGAACTGCACAGAAATGAAGGACTGAGGCCTACATGTCACTGTGCCAGCAAAGCAAGGGAGACAGGAGTCAAGGGCCCAGCCGCATTAAGCTACAGAGGAATACGCACACGTGGGGAGGAGGGAGAGAGGAGGGAGAGAACTACCTTTCGCACACACGCAGGCCGCTGTGAGCACGGAGAACACGTGGGGGTTAAGGGGAATCCCCCCCCAAAAAAGGTGTAGCGTGCTCCGATCAATGGTGCACTGGATCAGACATATGAGAAGCAGGGTAGGGAATGGGGGATGGGCCAGGGCTGGCAGATCCCTTCCCCCCTCGCGCCCTCTCCAGCACAGCTTGTCTGTCACCCTCTAAGGCGTTGCAGATTCTTGCTGGGGCGCAAATCGGCGGGAGAGGGGGCGATTGGTACCGGGAAAGGGGGAGAAGGCCCCGCGGTGAGCCGGGGGGGGAGGGGGGGAGAGAGAATCACATGCTCGCAGCAGAAGAAACCACGTTGTCTTTACTGCTGCAGTGGAATGCCGGGAAGGGGAGGAAGCGCCGAGCGCAGCCACCCAGCCCCACACACGCTGCCCAGATCGAACGCTCAGTCCTCCGCCGTGGAACGTTCGCACCGCGGCCTGGAACGTTGCAACAGCGCCGTGGAACCTTCGGCCTGAAAGCCGCCCCCCCGCCCCAAAGCCGCATGGCCGGGCCGAGCCGAGCCGAGCCGCTCCGCCGGGGCTGGGCTCCGCTCCCCCTCCCCCGCGCACACATGCTCTCCGCCCTCATGGCTCCCACAGGCTGCAAGAAGCCTCCCCTTTCCCAGAGAGCCGGGGCTGCTCCAGAAATCCTAAATCCACGTTCCCCAGATGACCCCCCCCACCCCCTCCGCTTCCCCTCCAAACGTGCGTCCGGCTAGGATTAAAGCGGAGAGTGGCGGCCACATGACACGTTTAGTTCTCCCCACGCCGGGTTACAGCCAGCGCGTCCCCATATTCTTGGCAGCCTGGCAAACTTTGGCACTCGAGTCCAGACAGCTGGCGAGGGCATTGGGGGGGGGGGGCTCTTTCTTTTTCGGGTCCAGGCCAAATAGACTCATTCAGCATTTACAATATGGGAAATATGGCAACGCTGAAGGGGGGGGGAGGGAGGAGTGATCTATTCCGAACAAACCTTCTCCCCCCTTCCACACACACACAGACGAGGGCCCCCTTCTCAGCATTTTTATTATGTCCCTGGGTGGGGGTGGGGGGGGGGGGGGGAAAAAAAGGCCTTTCATAAAAAAAGGCAACTCCCGTGTGCCCTGGGCGAGCGCGTGTGAGACCGAGGCCTTGCGATCCCGCTTCCCTCCGGCTGCCCCCCAGCACCCCACCCTGGCTTACTCCCCCAGCTCGTGCACCGGGGTTGAGCGGGGACAGGACCCCGAGGCAGGGGGTAGATCCAACCGCGACGGAGCCAACTGGGGTGGGGTGGGGTTGGAGGAGGGGGGGGGAGAACAAAAACCCCAGAGTCACCGTACTGCAGACCAGAGATCCCTCCCCCCCCCGCACCCCGGCTCAGGGTCACCCCCGGACCCACCTGGGGGGGACTGTCCGTTGACGGCCACCACGGCCACGGGGGCGTTTTTAGTCCAAGGGTTCACCTTGGGCGGGGGGGCCTCGATGAATTCCTTGCGCCCGCCTCCTCCCTGCTCGCCGCCGTCCTCGCCGCCGCTGCCGCCCCCCGCCTCGCCCAGCAGCCGGTTCTCGCCCCCTCCGCGCTGCTGCAGCAGGTTCTCCTTCTCCTGGTGGTTGCTCTCCTCCTTCTGCTGCTTGATGCTGGGGGGCCTGGGCGCCGCGCTCCGCCGGGGCGGCTCCCCCGCCACGCCGCCGCCGCCCCCCTGGGGGCAGCCGTCCGGGGCGCCCCCGCGGCCCTCCTCGGCGGTGGCCTTCTCCCCGTGGGGCATGAGGGGCTCGCCCTTCTCCCGGGCCCCGTCCTGGGGCTTCTGGATGAGCAGCCCGCGCTCCTCGGCGGGCAGGAGGGGGTTGCCGGGCAGGAGAGCCTCCACCTGGGTCGCCATCTGCGGCCCCGGCCGGCCGCCTCCCCCCCGCTGCTGCTGCAGGCGCTCCCCCCGCCGGGCGGGGCCCCGCTCAGCCGCACGCAGCCCGGAGCAAGTGGGGGGGCTGCCTGCACCGGCTCCCCCTCCCGCGGCACCCCTCCAGCTGCAGCAATATGGAGAAGCACGGAGACCACGCGACTGGCACGGGAGCGCGCACCCCCCCCCCGTTCCTCGCTGCCTGCCTGCCGCCGCGCGCGCGCACGTTCCAGCGCCAGCTCCGCCTCGGCGGGTGGGGGCGCGCACGCCGAAAGGGGGGCGCGCACGCGCCTGATGCAATGCGCGGCGGCTGGAGCAGCGCCTTAAAGGGGCAGCGCCCGCGGGAGTGGGGAGGAGCCCAGGGGTGCGTCTCCAGCCCCCTGGCTGCGGGCCTGGGCTGCTCCAGCCTGGGTGCTTGCTCTCCTCCTGCACCCCAGCTCCCCTCTGGGCAGCCCCCGGCTGCTCCCCAGGATCTCCCCCTGGGGTGACCAGAGGTCCTGATTTTATAGGGACAGTCCCAATTTTGGGGTCTTTTTCTTATATAGGTTCCTATTACCCCCCGTCCCTGTCCCGATTTTTGCTGGTCACCCTCCCAGCCCCCCAAAGCTCCTGGTCCCTGCACGCCCCCACCCCTAGCTGTCTCCCTCTCCCCAGCCCGCCCCTTGGCATCGCACCGGGGGACACTTTTAGGGGCAGGAAGAAGGTCAGGACTGGGAAAGACAGCTCAGGCTTTGAATAGCTTGTCATCCTGCTTTAGTATTCTCCCTTGTCTACAGGTACATTCATTTTAGGAGGTGATGCTAATTATCAACTAATCTTCAGGATTTTCCATACCAGACATTTCAAACCACTGTATAATTTAACTGTTATTGGTGGTTGTCACCATGAGCCTTCCAAACTAACATGGTTTCCATCAGATTTAATGCAGTTCACGGGGAGGGGAAGTAGGACTTAAAACAAAAAAACCCATAAGAAATGGGATGGTGTGAGGGGCTGCCACAGCCAACAAGACCTGTCTAATACCGCAGTGATTCTCAGTAAAGGCATCCTATAATCACGACAAGCCTCATGTGATCCCATCTTCTATATTTAATAGATAAGGCAATGCTTTACTTCTCTACAGCACTACCTTTCATCTAGAAGAACTGGTATTTAATGTATCATAGGAGCTGTGCTCAGAGAGTCGAGGCACCCCTAGGAATATTGAAAGCACGACAAGTTGCAGCAACAATTTAGCTTCAAGGTAGTGGTGCATGGAAAGAAGGGAAGAGAGGAATTTTAAAGTTAGCTGTTAGGAAGAAAGGGGGAAATGAAAGAAAAGTAATGAAACAAAAATAGGAAAGAAAAGACATTAGACAAAGAGATGAACTTTGCACCTTATTTTGAAGGGCAATAAGGGTTAAAGTTCTAACAGACCCCCAGTGGGACTTTCAAATAGCCAAGAACCCTCCACTGAGAATGTCTTGCCTCCGGCTCTCAAGAGTACTTGTAACCCATTGGTCATTATGTCCCCTTCTGCACCCGATCCACAGAGCATGCAAGTCCATTACAGCCTCCAGCTCAGAACCTGGCTCTTAGCTCAAGCTGTAGAAACATGTGCTTTCAGCTCTGGAGGTCTCCAATTCAATTCTCCATGTGGTGTCTGCACAGAGAGACACCTAGGTACTGTTGTCAGGAGCCATTCAGATAGCATGGTGGCCCACAGGGCAAGAGAAGGGTCCTAGGGGTGCAATTGTCCGAGTGCACTGTGCTTCCACCATGCTAGGGCTTGATGTGGAAATAGGGCGGGACCCAGCTATGCTGGCTCTGTGCCAGCTGATAAGTCCCCCACACACACTGGGAGAATTCGCAGCTGGCCAAATCTAGATGATTTCTGACCCCTCTGTGCTGCCAAAGAGGCACAAAAGAATCAGAACCCAGAGGGGAGTCTGGTTTGTGGTCTCGAAGACAAATAGGGCATTATAGATTAAAACCAACAACTTCAATAGTGTCTAAAACCAAACCGGAAGCCATGCAGCGTGTGGGGAACGGGGATAACATGCTCATGTGGATCTGCTGCATTTTCCCCGCTAGCTAAAGGTTCCCAGTTATCTTAAGGGTCAGCCCTAAGTAAAGTTCACTGTAGCAGTACAACCTAGCGGTGCCAAAGTTGTGCATGACTGTGGTGAGGTCCACATCAGTAAGAAAAGGTGGCAACCTCCCAGCTAGGAAAAGAATGTGGGACCAACCACTGTCGCCATCTAGGAATCCAAGAGCACTCGGGTGGTTGGACAAGCAAGAGGCACAGAAGTGCCCCAAGATTGTGAGCATCTTTGGCACAGAGCGGGCAAACTCCAGCAAGAGATGGAGTCATTACAAGGCCCTGTCAATTTCTCTACTTGTGCTCCCCACCCCGATCATCATCACCTCTCTCTTATGTGGATGAAGTCTCAGCCAGTTCGTTCTTACTGAAGTCCTTGGCCAGGCACTGGAAAAGCAAGGAAACTGCAAAGTCTGGATCTGATGAAAAGGACACAGATGTGAGTGTCACCAGCACTGAAAATTTCTCAGTCTGCTCTAGCTGCTTCAAACAAACAATAAACGGGAGGGGGTGACAAAATGCAACCATATGGGGTCCCACATGAGAAAGCCACTGGGGCTGGGGGAAAGGGGAAATGAATCCTTACCCACCACCATCCTCAAGAACCTGACAAGTGACGCCTTCCTGCTGACCCCACATACAGATAGCTCACATGTAAAAACTTGACTGTCCAGGTAGAAGCGGCAGTCAAATTATAGCTACAAAATTGCAAGGAATACCTATAGCCACTGCAACTGATCCTATTTACCCTCCCTTAATTCCAGCCCCATCGTAGTCATCTGTCATGTCTATGCCACACCTAAGCTTGTCACTGTAACAATCGGTCTGCTCTGGACTGTACAGTCATAGAAACCCACCCTCAGGGGAAAGGGTGCCATTCGGATGTGACTATTTCCAGGGCGTGGTGCAAGTGATAGATAGGTATCTCAGGAGCTTGTTCTGTGTGTGCTAAAAGGAACGAGAATACTGCTGCCGCTATCACCGCCTCATTTCTGCTTATGTAATACTTACCTGTCAGTGTTTTTTGGGCACAGCTGTTTCTATATATAGTCTGCAAAACTAATGCCTGGATACCAAAAGATGATGTGTTTATGATTATGCTTTCAGGCCCAGAAAAGAAGGAGCGTGGAGACACACATACTGGGGTCCTTGCCCATAACTAGGGCTGTAGGCACTACAGTAATAACAAATAATAAATATAGGACAGACACACTCAAACATACATTATGCACAAAAACAGTATACAGAAACACACAACATTGTCATGCACACACACACACAAGTATGCACAATACTTGCACACATTTTATTTCAGTCTCTTCCTCCTTTAGTGTGATGTTCAGAAGATGGGAGGTTACCACCCCAGCAGCACCTCTATATTTTAAGCTGTCATTTCCATTGCAAACTTTGGTTTTCAGCGGGTTAGTTATTCAGCAGTTTTTTTTAATTTGGACTGAAATGTCTGGGAGTTTCTATGGTAAGAGTATAAAAATCTGAAAACATTTAGCCTACGTTTTGCCCTGTACAACCTGTGTCTATTTACATAGAGTATATTATTTACAGAGCACTGTCTGTGTCTAAGTTATTGGCATTTAGGTCTTTTACCTGCCTGTTCTAGTGCTTACATTAATAGGAGGAGATGGTCTATGATAAATTGTATTGCTGTAACCCATATGGACCAGCCAAACAGCTGCTCTCGTCTTCATGGTTCTGCGAGTGATCACCTTTGAGTCCCTGCAAAGCAGCTTTATGAGACTGCTCCAAGAAAAACTTAAATAAGGTTTGTTTACATTTAAAGTAAATGTTGGTGAGGCTTTGTAAGAACAAACATGATGGAATGGCGGCGGGAGAGAGAGGGGCTAACATTGTAATGCTCAACAGCCATCACTGAGATGGGGAACGTACCATCAATACCACTGAAATGCACTGGACTCACCACGTGGAGTGGAAATGTGAAGCTTGAAGAACTAGCAGTTGGGCTTTCTTTGCTGTATTTCAGCACTGAATGCACATGGAAGGGCAGCATTCCCGCTGAAGTGTCCTGCTTTAGAGAAAAGCAACAGAGAGTCCTGTGGCACCTTTAAGACTAACAGATGTATTGGAGCATAAGCTTTCGTGGGTGAATGCAGAGGCATCCGACGAAGTGGGCATTCACCCACGAAAACTTATGCTCCAATACATCTGTTAGTCTTAAAGGTGCCACAGGACTCTCTGTTGCTTTTTACAGATCCAGACTAACACGGCTCCCCCTCTGATACTTGACTGCTTTAGAGAGTTTATCTGCCAATTTCATTGACATTCTTAGGGCCAAATTTGCAAACAGTGGTGCTCAAGTGGCACATTCAGAACCCGTGATAGTGCTCTCAGTTACCTGTTATCATGTGTGAGTTAATGCAATTTTGGTACTAATATTTCAGAATTTGGCCTTAAGGATGAACTGTAAAGCAATGAAAAATGAAGGCTAGATTTAAGTACTAAATGACTCCATTAACCAGGCTGTGTGGGCCATTCAGCACACAGGCATGTTTTATCTAATTTTTTTAAAACACTTTTTCCCTCTCTGAGATTTTCTTGGTCCTTCTTGAGTCCCTGAGGGTTTCCCAGATCTGCGAGGTCACAGTATGATGCAGCCTCATGGATTGCCATGAGACTTCTGGTAGTATGTGTCACATTCTGGGATAGCTTTAAGAAACCAGGAAGTAAATCACAAAAGGGAAAAAGGAATTTTATATAAGTTAGTTACAACTAGATAGACAGGCCCAGGCAAATTTTGGAGTATCCAATCTGAGCTTCTCCCAAGGTTCAAGGATGTTCATATATGGGATTTGGTTTGCCCCACTTCTGGCTAAAAAGAAAACAATTCTCATTTTTACTGTGCAGGTCATCTGAATTCTTGAGAGCCTAGTCTGGCATGCTATGCAATTCCTATTGATTTTAATTGGCTAAACTTCCACGTGATGCTTTGAAAATGTACCTCAATATAGTTCAGCAGGTATGTGTGTGTGTGAGAGAGAGAGCGAGAGAGAGACAGAGAGAGAGAGAGAAACAACATTCTTCCTTGGGAGCCACTTTTACATACCTACGAAGTTGATAAATGGCCTTGGTACAATTACTGTGCTTTGCTGGTCTTCTCTCAAGCATCATTGTTCTTTAAGGGAGGAATGTTCTGAGCCCATTGGTTGAGGAGAGTTCCTTCTACCTCTCTGCAGGTGAGCTGTGTTCAGAGCAGGCAAAGACTAAGTTTAGTGTAAACAGACTCCTAGCAACCTGCCCATACTCCAGCCCTATCTCTACTTCCTCCGCTCTCAGATGCTAGTTGAGTTCCTCTCCTCCATCCCCCACTACCCAGCAGGGAAGACTTGTTGAACTACTAGGTATCGCACTGACTGTGCTACAATGGAACCTAACTAGGCTCAGTTCGTTAGCAAACCCAGTAGGGCTGGGGCATATGCCAGGAGCCCGCCTCCCCTCAGCAGCACTGTGGCAAGGTGTATGGAATGTCTACAATACTACTACTCCTTTGGCCTGAGCGGCCAGCCAATATTTGGGGCTTTGTCAGGTTGTTTCCCATAAGAGGAGAAAGTGATGTTCTGATGAGTCAGGTACTTCTTTGGTACAATCCTGTTTCATTACAAAGAATGCACACAAAGCCCTGTTTCCCTGAGCACAGGAGAGACAGTTTCCTTGCTCACGATTTTCAAGCCACTCCTATGCCCCAAGGAGCTCCTGTCTGTGCTCCCTCTCAGGGCCACGTTCACAACTGCTTCTCCCACTGTCTGCTGGCTTTTTGCCTTTCTTTCTGCCTCTGACACACAGAGACCAACGCTGAGCCACTGTATTTGCAATCAGCTGCCAGCCTTGCATGTGGCCTACTGCCTTGGATGGTGGTTTCCATTGTCTCCAGATATCTTAGTCCATATAGGAGTTTACTTTGGTAAGTTACTAAATGAAGCTGCAGCTACATTAGGGGGAGCAGTGTTGCCATCTCACAATTTCATTGGGAGTCTCACGAGATGCAGTGTTTTTCTTAAAGCCCCAGCTAACATGTTTTAATTAAACAGTATTTAAAAACATGTTATCACTTGGGCCTTGTTTAGAGTAAAAAAAAAAAAGGTATTTTTTTTAAAATCAAGTTAGCTAAGATGACTTGAAACACGCCTGGATGCCCAGTGTAGAGACAATTTAAACACCTTTACAATCATGTTAGTTGGTGGTGGTGTAGCCTAGCCTAGCCTAGTCCCTCTCCTCTCCTCTCCTCTCCTCTCCTCTCAGAGTCGACCATTAACACAGATTTTTTAAAGGAATTAAATGATGTCTCCACTAGGTGCTATCTGGTGTTCTAAATTGTTAGATAATTGTATTTAAAAAAACCCCAAACCCTGTTTTTTCCTAGTCCAGAGTCTAGACAACACCTAGATTCTAGGGTTGACCATGACATCTGTTAAATGTTGTCTTGTCTACATTAGTTGCTAACATCTTTTTAAAACACCACTTGGCTACCAAGTTTTAATTAACACAAGTGTTGTTTTTAAAAGTGTTCTCATCTTGTGTGGACAGTGTTTAACACTTGTCAGCTGGTCATGGTCAACCTTAGGGCCTTGACTAGACTAGGGAACAAAGTAACAATGTGTTTGGTGATTTCGTCTTTTCCCCCTCCAAATTTTGCCAAAATTTTTCAATTTTCTCTCAGGAAAATCTAAAAAAAAATATTTCCCTTTGGCTCAGGAAGACCCAAATCAAAACGTTTTGAGTGTTGAACCACACTGAACCTTTCATTTTGAGTTAGCTTGATGTTCATCTGCCAAGCTGCAACGGTGTATGATGGAAGATGTATTTCAGTTGTCTCATATGCCTCATTCTTCCCTGTGAGCCGGGCTCTCTGGCTGGACTACATCTCCTATGATGCACTGCAGTCTCTTCTCTGGCTGGAATGACGCAGGGCGATGTAGTCTAGCAGGAGAGAATAGGTACGTGAGGCCACAGCTCAGCTGCAGATTAATATTGAACTGGCCCCAAATGAAAGGTTTTGCCAACTCCAAATAGAAAAATTTCACAACATTTTGTTCCAGAAAACATTTCGATATTTCAAATTTGTGTCCCAAATCAGGATGAAGACACAATGCCAAAATACCAGAATTTCCTGTAGGACAGAAATTCCAATTTTTTATCAGCTCTAAAAAATACAAGTGCAAGTAGAGGTCAAGCTCAGACACTGTGCCACGCTGCAGGGAGCTGTGCCAGGCATTGTGGAATAGGTGCGACGATCCCTACGCCCCATAATGCTATCAGGAAGCGCCATGTGTGGCTGCAACGCACTGTGGCCACTGAAATCAGGATGGCTAATGTCCCCACTGCTGCACTGTACTTTCATTTGTGCAGTCCCATCAGTTAGTTTCCCAACAGTTCATGTCTCTAGTTCAGACGCAGCCAGGCACAAAAGCAAAATCAGCAGCCAAGCATGCACACAAGTTCTAGTCTGCATTTTAACACCAAGGCACGACAGGCAGATTATAACTGGCACTCCCATAAAATTCTTTACCTGCAGCCATGTGATTCTCAGAAAGGTGCAAAATTCTTCCCTATGAGATGAATAACATTGCTTCCATGCAGATCCTTATAACCCAAAACCCCACTGATCAGCTTGAAAGGCAACCATATCCAGACCAATAAATGGCTTTGGGAAAGTAATTTTTGATCCATGGAATAAGAGGATCACTGCAAATGAATCCTACTGTATTCCCATAGAAGGGCTTTTGCTGAGGGGGACACCATGGGCCAGGGTCTCAACTTCACAGTCTGAATCTTCCAGTCCACTATGTAAATGTGTGGCATGTTCACTATTCAACAGACCCGCTCACACTTCCCCTCGCTCAACAAGTGCACACATGGCCACAGTTCAACAGGCCATTTACACCCAGCTAGAAACAAGTGTTGTAAACAACCTCGTATCCTAGGGAGAGCAAGTTGGGACGATTCACTGCAGCTTGCAGATGTTTTCCCTGCCACTAAACATGAGTCACCAGGACAGCAGTCAGAGAGCATCCCAGGCATTCTGTATTGGAAAGCTGCTATTCAGTTTTTGCCATTATTTTGCTGTAACTGGATTGGGGAAATCTGTCAGATTAGAAGAACAAGGGACTGGAAGGGCCCTCCTGGATCATCCAGTCCAGTCCCCTGCTATCGCAGGCAACCCCCTAATATCATCCTGCTAATAAATTTATCAAGTTCCATCTTAAAACTAGTTTGGTTGCCCCCTCCCCGACTCCCCACCCCAGTACTCCCATTGGAAATACTGTTCCAGAACCTCCCTCCTCTACTGGTTAGAAACCTTCCAATTTCCAATCTAAATGTATTCCTGCCCAGTTTATACCCATTTGTTCTCATGCCAACTTTCTCCTTAAGCTTCTTTCCCCTCCCTGGAGTTTATCCCCGATCTATTTACTGAGAGCAATCATCTCCCCTCTCAGCGTTCATTTTGCTAGGCAAAACAAGGCCAGGTCTCACAGGCTATGTCTGCACTATGAGCTAGGGGTGTGATTTCCAGCTCCCGTCCACCTACTCACACTAGTTCTCATCTGAGCTCGTGTAACCGCAGTAGCAAGGGCAGCAGTGACATGGGCTAGCCACCCTGAATATGTACCCACAAGGTTCAGGTGGCTTTGTACTTGGGGCGGCCAGCCCATGCTCCCACTGCCCTTGCTACCGGGGCTACACTAGAATTTTTAGCATGCTCGTTTGATGAAAGCTAGTGCAGGCTGGGAATCACACCGCTAGCTCGCAGTGTAGACACAGCCTCAGTTTCCTCTCATAAAACAGGCTCAGTTCTTAGCAGCTATTCTCTGCACCTGTTCCAGTTTAAGTTCCTCTTTCTTGAACATGGGTGGCCAGAATAGTGCACAATATTTCAGATGAGTCTTAGCCATGCCTGGTATAATGGCAATAATACTTGCTGATCTCTACTGAAAATACTTCACCTGATACATCCAAGGATTGCATTTGCTTTTTTTAACGGACACGTTCTCAGTCATCCTATAATCAATGATATACCCAGGTCTTTCTCCTCCTCATCTCATTTCCAGCTCACGAGCCCTGAGCTTAGAGCAGAAATGCTTCTCGTTAGTCCATTATAAATAACTACCTTGTTGTATTCAAAAATATGTCATTGGCAATATGACTTTCCCCCCCTCCCACAAGTCATTATTTGAGTGGGAACGACACAGAGCCAGTATATCGTCTTGTCTACCCAGGGGAAATCTTTGAAAGTTTTCCCCACTCCCAGTTACCAACATCAGCTGCAGAAACTGACACCGTGGGGGCTGTGGGGACTCAGCCTCTTTGCAAAACAGGCCACGTATCTGTGTGCCTCAATATGGACTGGGCTGGCTAATTTGAAGTTTGTAAATGTAGTCGTTACTGCAGGGGCAGCCTGGTGGCAATATAGCGGGGGCAGGGGAGAGCGTGACATCGGTTTACACTAGGATCTTGGCCACCAGTGTAGCTGTGCCAGGGCAAACCCTTAATAAAGGTGTAGTTTATCAGTTTGGCACCAGATGATGCTATATCCCTCTCTGAGCCCTGAACGATTAGGGGTGGTGGGTGCAAACCCCAAACCTGGGGAGCTGAAGGATGCACTGGATGAGCCTGGGGACTTGGGGGAAAAGTAGCACGTGATCATGTCATCAAAGACGGTATCCGGTGTATGCCAAGGGGGCTGAATTAAGCTGGCACAGGCAGCCTGAAGTGCTGGCTTTACAACCGTAACATTCTTTTAGTGTAGGCTTTTAAGTGTCATAGGGATGGACGTTGCAGTTCAGAAACCTCCTGGAGCGCTGAGGTGTGGGTGGGGTTTTTATTCACCGATATTCTCCCGTCCCCGCTCCAGAGGTGCTGCACTCAGCTCAGTTTTCCAGCTTTTCTTATCACAGATGGCCGGGGCCACACACCCAGGAGCTGAGCTGAGGAGGACGCATGGGGAGAAGGGAAAGGGACACTCCCACTTCAGCTAGCTTTCCCCTCACTGAAATATCACTGAGTCATCGCTGCACGCTCTCAGTCACTCTCTCCGGCCTGAACATGCAGCATCTCTGTGCTGCCTGTTTAGCTGTTAGGGATATTTCAGTAAGAAACCAGGGAAAGGAGATCAGACGCAGCTCTACAAACACACCAAGCCACTATGGCTTTTTGGGCTCTAAATGGAAGTGTCCTGCAGTGGGTTTGGTTGGAGGGATCAGGGAGGTTTGGGTGGGAGAAGAGCTACCTCAGCCTCACAGGCAATTAATTTGCTTCCCCAAACATTAAGCTCCTGCATCATCGAAGCCATCAGATCATTGAAGCATGAGCTGATCCACGCCCCCCCCCCCCGCCCGCCCTGAAGTTGAAGATCCACTAAGCTAAAAGCCAACTAATGCAGAGGACATGATGCAAAACACACAGGTCTTTCCCCACTCCCTCTCCTGGACACCCTCCACCCCGAGTCACTTAATCCAGCTGGGGTGTCCCCCCCTCTGACCCTTATGACACTGTGGCATGCCCAGCTAAACAACGCCAGCCTTGCAATAACACCCTGTCAGCAACTGGTCAGTGAATCAGAGGTAAAAGGGTTTCAGTAATGAAGTAAAGTGCAGTGCCAGCAACAGGCCATGGGCCACTATTGTATAAGCACAGGCTATGGTACACAGAGCGGGGATTAAGAGATCTGTGTCAACAGCGTGCCTGTATACATAAACATTGCAGTGGAAAGGGTTTGCGTTGATGCACTATCCCCAATGAAGTCATCTGTAATAAAAGTCGAGCTCGGAGTGGGTTGGCACACAGCGAGTAACTCCATCTTAGCCCCACCCACTGCCCCGCGGGATGGAAAGAACCCAGGGGATCATTAGGGGGTGCATCCGTCCAGGGAGAAGCCAGCAGACAGGTACTGTGTAAGCCAACTTGTGCACCCTGCACGAAAAACTTCCCTCTCCAAAGAATAAGCCCCAGTAGGCCAGATTTTGCCCAGCCCAACACCCATGCAACCCCTCTGAAGGAGTCAGGGGTGCTGCATGGGATCAACCAGAGCAGAATTTGGCCCCATGTGCTTAACTGGGGTCTTGGTCTCAGAAAGGTACAAAACCAAATTCTGCCACCTTCAGTTGCACTCTGGCAGCCCCCTTTAATAAACTGCACAGAGGTAGCAAGTTTTGCTTTGCTGACCTGGCTTGGCGGCCTAATGCAGCACTCTGCATCGCCATGCAAAAGAACCAGATTCTGTTTCAGCTGAGGAGTGACGAGCCTGAATAGCTCCAACGACAAGCCCTGCCCAGTCAACCTCTGCTGGGCAGCTGAAAGCTATAACACAACTGGAATGGAGAAGGGGAAAGAGACCCTAAGACCCGGACCTGCCTCGCTTCCTAGGAATGCAACTGAACAGTGTGTGTCCCCTATGAAATGTTTAGCTCATCCCATTTTAGGCCATGTTAGCTAATGTGATATAAATTCATTCCATAATTTCAGGGTCCCATTGTCATGTCTATCACAGCATGAACATTTAGTAGAAGAAGATTCCAGCCATGGACTCTGGGTTTAGAACAATGACACAGCACCTGAAAAAACCGTAAGCAATGCCCTGGCTGTACACGGATACTTAGCGAGCTCCAGAATCCAGCCTGTCTCGGCAGAGGGAAGCAAATATTTAGTGAAGGCTTTTAAGCACTGCTGTAGCCATCCGGAAATTGTCACTGCATTAGAGAAACACCAAGCACAGTAGGCACAAAGCAGGGTATTTGTAATTAACACCTCAATGTAGTGTGCAAACTTCTAGAGCTTCAAGAGGCAAACAAGTTTAGAGCACACTAACCAGCATACAGCGGCAAACCCACTGGATACAACTCTGACTCCGCTTTCATCCAGAACTGGCATCAGGATGGTGAAGGAAAAGGCTTTTCTGTGCATTCAGAGGCCTTATTTATGTTGTTATTATTATCGGAGATGTACCAAGGGTTAATGCAACTGAAGACAACTTTGTCACCCCTCTGCCTCCACACTTCCCCAGCCCCTGGGAACTGACAGCAAACTGAGGAATGGTCACATCTTTGAGAATAAACCAGTGTGGGGACTGCCTCCGGTTTCAGAGTTGTGTCAGTGGAAATTAACATGGTCACAGGATGGCATTCCCCAGCAGCTGACTAAATACCCAGGCAAGGCCGAGAAGGTTATTTTCAATGCTGGAAACAGCGATGCTGGGACTGTATCCTAGTGCAAGCACTTTATTTTTAGTAATGCATGTTAAATAATGGACACACCAACAGTGGTGAGTTACTCACTGTACCACTATTCAGTAGCTGCATTCTGACTGGGGCTTGGGTGCTCCAGCCAATCAGAGAACACTTCATCCCAACAAAGCACAGTTTTGGACCCAACGTTAACTCTCAGTTTCTCACGGGCTAATCGTAGTTTGAGAAAAAAGTTTCTGCACAATACGAGGTGAGCCACATGTATGATGCTAAAAGAGTTAGGGATGGTGCTGATACATATGGTAATGGAGAAGTACTAGAAAAGATTCCGGGGGAGATGAAAACAAGGGGTCGGGGATAAGATGCTACAGATGCTTGTTCACTGTAGGGGTAACTAATAATGACAAACTTGAGCCCATTGCCTACCATGCTGATCAGTGTGATCTCACTGTTTCCTTGTACTCCCCCAGCGGTTTGTCTGTAGCCATCTGTTCTCTCTTGTCTTACTGGCACATTGCAAGCTCCTTGGGGCAGGAACTGTATTTTTGTTGTGTTTGTGCAACGCTCAGCACAATGGGATCCTGCTCCATGGTTGTAGCACCCAGGCACTATTGTAAAATGAAATAAAACAATAAGGGGCTCTATATGCCCCACTGCAGGATGGTCTAGTGGCTAGCATGCTGGATGGGGACTCTGAAGCCCTGGGTTCTATTCCTGGTTCAGCCACTGTTCTCCTTGGACAAGTCATTTCACCTCTCTGAGCCTCTGTTTCCTTGTAAAATAGGAACAATGATACTGACTTCCTTTGTAAAGCGCTGTGAGATCCACAGATGAAGCAAGGGGTAGGTGCTGTTACCCATCACCGCACCCCTAAGATGGGTGTCTTCTTTCAAAAGCACAATACTCCCCTCCCCCCCCACATATTTTTTTTTAATCTCCTTCTTCTGAAACTGTGCTGCCGGACCCGAAGGCATGACGCCCAGGTGGGCCAGGGAGTCCATCAGTGCAGCATTTGTTTGTTTGGGCTTCGTCTACTAGGAAGGTTCTAGTAGAGCAGGAGAACGGGATCATTATCCCGCACTGTGTGGGAAAAGGCTCGCACAATGAGTGCAATAGCTGTAGGCCAACAACTCTTGCTCTCTGTTCCTGGAAAAATCCTCACTCTTGTCCTCACTCCACCCTTTCCTTGAGAAATGTCCTCGCCCAGAGCAAGCAGGCTTCACTGCTGGATGATCTACAATAGAGGCTACACTTGCTCTCTGTCTGTTATCTGAGATCCATCGTGAAGTCAACTGGCCTTTGACACCAGCACACGTAGACGTAAAGGTAACCTTCCGTTTGGTCAACAGGGCTGTCTTGTGGAAGGCCCTACGAGGCACCAGTGTTCCCAACATCCTCCTGAGGCCAATTCAAAACCTACAAAATGGCTCAGGGATATGGGTTCAGTGGGGCACCTATAGGCCTGTCAAGTTTCACGCTAGTTCCAGGGTGAAGCAGGATGTGTCCTGGCCTCAGCCCTGCTCCATGGTGCAGTGGACTGGCTCCTTGAATATCTCCGCAAATATCGGTATAACGGTCAGTTCCACTCCGGTCACCAACCTGGATCATGCAGATGATGTCATCCTCTGCAGTCAGGATGCAAACCATCTCAAAGGAGCACTAGAGAGCTTCCAGCAGGAGGCCGTGGCTCTGGGGCTATGGATTTCTTGGGCAAAAACAAACATCCAGAGTGTCAGTGCAAAAGTTGTGATACAAGACATCTGTGCTGCTGGACAAACCATGGAAGTAGTGGATGACTTTATCTGCCTAGGAAGTAAATGGTCATCAAATGGACGCACCCTGCCAGACATCCTAAGGAGAATCAGTTTAGCAGCCTCAGCCATGAAGGACCTTCATAGGGTCAGGAGCCAAAAGAAGGTGAAGCTATATACGCGAATACAAATTTATCAGACCTGTGTACTTCTGATCCTCTTATATGGCTCTGAAACATGGACTTTGCTTAGACAAGACATCAGGTGGCTGGAGGCATTTCAGATGCGTTGCCGGCGCCGACTACTAGGTATAAGATGGTTTGGCTTTATCAGTAGCAGGGATGTATCATTTAGAACTGGCCTTGAGAGGATTGCAGCCCTCACCGACCGCCGCCGGCTAGGCCTTTTCGCTCATGTTGCCCGCCTTGGAGTCAAAGTCCCCACACATCAAGCCCTGCAGATTGGGCTTTGAGGTCAGAAGGGATCACTCGCTGCCCAGCCACAGACTGGTGGCGGTCACGCGGTTGCCTGTGATTAACTTGGCTGCACCAGATCAGTAATAATCCTTCGGAACTCGAAGACGCCTGGAATAAAGCCGCACAGTGTGATCAGGGATGGGCCTGGCTAGAGATGAGCGATGGATAGGGTGGGCCAGGTCACCGAGCATGCTCTCTCTCTCTCAGGGGCTTGGCTTGCTGGTTCTTGCTCACATGCTCAGGGTCTAACTGGTCGCCATATGTGTGGTCAGGAAGGAATTTCCCCCCAGCTCGGATGGGCAGTGATCTCAGGGGTTTTCCGCTTCCGCTGCAGCATGTGGACATGGGTTGCTTGCCAGGGTATCGCTCACTTAATCATTTCGCTGCTATTGCCGGAGTCTTGAGCAGAAAAGCTGCATTTTGGTGCTGGAATAATCAAAGCCAGGGCAGAAGGTTCTGGCTTGTCCCATCTCTAGCTCTAAAACCCCACCGCAAGGATTTCCATAATGCAGTGCAGTCAGATCTGAAAAAGCAGTGCCTAGGTAACAGACTACACCCACCTTGTGTAATCTTGAGCCTTATCTCCCTGTCTGAGATATAGACAAATGCAAATTGAGCAGTTAAGCATCTCCTGTAGCCATCTCTACTTGTCTCTTTAAAGCCACAGAGAGGCCCACTAGAAAGCAGTCACTTCTCCCACTCGGGTTGAGGTTGCACCTCCCACACATACACAACCCCCGCCCCTGCAGATGTACTATTTTCCAGCAGACATATTTCCCTGGAAGGTATTTTTGGCTGTTTCTTTTGCTAGTATCGGTTTTATATTAGGGTAGGAATCAAATTAAGAAAAATGAAAACGTGGGGACCTACCTGTGAGCTAGGTGGATGTGACTCTGACTTTTTATTCTCTTCTCCGCTGGCCATGTTTCATCACCTCTCTACTTGGGGACACTCTCTCTCCTGCTACAGGACTATAGATGCTGTAAAAAACAGGGCCGCTTTGGGCAGAGATCTTGTGTTTCAACTTTCCTGTAGAGCACCATATACACTTACTGTATGTCACAATATAAAGAAGCAGCTTAAAGAGGACTTGTGAAGGACATTTTGTGCAATTTTGATGCCTGAAGCAGCATTGCTTACGTCAGTGGAGCCCAGCCTTATTACAGAGGAGGGCCACGTAAACCTAAGCACAACCTTGGGTGGGCCAAACAGAGTCTACCTATTTTCATAAGATTTAAAGTCACCTGTATTGATTTATATTTTAAGTTCAGCTTGTTTCGTATGTATTTAGATAGGTTGTTTCTATGTACAGTGTTGACTATTTACATGCTTGTGTAAACGAAAATGATGTAAACATGATGACAATACACTAATGAATTGGCTGTTAGTATATTGTGTTGAAACAGGTCGTTGGTGTTTTGAAATGCTCTGGTGGGACGTGCGCGGCCCATGGACTGTAGGTTGCGCATCCCCAGCTGCTGGGGGTTGTTTGCTTCTTTGTTTTTCTACTTTCTTTTGAACCTTAGAAATTTCATGATTTGAAGGCTGCTCTTCCCTGGTTTTGCTGCAGGACTTCTTGGGGTCTGATATGTACTGGGAGCATCTCATCTTTTAATTGAAGCACTAGCGGGGACTGTCTCTTTAATAAAGATCTCCTTCCTCCAAATTGGCTTAGACTTTTAAGTTAAATCAAAATGAAACGAACACAAAGTTCTATACAGTCCGATGAAAATCTCTGTTCCTCAGTTTCCCATTTCTTGTGATGTCATAAGCCCCCTAGTGCACCAGACTCCAGAGCGTTCCAAGGCAGACAAAGCCACAAAATAAAACCCAGCAGAACAGCCCAGCAGCTTTCAAGCCTTCCTTACGCATCAGAGAAAAGGAGAAAAAGGCACAAACCTATTTCCCCACAGGCTTTGTAGGTTACCTTTAAATTCGTGCTGTCACTAAGAGCCCCTTTCTCTGGGTATCAGTACTGCCAGCCAATTAGTATTGATTGTTTAGATTACAGTAACAACCAGACTATGGTAGGGGCTTTCCAAACACAGTCCCTGTCCTAAAGCGATGACACATTAAACCAAAAAATGAAGTGTACTCCCATGGACTGAGGGGAAGGGGCCACTTTCCTCAAAGCCTGCAGGTCTTGTGAGAGCCCCTGAGATATTTGCTCTTAAAGAAGAACAGGTGGGAAGCGCCACTGTTTTCCAAGTGTGGGTTTATTGTCTTTTTTCTTCCCTCTCCTGCACATGCACCAAAGCCTTGACCTCACTAGAACATCCCTGTGTCTTTGGAGCTCAGAAGAGCCAGGCCCCCTGCAAGGAAGCCCCAGAGAACTGAAATGAACCAGTCAAAATTGCTGGAGGGGAAAGGAAAGTCTTTTTGAGGGAAGACCCGAGCACAGCTGGCGTTAACTTAAAGCTGGGGACAGAAATCTGTGCTGTAGACACTGAATGTTCATAGTGCTACGCACCTTTGTAATACACAGCGTCTGAAGCAGTGGCTCTCAACCTTTCCAGTCGACCATCCCCCCTTCAGGAGCCTGATTCGTCCTGTGCACCCTCAAGTTTCACCTCACTTAAAAACTACTTGCTTTACAAAATCAGACATACAAATACAAAAGTGTCGCAGCACATCGTTACTGAAATATGGCTTCCTTTCTCATCTTTACCATATACTTATACAATAAATCAATTGGAATATAAATACTGTACTTACATTTCAGTGTATAGTCTATAGAGCAGTATAAACAAGTGAGTGTCT
>NW_020664980.1:15920173-16027444 GCF_002925995.2 Terrapene triunguis | reverse complement strand
AGGGTAATAAGGGAGATGTCAGGAGCTGCCCTTGGGCATCACTAGGGATTCAGCCGGAGGTCTCCAAGGGCAACGCCTGGGACGATGGTTCCGTTCGGAGGTGAAAGGGCTCAGTGGTTAGAAACAGAGATAGGCCCAACCCCAGACAGGCTTGGCCCCGCGTCTGCACCTTGCTGCTTGATGAGCCTCTCTCTGGAGAGCAGCGATGGGCAGCTGCACCCCGGGGAGAGGAAAGCCCTCAGCCCTCGGAGCCTTTGGGCCTGACTCCCGGTGCCCGGCCCATTGTGCAGCCATTGACACCCGCGCCAAGCGGGCGTGAAATGCCGCCATCCCGGGTTGGTGGCATTCTGCGTTCGCTCTGGGCAGGTTTAAGGGACAGGATAACGGAGAGCCAGGCCTTTCACTTCCCACAACAGCTTCCTCATTTATGGCCTGCTCCGGCTCCCGACCAAGTCAACGGTGCCGGCCTAGGAGCCTGATTCTCGTCTCAGGCCAATTTAAGTCGGGGTCGTCTGCTGAGGTCAGTGGCCTCTCCCAGTGACAAGTGGCACAAATGAGCTCTGGGCCAAGCCCTGTCACTGCTGGCCCAGCCCATTCGGGCAGCACCAGTCCCCCAGCAGCGTGGAAAAGGCCCCTGTTTGCTCCCAGGGCACACTCCAGTGACCCTGCCCAGCGCTCAGCGCTGCCTGTGTGATAGGAAGGCTGCAAATAGCTCTGTTCCCGTGAGCCAGGGAGATAGCGCAGTCAGCGTGTCCGCTCAGGGCTCCGGGGAGGACACGGCCAAAGAGAATGAATGAGCCAGCAGCGCTCTGCCCACGATAAAGCCAGCTCTGCACGCTCCAGGACCGGAGCGCGTAATCAACGTGTGGCAGCCACGGTTGTTAACTGCATCTGCCCAGGCTGGGTGGGGCCGCAGAGACACCAAACAGCCAATGCACCAGAGATAACTCGGAGCCCTAGAAGACAGGCAGAGAGAGGGAGGCTGCGCGTAAAGCAGGGCAAATTCCCCACTGATGCTAACACTGGTGAAGCTCTGGGAGGAAGAGGGTTGAAACCCCTAGTGTAGACAAGGCTTCCTCCACTGCCAGCTCTTAGCAGGGTCAGACAATGTGGTGTTCGAAATGCTGGCTGCTGTGGGCGTCTGGGCTAGCCCCCTCCCCATTGCTACCATCGGGAGAGCGAATCCAGCATTCGCAATGGTGGGAGATAACTCCCTGCCCCCAGTAGTGCAGAGCAGGCTGGAGAAAGGGAGAGACTCAGGGAAGACCAGTGTACGTTGGAGCGAGGGGGACAGAATAGGGGGGTTTCCAGCTTCTCTGCAGCATGCAGCTGGGGGTCACTGCAGGCACCCAGTAATGGGGCGGAAGCCTTACCCAGTGGGTGTGGAACTGGGTGGCAGGACTCTTGCATTGTATTCACCCGGCCCACCGAGGACCCCTGGGTAAGTCATTTCACCCCTCGGTGCTCCTGGCTCGCCATCAGCAGACAATCGTAGCTACCTCGCAGTGAGGTGACGCGCGCTGAGATCCTCACGTCCCCATGCCCCCGAGCCGGGGCGTCAGGAGGCTCAAACGCAAGCTCTGTGGCCTAGGAGCAGGAGACTCTGAGCACGAGCCGGGGGCTGCGCACTCTGGTTTGTTATTGTAGGGTTGCTGAGAGCCCAAGGAAGCGCACGCTGGTCGGATGTCAACAATAATAATATTGTATAGTTGATCATATGTCCAGGGCTACACCTCTGCTGAGGGCGAGCGCGGTGCTCTGTGGACATCTCTGCAGATCACCCCAGAGATGAGCTCCATGACTTCTGCAAAATCTCGATGAAATCAAGATCTGCCTCCACCATGCTAGAGACTATGGGCCTCTTACTCACACCACGTCAATCAGGAGTAACGCCGCTGAGATCAGTGGAGTTAGCCTGGGATTAAATTTGTAAAAGGCAAATTGAACCTCTGGATAAAGTAGGGGCGACTGGGGGATTAGCCTGGATTTGCTGCCCCCTGCTGACCAGAGGGAGCAAAGCAATTTGCAAAGAGCCAACTCCTCCCATTGTGAAACGGCCCTCTGCCCAGAAAGGCTGAGAGAGACAAGGAGATTTTTCCCAGTTTGGAGCTGCTCTTTGGTCTCCGCAGCTAAAACAAGCCCTTTCCTCTCTGGATGTGCAAGCAATTTGTTGGCAAAGCCAAAAGGTTCATGTGCAAGCCAGCCAGTCCACTGCAGGCGAACAATCTCCATTCACAACAGGGCCTGCGACCCGAGTGCACCAAGTCCCCAGCCTTGCTTCCATCCAGAAACAAAGCTCAGGGATCTCTGAAGAAACACACCAGGACATTTGCAACCTGTCCCAAGTAATGTATTTACCTGCACAGTACAGGTCGAAACGCCCTGGTTCTGTCCAGTACGCCACTCGCAGCTGGGCAAAACATCCCAGCCCCCGCAGGAAAGGGAGAATAAACAAACAAATCAATCAACCTTTTCATTGGGTTCACGGAAAGGGAAACATTAAGTCACTTTTTGTTGCCATGTTTCCTGCGCAAGCTTTGCTGTCCCCTCCTCCTCCCACCCATTGTTTGCCTGAGATAGATGTAACAACCATGTAGACAGACACATGCCTCTTATGGACTTGCTAACATCTCCCGGAGACGGGGGGTCCCACTTGGGTGGGCCTCCTGAGATCTGTCAGAGAAGAGCTCCCCTCCTGCAGACCCTATAAGCCAACGCAGTGAAACTTTTGGTGCTCAATTAACTAAAAAACAAAACGTGGAAATTCCTGCACAGAACTTTCACCTGCGTTTCACTGGAGTGCAGCTAAGATCTAAGCACAGAAATTCACCGTCTTAATAAACAAATTCTACCCCTTCAAAAGAAAGCCACGGTAGGAAGTGTACAAATGAACAAGTCAGGACTCCAGGCAGCTGCTGCAGAACCCCTCATCACTCACTATTACTCCCCCAAAGGTGTGTATGCTCTATTGAGCCAGCAAGGGAAGGGCAGATTTTACTAATCCTTAATCCCCCCCCCCCCCCAAATGACTATTTCTAGGCTCTTTTCAAGAGCTAATTCTCCACATGTAAAGCTCCCATTAACGTCAGCAGGAGTAGCCGCCATGGAACGAAAGGCACAGTAGATGCCACCAGCCCAGATTTCTCATGAACCCTCCAACACCACCACAGCTATGGCCCCTTCATGAACACCCTTTCAGTGAGAGAACGCCCTGATGGGGCCTGGAGGAAAGGGTGAAGGCCTGTGAATCTGAAGCTGTGGGATCTCGTTCTATCTCTGCTACTTGATTGGCTGGGCGATGGTTGGCAAGTCCCTTCCCTTCTATCTAGATTGGGGCAGATGGTGTCTCTTACAACATGTCTATGCAGGGGTTAGCACAGTAGCTCATTGGGGGCCCCTCGATGCTATTATAATACCAATAATAATGCCTAACCCAGCAATAACAGTGCGTGGCTGCATCACACCTGAGCAGCCCTCTATTAACCAAGCAGTGTGCAAAGCTCACGGGCAAGCTACCTCAACAAACTACCATGCCTGACCCAGCGGGTGCGAGCCCCCACACAATAGCAAACCAGCATGCAAACACAAGAGGAAGTTCTGCCCTCGGTTCCAGTGTGTTAAATCTAGAGTCACTCCGCTCAGGCCAACTGGGTTCACACTGGCAAAACTGAGTAGAGCATCTGGCCCAAGTGGAGGAGAAAACAATTGTAAGGGAACAGGATGAGAAGGAGGGGGAAGCAGACACCAGTTTCAAGCTGCTCCGTTGTTCTCCTAGAGGCGCCGGTTGAGGCTGAGTTGAGTTTTGCACTTAAGGCAGGGTTCAATGGTAAAGCAGAAGGAGACACACACCGTTGCAAAGAAGGAATCGAGTCTCAAAGCCCGTCCCTCCCCTTTTGGCTTCACTTGAGCTCAAGATGGGACTTGCGGGTTGTTTCCACTCCCCGCTGTGGGGGTGTTCAGCTGGTTTGCTTGCTCGCTGAGTCTCTCCACTGTCTGTACAGCAGCGTTGTTCCTTCCAGCCACCGACCCAGCCAGAGGAACAGCAGTTCTGCTGCAGTCCCACCAGTGGGACAATAGCATCCCCCAGCACCTCTAACGCTAAGCGCTTCAGGAGAGGAGGGGAGGATCCTGGGCTGGCGGTGCGGAGCTGTGCTCTCGGCCTGCACACACAATGCACACGCAGCCGCCCCCATCGGACACCCAAAGGTGAGTGAGTAACTGACCCCAGCCGAGAACACCGGGGCTCAGATCCCTCACAAACCAGTTCCCGGGAAGCCAGCTCCTTCCTGGCTCCTTGGCCCGTCCTGAGGACAGGATTCCTGCCGTGCTCTTGTCAATGCCCGCGGCAGCGTAAGGACGACAGAGACTCCGCTCCAGGATGGGATCTGCAGCTGGACTAGCAGCCCTCTTCATGGGGGCTGGGAGGGCAGCTTTATATTACACCTGGGGTCCCACCGGCAGAGGCTGCCCAAGCATGTGTTGTTTCAGCCCATCTCCTGGCCTCACCTCTCCACTCAGCGCTGGGCACTTCCAGGTGCTCCTGGCAGAGGGGACGTTGCAGGCATCTTGTGCCAATGTGAACCCCCTCCACCTGGCATGGGCTCTCTGCCTCTTTGGGGGCCCTGCACCTGGCAAGCGGATGCCAGAAGAACCCTGGGCTAAAGCCCCCCCCTCGCCTGGACTTGCATGTGGCGCTTAAACATTTTTTGGAAAATGGTTCACAAATATTTTTCATCCCCCCCTTTAAAGGCAGGTTCAGTTTGAAGCTTGGCCACTTTGACACCAGCCTTTTCGTACGAGGGCCCAGCAGAGCTTTTCGTTTATGGATGTTTGCAGCCTTCATCTTGCCCCCACAATCCCCCTCATCCTCCCAGGCTGGCCTGGCGTGTGCAACGTTTTAACCCATCCTTGCAGCTCACAGAACTGGAAGCCAGGAAATTCTAACCCCACCTGGCCTTGACTCCGTCTGCAACTGGGGGCAGGTCATTTATGCGGCTGGCCTGAGGGCCCTTACTGGTTTAATTTGAGCAGTGATACTGACCAAGAGCTGGTGAGGCTGCCCTTTGTTGCTATTTCCCTTACACTCTGGAGAGAAAAGCCCACAGCTACAGAGTCTAGTTACGCGTGCAAGTGACCAGCCGATCGCGCCATAGCTCATGTGATTGCTACAAGGGCATGTGTAGCAGGGGCAAATGCACGTGCAGATTAGGTGTGCAACGGGGTTTTGCAGCTGTGCACACATTTTTCATGAAAACGGAGGCCAGCAAAGATAAGGGCTGTGTCGCAGCTGGGTAAGGTAAGGGCAGTGCAGACAGAGTCTGCGGTGTGGGGGGGAAGGTGGGGGTGATGCTGGGGGGGAGGGGATACACGGCTGAATGAGCTCATGGAGGTCGGGGACACACATTTCCATGTTGCGTTTAAGCCACCGAGCAAGAGAACAATGAAGCCGCTTCCAGGGATTTGCTTGGCTGGGGCAATAGCCTTGGGCAAAAGGGGCTATAGATGGGATTCAGGCGGCACTCGCGGCCAGGTGGGCTGGTGAATGTAAAGTGCAATAAGAGAGCGAGGAAGTGCAGGTGTTACAGGCAGACGGGGGAGGATACAGCCCATGGTTGCAGAGGCTTCTGAGTGGCAGCGATGGGGGGGAGTGTAAACAGCCCTGCCTCCCACTAGAGGACATTGTGTTCCTGTGGCCTGTGTCGTCGCCTTTGATCCTTCACTGGGGTGCGTCCTGTGATGCCCCGAGTCCGGCCCACCGGCCGCCCCTGCAGACGCAGATTCTCCTCAGAAATCTGCTCTCTCATCGCTTGCTCCACCCACGCGGGCAGGAGCAGCAGAGTTCAAAGCGGTGCTAGGAAGTGCGATTTGTCCTGCTGCGGGGCGGTAGTGTCCTCACAGAACAGTGCCTGGGCCACCCACTGCAGGACAGACCTGGGCTTCTTGGCTCCAGAGCCAGGATCTGCCACTGCCACCGTGGGCTTGTGGTCCAACCCCCATCTCAAAGGCATTATATTATCTTAATCAGCTCGTCCCCGCACACAACTCCTTCCCCGAATGCAGCGCCAGCAGCTTCCAAAAATCCTCCTCCGCTCCCCATTCCAGATTTTCCCAGGAGCCCTCTGGCTGGGCCAGATTTTGGGGCTGCTCAATGAACATTAGCAAAGAAATGCAAGCACTGGTTTGGGGCGGGTGTGAAAATTCCCACTGCTCACCACAACTCTGAATCCTGAGCCAAAGCCCCCTCTGCTATTTCAGACCTGATCTCCCTGCCCCCCAACTCCACCAGCGTCCCTGAGCCCTGCTCTGCAGCACCTCCTGTTATGGTAGCCATAAGGTTCTTCTGAGAAGGCAGAACCACCCGTGGCAAATTATGCGGCTCCAAAGTTTGGACAGGGAGGTATGGGAGGATGTATGTTGGTATTGTACAGGGAAAGAAGACACCAATCAAAAACAAAGAGACTAGACTAACACGCAGGCCTGTGAAGAAGATAATGAGGCAATGGATTCCCCATGTTACGTAAAGAAGGGATGGCAGATGGAGAACAAGAGATGGATCACCAAGTAAGGAGATGGGAAGACACGTGAGGGCTTTGAGGGACCTCGTCAAGCCTGGCTCAGGAGGGCAGTGTCATAGTGAGCTCCGTCTCTACCTCCCATGCTGGCACACATCCATGTTCCTGGCATGCACAGAGCTTGGGTTTGGATAAAGACAGTACAGAACACACAGCTCACCCTTTAAAGACGAAAGGATCAAGAGAATCCATTGGCATTCAGCCACACTGCCGGGGCTGTAATGCCACGTCAATGCTTGGATTCTCTCTCGGAGGGGTCAGATCAATGAACGGAGACCTGGTCTCGTGATGTCCTCTTGCAGTAGCATTGTGCAGTATCATCACACCCTGACACTGGACCGTGACTCAGAGTTAACCCCGGATCACATGATGTGGGACAGACCAATGAAAGGTGGTTCTGGCTTGCAAGTTTCGGGTCAGGTGCCACCTGCAGAACAAGGCTAGTAAATGGAATTGTAGACTTACCTGTCCTCTGTAGACCAGGGGCCTGCTTCTCCTCTCACCTTCACTGGTGTAAATCAGGAGGGACTCTGCTGATGGAGTTGCACGGATGCTGGTGACGGGTGAATCGGGCACTCGTGTTGATTCCCACGGGGGTCACCTGCCGGACAGCCCCGCTGTAAAGACACGCAATGAATAACTCCGATACCCTGAGCCTTTTCTGCCCTGAGCCTGCCATTTCTTCCACTCATTTACAGCGGGTGTCCACTGGGTGGCACATGACGCCTGCGGTGAGCTGGCTGAACAGATTCCCCAAGCTCAGCAGGTCTTCGTCACCTACAGTTGTGTGTTTTGGCTGTAGCTGGGGCTGCTGCCAGCCTGAGTCTGTGGCCCAGTGAAACGCAAGGTAAATCAGCCAAGGATAAAGGTAAATGGGGGCCAGAGACTAGCTGAACGCGGGATAGGGTGACCAGACAGCAAGTGTGAAAAATCGGGACGGGGGTGGGGGGTAATAGGAGCCTATAAAAGAAAAAGACCCAAAAATCAGGACTGTCCCTATAAAATCAGGACATCTGGTCACCCTAACGCGGGAGCAAATCCCCCTTGGTGCTGCCAATGTCACAACTTCAGAACCTCCATTAGTGTTTGGGAAGAGGCTCAGTTACTTGCCGGTGGATATTTCATCTCAGCCCAGCAGCCCAGACGGTGGGATCTCTCCCCTCCCCAGCGGATCGGAAACCCTTGCTGATGCTGGGGCCAAGGTTTTCAAAGGCAGGCACCTAAAACTCAGCTTCCCAGAGGGGGGAATTTTCAAAAGCACCTAAATCACTTAGGAATGCGAGTCCCTTTGATTTTCAGTGGGGCCTGTGCTTCTAATCACTTAATCGCTTCTGAAGATTTCCCCCCTTCAATCCTTATCTAGGCTCCTGCTGTTCAAGGGTCCTGAGTCTTGTTCTAGCCCCCGAGGCTGCTCTAAGTTACGTCAGGGGTCAGCTCAGTCCCGGGGTAGCCCTAGGACCAGGGGAAGCAGAGTGGTGGCTCACGGCCTCCTTTCCCCTGCACTGGGTCCGATGCGAAGAGCGGCGTGGCCAGACCCAGCGTCCCGGCTGCTGAACCTGCTGGATGCTAGCCAGGCTGACTAGCATGGCTCCGGTGCGTCGGGCCTGTAACTGCTCGGCTCCGCTGCGCAGGGCAGCGCCGCTCACTAGTGCGGGGGAGGCTCAAGAGGGTAAGTGGTGAGCACAGGCGGCGTTTGGCAGTGCCTGACTCTTCAGCCCAGCTGGGAGCTGGTGGGGTGACTCAGCCAAAGCAGAGCCCAGGTGCAACAGCCAAGGTTTCCCCACAGGGACCCGGCTTAGCTCCAGAAATCAAAACACATGCACAGGCGCCATAGGGAAAAAAAGAGTCCTGGAAACTTCTCCCCTCCCGGCTGCAGTTCAGCCCCGTGGGAGCTCACCTGCCCCACAGCAGCCAATTTCGAGCCCTTCCCCTGAGCCGCTGTCCGCAGGGAGGGGGCAGCTGAGCTGAGGTTAACCCCTTATACACCAGGGACCAGGTAGTGCCTCCAGAACCTGTCGCCCCAGTAGCCTGCCCAGTTCTAGAAGGAAGTGTCAGAGGTGGCCGAGACGCGGGGCATGCGAGCTGTGGTGGTGGCTTTCCAGGCCAAACCCGATGGCCCGTTCTCTACGGGAGTTTAAGTTTACGGCACCAGACCTTTGAGCATGGAGCTGCTCACTGAAGATCCACTGGCTAGGGGGATTTGGTTCCTCCTTGGTCATGCTCTCCTGCCACTGAGGGACAGGCCCCTTTTGCTCCCAGTGTCTGAGCCTTGCTCACGCCTCCTCTCCCCCTGCTGATTCTCCACCTGGCCTCCCAGCGTAGCTCTGCTAATGTCCAGAGTGCCAACCTGCAGTACCTCGGCTCTTCCCGTCCTGAGCCCCTTTATCGCTTTCCCCCTCAATCCTGATCTCTTCCAGGCTTGGGTCCCCCCTAGCTCCGACCTGTGGCCACTCCCCCACGGCATACACACAATATTGTGCTGACATTTGCGTTCCTGTCTAGACGCACAACCGTTCAAAGCTCCGCATGGTGCTCCCCTCACCCACGTGGACAATGAAGGCGCCGGGCTCCTCGGTCTGGATAAAGCCAGCAGGGCTTTGGCCCACTGGCTCACATTCGGCTCTGACTCACCGCCCAGGCACACCCATCACATTCCTTGGGTGGCCTGGCACAAGACAGGGCAGACGTTTGGAGGGAGGGCAGCAGACACCTCTCTCCATCAATGAAGTTCACTGCAGCTCCCCAGGGCCATATTCCAGGGGCTGGCATCCAGGACTTGCCTTCTGCTGTACAGGTAGGCTGCAGGTCCAGATTTAACCCTGCCAGCCTGAGCGTGGAAATGGTACTTACCACCCCCAGCCTTTGCTAGCTCCTGCTTCGATGCAGTTAGTGATCCAGAGCTCCTTGGGCTGTATGCCAGCTCCTCCCTGCTTTGCAAGCCCCTTCCGCTAGTGAGGGCTTTTCCATGCACCTCGATGAAGGGTTACGTTGCTCCTTGCAGCCTTCGCTCGCTTTCCTCACCTGCGTCTATTCTTTTCACCAGCTATCCAGAAATAGATTTACTTGGGGCCCTGAGAGTACCAGGCCCTGCCCCAGTGCTGTCAAAGGGCCTTTCTACGAAGTAACGAGTCACAGGAGCTCGGTTACTTTCCCCTGTGCTAGCAAATTGCAACAGACACGTAAATACTGGGAGCAACAAAGTACAGTGACAAGGTACATTTCCCTTCCCCGGCTGCCCTGTAGCTGGGGCCATAGTAACCAACAAGCCTTCCCCTTTGGACAGTCGAGTCCCTGGGGACTGCAGTGTTTTGTACTTGGGCTGGTGATGATTCGTAACCATGGACAGCAAGGACCCGTCCATGATCAGTGTGAGCGGCAGCAGAAGGGGCCAGTGCTTTGAGAGCCATGGTGGCCCAGTCCAGGGGCATGGGCACAGGGTGGTGGAATGAACACAGGGCTGTGAAGGAACATGCAGAGGAAGAACATAAGCTACAGTCCCTGGAAAGGGTCACTTCTTTAACGTTGGATCAGCGGAGGCTGCTGGAGATGTATACATGGTCCATAAGGGGCATTACCCCCTTCCTGCCTGCCCCCCGTCCCCAACTACTGCTGATGGGAACTAGGAGACAAGAAGGTCTCTGCAGCCTGTCAATGCAGGTGACTGGGTTCCTTGGAGTGCAGAATGGCCTTGCACCCTGTCATGCTCCTTCCTGCAGTAAACTGAAGATCAGCGATCGCTCCAGCCCTCTTCAGTCCTTGGCCAAGACAATCTGAGAGTGCATGTGGATTTCAGAGCGATGTGAAACATCAGCTGTTAATGCAAGCGCTCGGCTCAGTCTTAACTATGGGGTCACTGGCGCGCCTCTTTAATATAGCCCCTGAGAGCATGCAGCCAATTCTGCCACTTGCTCTGCAGCACAGAGATGATGCTACTCCATGCAGGGTGGATCATGGAGGGATGCAGTGGGGCTGCTGATGGGGAGTTTTATGTGACGCACCCGTGGGGAAGTAAGAAGATTTCAGAGCACTCACGGGGAGAGGGCTCTTCTGACTGGAGTCAGCTCAGTCCTGGAGCATCTCACCCCCAAGGTGAGACACAACTACTTTCTTCTCCTCACAGCCCTCTTGAGATCACCCAAGGTGTCCTGGTGACATTGGAGCCAGCCACTCATACCGGAACTTCCCAAAGTTTGAGGGCTTGATTCTCCCCGGCGTGGTGATGGCTGGACACTAGCGCAACCTGCCTGAAAGACGGTGCAGAACCGGGCCTTGGGTGCGATGGGATGCCAGGGTTTGGTTCAGGACCATTTCATTGTGTTGATCTAGAACCCCAGGTGCTTTCTTCCCGAGGGAGAGCCTGGTCTAGTGTGCAAAACGCAAAGGGGAAACCGGACGAGAGGGAGAGGGAGGGAGGGCTCGAAGGGAGGCAGCTGTTGCTTCTCTGTTCCTGGATTGTAACTAGAGCTGGGTGAAAATACAGACAACTCAACTGAGGCCTGGGGGAACCTCAGGTCTTGTTATCCACCTTAAATCCACCCCAGGTTCCCCAGGCTTTAGTGGGAGCCTGAGACAAGTTGGGAGCGAGTTTGGGATGATTTATAGATTGAGGTGGCATCTCCCTTCCCCTGCCCCGCACTCTCAATCCCCCTGTCCCCAGCTCTGCCAATGCCTCTCAATCCTGGCCACGGCTTGGCCAAGCCGCTGAATTTAGTTATGAGATGCTGGATCCTCTGATTGGTGAGGATGGCTTGCAGACTGGTGAGGAGTGAACTCAAACAGTTGGCAAATCCCCACCACCACCCAGCAGGTAGAAACGGCTGCATTTCAACTTGCTCTGTCCTCACAGGAGGCCCTCTGGCTCCCACCTGCTTCCATGCCCATCTGGGAGGGCATCTCCACGGCAGGTGAGCACCCATGGCCAGCTGCTCGCCAGCTGATGGAGGTGTGGAACTCCAGTGCCATCCCGTGGCCAGACAGGGAATTCTTTCTAAAGAGCTGTGATTGTTGTAAACGTCTCCCTGAGAGATGCTGCGAGCAAACATTACAGCATTGCCAACTCTCGTGATTTCATCCTGAGGCTCACGCTATTTGGTGATTTTTCTTGAAGCCCCAGTGCCTGGAGTCATGTGATTTCATTAGAATTTCCTCTTTCACTAAAAAAAAAAGACATTTCTAGCTCTCATGTTTGGGGAGTAAAACTTCAAGACGTGTCCCAAGTGCCCTGTGACACATGGGGGCTCGTTAATAATATTGTATCTGGATCTGACACAGGTGGGTGTCTCTGTCCCGTATATGGGAATGGACATTTCCCCCTTGGGCTCTGACTGGATAGCAGAGCCAGCCCACCCGTGGAAAGAGAGATAGTCACTCCAGGGTTGCTAAGAGACAATGCCAGAGCAAGTAGCTTTGAAGTACAGCTACACTGCAACAAAAGACCCGTGGCCCGGGTCAGCTGACACGGACTCTTGGGGTCGGGATGCGGTGTAGATATTCGTGCTCAGGCTGGAGCCAGGCTCTGAAACCTCACGAGGAGGGTGGATCTCAGATCCCAGGCTCCAGCCCAAGCCCAAACATCTCCACTGCTGTAGTCTGAGCCTGGGAAACTTGAGTTATTTGGCCCAGGCTTTGAGGCTCGGTGCTGCGGGTTTTTTATTGCCGTGTGGATGTACCTGTCACGCTGTCTGGAGTGACTAGGAGCATGAGTGCCACCTCCGGGCCTTGCCCAGGAACAGGGCACAAGCCCCAAATGGGCCGTGTGTTCCACACTTCAGTTTCACCAGCCAAGAAACAAGTGTAAACTCCTCCGGCAGGCTACAGCCCTACCAAGGCGTCAGAGACGATCCCCTTGGGCATTCCAATCCATCTCGCCACCCGGACAAGCCTGCCTCAGTGATAGACGGTCACTTTACACCAACGATCACAAAAGATTCAGGTGACTCCCAGTCCCAAAGGCCCAGGCACTGACCCCAGGTTAATTTGCACCTTAGATCTCACACCAAAGACAAGGCTTATAGCCAATCGTATAGTAAATTAACTAGTTATTAACTATGCCTACACTACAGCTTACCATGGCATAACGTATGCCGCTCAGGGGTGTGAAGAAACCACCCCCTTGAGTGACATAAGTTACACTGACATAAGCACCAGGGTGCAGAGCGCTACGTTGGCAGGAGAGTTTCTCCCGCTGACACGGCTACTGCCCCTTGCAGAGGTGGTTTTATTATACCGACGGGCGAGCTCTCTCCCATCAGCACAGAGCGTCTTCACCAGATGTGCTGCAGTGGGGCAGCTGCACATGTAGCTACGCCCTACCAAAAAGAAATGAGTGTTGTCTGCAAGGTTAAAAGCGGGAAACCTACATCCAGAAATGAGTTGCGCCATGGTTCTTAGCTAAGGAGGAGAGGGTGTAGGGTCTCAGGGGTTGGCTTGCCGCCTCTCTGAGCCTGAGTTTTCCTCCCCCGGTCCCAGGCAGGCTTGCCAGGTGCAGCGCGGAGAGTGGGTGCTGTGGGCAGGGCGACGGAGGCGGTTTCCGAGAGGATTACCCCGACAGGAATGGCTTGCTTGGATTGCTGCAGCTGACATTTACTAGGTGCGAGCGAAGGGGCGGGCCTGGCGCTGGCCCTGAAACCTCACAGGAATGTTAATTGGCTTAAGCTGTGGCCAATGCAGAGAAGTGTGGAGCCTGTTTGCTATTAGGTATTGAGGGTTCGATTTTGTATTGATTTTTACAGGCGCTGCCGGCGGCTTTGCTCCTTGGCTGCTCTCCAGGCAGGGCAAGCGGCAGGAATCCCATTGGCTTGCAGAGCACAGGAGATGGCTCGGGGCTGGGTTTACAGAGCAGCCTGGCGGGACGGATCCTCACCTCGCCGGTTTTTGCAAGGCTACATCATGCTTCTATCACGCATGTCCATGGGGGGGTCTCAGGCCCCTTGCAGAGAACTCAAGTTGCACCCCCAAAATCACTAATCACCCTTGTAGAGCTCAGCCTTGGCCGCTGCCTGCCTGTCCCCCCAGCTGTGGCTTTGCTTTGGGGTCCTAGGCTGCAGATTGCTATCAGTGCAAAATGCAGAGATCGCAGCCTCCGTGCTGGTCACTATTGTCTGATTGGTTCTTTGGGCTGCCCTGTCAGTCTGTCAGTGTCCCCATGTCATCGCTTATCCGACGGCGTGAGCTCCTGAGGCAGACGTGGCTTTTTGTTCTGTTTGTACAGCGCCTAACAGAGTAGGGCCCTGGGGCATGAACGGGCCTCCTAGTGCTACCGTAATACACCTAATAAATAATGTACAGCACCTAGCACTTGGTCCAATAGCTGGGGCTCCTAGGCGCTACCATAATACACCTAATAAATAATAATCAAGTCTTATTATTCCTGCTCTGGTCAATCTCTAACACCTCTCCCCGCAGCTAACGCCCTTGGCTCTCTGTCCAAACACCCAAATGTTCTCTTTGTTCAGAAACCGCTCACCTGCCCGCCCACCCAATGGCCCACCTCCCCAGCGGGGCCCAGGGCCCCTCCTTCGCTGCACGTGGCCTTGCTGACCGCGGTTTGCCTTCCCCTGATGCTGGTGTTTGGGCACCCCTCTGCTAGGGTGTCTCTGGAATAGACCATTGGGATGCAGGGCCATGGAGTCGACTTTGATGTGCCCATTTTAATGTCTTACCCGGCTGCTGCTCTGAGCGTGCCATGGGCAAAACTGGCACCGCCACCAGCTGCTCTCAGACAGCACCACCTTGTGCTAGTTTAAACGTACTGCTTCTGGGAGCTGCAGAAACCCTGCTGCATTACCACCACTCTGGGCCAGACTCTGACCTGATTTACTACCTGGGCGACCTCTCCCCACCCCCCCACCCCCGACTTAACAAAGATTTGCACAAGGGGTAAATCAGGGCAGAATTTGGCATAAGATTGGAGGGAGGGGCAGGTGTTGGAAAAAAGAAAGGCACCCACACTTGCTTTGCAGGAGTAAGGCTCATAGACCCTGTACACGACTGTGCATTATGGTTTCCATTTGGGTCATTAGTCCCTCGCTGCAAGGGCAGTGATTGCTCCACAACAGGGCGTCGCGGGGTTAAGAGCTTATAAATACCAGCCCAGGCGCTAAACAGCTCCTTGTGTTGTTGAAAAATTGTCTGGACATCGACACACACCGGGAAAAGACAGGCGCGGCATTACACTCCTGCGCCTCGGTTTGAACTGCATTGATCAGCATATAAAAAACACACCCACACCCGGCAGCAAGGAATGCGAGTGCCAGCAACAAAGGGGGAAAGAGAGGAAAGGGGGCGGAGTGGGGCACAGAAAGCTTGTGATTTGTTTGGGAAGAAATTTACAGCCAGTGAGTTCATAAAATCATTGGCCTGCTGGGTTTGTCACGGCAGGCCGCCCCCTTTACAGGGCTCGCTTTCCTTTTTACAATAGAGAAACGCTTCAAAAGAATCGTCGGCAATTAGGGCTCACGACGGGGATGGAAACCAGATGTGCACGTGTGTGCGTGCGTGTGTATTCTGTGTATGCAGCCACGCAACAGGGGCATAAAACAAGGCGGGGGGGAGGCGAGAGAGAGGGCAGCCCTGGAACAGAACCGCAGCCGGGGTCCTGTCACCAGCAGACACGTTGTGCTGGTGGGATTGACCTCCCCCGGCCTTCCTCTGGCTCAGGCGTGGAGAGCAACCCACTCCTGGCAGAGGCTGGTGATGTCAGTTTTACCTTGGGCTCCAAGCGACTTCCCACCATCCTGCCAGGGAGCCAAGGGAGGGTTGAGCTGGGCAGATCCATCTGGGGATGCCGCTGAGCTGATCCGCCCATGACAGCTGTAGAAAAATAAAACCTTTATAACACACATTTCATTTGGAAAAGCTACTTTTCATTTGATCTCTCCAGGATCCATAGTGCCCCATCCCCAACGCCCACGGACGGAGCCGCCCGGCACCCCTGTCCCCAACGCCCCACGGACGGAGCCGCCTCTGTCCCCAGCACCTCACGGACGGAGCCGCCCGGCGCCCCTATCCCCAACGCCCCATGGGATGGAGCCGCCCGGCGCCCCTGTCCCCAACGCCCCGCGGACGGAGCCACCCGGAGCCCTTGTCCCCAATGCCCCATGGGATGGAGCTGCCCGGCGCCTCTGTCCCCAACGCCCCGCGGACGGAGCCGCCCAGCGCCCCTGTCCCCAACGCCCCATGGGATGGAGCCGCCTGGCGCCCCTGTCCCCAACGCCCCGCGGACGGAGCCGCCCCTGTCCCCAATGCCCCATGGATGGAGCCACCCAACACCCGTCCCCAATGCTCCACGGACGGAGGCGCCCAACGCCCCTATGCCCCATGCTGGACCTGCCTTATACCCCAAGCACAGAGCTGTGTCTCTGTCCTGGCACCACAATGTTTTCTGCCCTTTGATTTTCTGGTGTCCTGTAGCACGTTAACGAAGCTGCTGAAAATCAGAGCAGCCCGCGTGAGGGGCGGAGGAGCTCGAGCCGGCCTCAGCTGCAGGTTTGGGTTGCGCTGCGGGAGCACTGCGTGCTGACGTGCAGAGGCCCTGAGTTCAAGTGATGGTCTCGCGCTGATCCCCAGCCTGGCCTGGACGAAGGGTGCGGAGCCTCTTATTGCCACTCGGCGAAACAGCCACCAGATGGCGAGAGAGACCAGCCTTAGCCCCCCCTGCCAGCCTTCAGCAGAGCACCGGATCCCGCTGAGTGGGGATCTGCCCAAGGGTCCCTCTGCCCAAGGTCATTGCAAAGCGCTGGGTTTGCTGCCTCGGCACCCTGAAGGTCACGCGTGAGGCAGGGGCAGAGGGCGCGCGCTGCTGGGGCTCACCCGGATGGGGAACGGATTCCTGGCCACATCTGGAGTCAGCGCGAGGGTGGAATGAGGCTGAACCCCAGCTCCTGGGGTGGCAGGAAGCGTTTGCCTCTGAGCAGCCCGGTCCCTCTTCCTCGGGCTGGGAAATCACCTCCACAGCAGCACCAGGGGGAAGAACCAGAGGCGACGGGTGTGAAAAGAAGAAAGGGGAAATGCGGACGGACGAGTGGGAGAAAGCCTGGCCAGCGAGATGGACTCAGCTGTGGAATAGTCCACCCAGGGAAGTGAAGGGAGGACGCCTCCTTGCGTAAGCCCGGGATGACTAGGCTCATGGCCAAAGGAACGTGCCGTAGGCACCGACCATGCCCTGGCCCGGAGGACGGACAAGCGGAGCAAGTGGGCCTGTGCCGTCTCGATGGGCTGTTTGTCTCCACGAGCAACCGCTGTATTTGACAGTAGAGGAGCAGCTGGGGTCCTGCTTTTAACGTATCAGACGGGCGGTTGCAGAGTGATTTTCCTTCCCCGCCGGGGCTGGCCCTGCGATCGCAGCCCTTTGATGACACAGCCCCAGCACTCTGGCAGATAAACCCTGTTACCGCTGGGCTCCAGGAGACCAAGGGGAAATCCCCGGAGGAATCGAATCCAGGGGAAAGGCGCGATTCGCGTGTCCCTGGGCATAGAAAAGGGCCAGGACGGGACACGGATTGCAGCGGGGGCAGGGCCTCAGTCCTTGCCTGCTGACGGGGAAGAGTTCCTGAGAGGGACACGATCCCTTTAGGGGGCGCTGAGATTTTAGCTGGACTCAGTGGGCCCCATCCACTGTTGCTCTAGGGCCTCTTTGTGCCAATTAGGCTGGGGCGATGGGGGTGTAGGGCAGGATACCCCAGGAACAGGGCGCCACTACCCCGGGCACAGAGCCAACTGCCAACTCTGGCTCCCCTCCGCACCTCTTCAAGACTTTCTGGGCTGGGCTGGGGCAGGCCAGAGGAAGGAGTGGGCCTCAGGTGGACAGAAAGCAGCATGGCCAGGGCAGAGCTCTGCCCCCCGCAACTCTGCCCTCCAGCAAACCACCGTAGGGACCTCTGGAGGCCTCCGGGCTGCCCTAGGCTGCACCGGGACCCATGCTAGCCCCTAGCCGTCCCTGAATAGCGTGAGTGGGAGCTGCCTCCCCTCTATTCCTGCGTCAGTGCCTGCACAGAGACAAATTGGCCCGACGGCGTTAAAGAGCAAAGGGCCAGCGTGCGAGAGATCCAAATCAGGACGCGAGTCTGCGGCTTTCCGGACGTGTTTGCGGTTCTGTGTGGTGATGGCTGGGGCTGGGATGACGAAGGATCACTCCAAGCCAGGGAATTTACTAACTCCTGAATTCTGGTTTGACAGGCAATCATGGAGGCACAGCTCCTTTGCCGTGCCCACAGGTGACCCCCCGGTGGCCCAACGATGGAGCTGCGTGGGTGGCAGGATGGGAAAATAAAGGATGTGATGAAGCTCTTTGGACCACCCCCTGGATTAGAGCAGGACAAGCAGCCAGTGTCCTGCCTTCATGGGCAGCTCTGCGGTACAAACCCAGTGCATGCAATCGAGGAGGAAGGACATTAACATTGACACATTCCAGTGCAGACTCACAATGGTGTGTTATTAGCAGCAAGAAGTGGTCGCAAGCCAAAGCTCTGAGCACACCTGAGCTCTGGGGGAGTTTGAAATCTGGATTTAGATTTGAATTTTGCGAGAAGACACCAGGGTGTCTGAAATTAGCTTTCTTGGCAACTCAGCCAGCTTTATAAAACATCCGGGGAGGAGGTGCCTTTCTATTTATTTACATAAATGATATTTATTATTATTAATTGAAGCTCTAATTTCAAATAAAGAGACCCATCAAACTACCAAACAAGTTAGGATTTCCCCCTTTTTGTTTCAATTAAATGTTTCCAAACTCAAAGAGCACTTCAGCAAATCAATAACACACCCGTGAACATGCGGTTTGGACTGCTGCCCCAGCCATACATCCTTAGTGCCAGCCTCAGCCAGGTTGGATCGTGTACACTGAACAGTCATAAAACCCCGGCTGGAACAAGAAGGGTTGCTTTTGCAGGAGTGGTGGAGTTTCTGATTTTAATGACCCTCAGCCCCTTTTTAATTTCTCTCTTTAAAATGCCAAGAGGCACCAAGCCCAAAATGAGTTTTAGAAAATTCCTATAAAAGCGCTTGTAAGTTTCTAAATGCCTCCGAGCGTCCCTCTCTTGGAATGAGAAAGGCCACCTCCTGAATGGTCTGGCGGCAGGGCTAAGAGACTCTGGTCTATTCAGGTGCTTATATTGTGCCCCACCACCATGGTATCTGGCTGCATGTCTGATGAGCTTATCAGTCCTCAACAGGCTGAACCTCGGAGCAGTTTACAAACCTGTCATGAAGCATGAAAAATTACAGGGACACGGTCAAGTCGTTCCACAATGCAGGCTGCCAAAAATAAGATGGGAAGTAGACGGCATTTGCAAAACAGAAGAGAAAAGTTCTCCTGCTTTGTGGTTTTGCTTCAAAGCTCCTTTGCAGCGTGGGAAGCCCAAACTCAACATCAGCCTGATGCTGCATGAGAAGCAGGAAGTGAAATTGATTATAAATAGCAAAGAGAAACTGTCCAGCCTAGTTCCACTGGTCAAGCTCAGTGAGGTGAGAAAGGGAAAGAAACAGAGCAACTGGAGACAAGCTAGTTCATGCAAAGGGACAGCTGTCGGCACCCTGCATGGCCCCCAGAATGATTTCATGCTTCTTCCGAATATTGCCACATCAGGGAATTTCTTTGTTGTAACTTTTTTTTTTTTAAAGCATAGGCAATTTAATTTAAAAAACTTGCGTGGGCAACTTGATCCAGCCAAGTACTTAAGTGCATGCTTAACTTTAGGCAGGGGAATTGCTCCACTGAAGTCCGCGGAACGACCCACAGGGATAAAGTTAAGCACGTGCTTAAATATTTTGCTAGGTCAGGGCCGTTAATGTCGGCACATGCCAATTTCTGAGTGCTTCTCTTTGCAGCCATGGCCCTGCTGTAACAAAGTACTTAAGGTCACTTAGAAATAAGGGGCAGATTTTTAACAGTCAGGGTAAGGAAACTTTGGGGATGTGGCAGCTTCTCTATTACAAATCAAGATTGGCCATCTCCTTCTCAAAGATACGCTCCGGTTGGGCTTTGTGCAGGACTCCCAGGATGATGGTGTCTGGACCAGGCTATGCAGGAGGTCAGATGAGAGGACCACAGGGGTCCCTGCTGGCCTTAATATCTATGAACATTAACATGGGAAGTCAATGGGCTACTCAGGAGTCTGACGTTAGGCATGTGCTTCGGAGCTGTGCTGGACCAGGACTTTAATGGGTTTTAATGTAGTTTTGTGAGGCCTGTTAAAATGCTGGTGCTTCTCTTTCCCCCTTTGAGTGAGCAGGGCATTAACACGGGGATGTGATTTTTCTTTTCCCTTTTGTCATCAGCCAACTGATGGAAACGGAAGGCAAAGAGACATTGCACTGGGCAGACTTGGGGAGGCTCTGGCAATTAAGAGCTCTTCCATCCCCACCCCGCTCCCACATGTTCCTCTTCAGAAAGTGACGCGGGAGCAGGCTCACACACCCAGCCACACTCAGGGCTGGACTACCAGGGAGCGTGTCAGCCCCTTCGGCCCGGGGAGTTCCAGCAGGGAGGGCAAGAGGAGCTAACGCTGAGCCCCACAGTCCCTGCCACTGGCGCCAAGGAGCCAACCCACAAACAAAAGCCAGCTCAGCGGCCGGTTTGGTTTGTTTTCCCCAGTGGTTCGGTTGTGTTAATACCTTTGGGTTTGGGGTCAGCAGTCCCACGAAAGCTGGGTCCCATTTCCTTGACGTGAATATTGGGGGTTGAGACTCTTTGCCTCCCCACTTTAACTCTTCCTGCCCTCCTACATTCTCAATGATTCAGAAAGAAAGAAAGAAAGAAAGAAAGAAAGAAAGAAAGCCACCAGCCAAACAGTTTGAAGCAGGCATCAGAGCAATTGTAAAAGTGCTTTCTGCCAGCTGCTAGACTCCTTGTCACCAATCTGATTGGTAGACTAAACAGCGGGGACCCGGCCTGATCTTTCGCTCATTCTCCCCCCTGGTGAGACAAGCCCTGCAGCGCAGACAGCTCGGGCTATCTAGGAGAAATCAGCACCAGGGCGCTCATGCGTCTTGCTTAAAACAGGAGTTTTGGTGGGCGCAATGGTTAGCATCAAAACTGGCAGCAAAGTCATAACCGAAAGGGCCGGGGGACTCATCAGGCGGCTTGATTGGGAACAGGGGCGCGGGGAGGGGAGCAGCCTGTCTGGTCCAAGCGAAGCCAGGCAGACCCAAGAGAGGGAAGCACTCGCCATGCTAGGTATGAAATGCGTTGGCTGAGCGTGCCCCTCCCGCTCACCTTGGCAGTGGCTGGCGTTGCCTCGAGCAGTAGTCGTGGAATGTTCCATGGGCGCTATTGACGGGGGAGTCCAGTTTCAGTTTGCCAGGGATTTGCTGCGTTAAGGCATGCCGTCCGTAGGCAGAGCCTCCAATGAGCCGCACGTGCTTCTGCCAGGGCCAAACAGCGCCCAGAACGTCTCTCCTCCCGACGCATGCAGCTGTGGGCTGGTGCACCGTAGCCAGGTGGGTGATAGAAGGGGGACGTTTACTCTTTGAACACCTGTTGCTGTGATTACCTGAGTCGTCCTTACTACCAGTCCTGGCTGTGTCTTTTGCTAGATAATATGGGTTACGTCCATGCGTTCCGCGTGCTGCCGGGGCTCCTACGGAACAGCTGGTTGGTGTCGTCTGCAAAGGACTCTCTTATCTGACTGCCAGTTTCAACTCATGAGGAATCAGCACCTCTCAGGTGAGGATGGTTTGTTTGCCATCAATAGGGGAATAGCAGGGGGCGTTATCTCACTGGTCACCTTGTCGTCTGGAAGAGCAACATCAGATATCAGGACTAGTATCCCATTGAGGCACAGGAGGGCGCCTGGGGACTCGGACCCTGGAACTCCTGAGTTCCCATCATGGATCCACCACTGGCTTGCTGTGTGGCCGCAGGCAAGACACGTACGCGCTCTGTGCCTCAGTTTCCCCATTTGCAAGATTGGGATAATAAACCGAGAAGCCTCCCTCCATTCTCTCTCTATACATTCACTTGCTGTTACCGACATCTGTGTGGCCGAGGGTGTATATAACACACACATCCTTCCTGCTGCATCTTCCCTTGCTTATTGGGAGAGTCCCTGTAAATAACATGGTTGAGGTCAAATCCACAGGCTAGCCAGTCCCATACTTTCCTCTCCTTTCTCTGAGCCATTGCTACGCTGTGGGGCGCTGGGTTTGCCGGAGGCACTGGTTGGGTTCTGCTCAGTCTGGAGGGTGCCAGCACTGTCAAAGCTCACTGTGGTGGCTTGGGCAGAAGAGACAATCCGCTCCAGTCTCCGGCTTCTTGTCAGTTCAGTTTGGTGCTACCTAAAATAATCAAGCTGGGGTTGCTGTGCCCATCAGCTGGCGACACGCTTGATCATGCTGAAATCTTAAGCAGTAGTAGCCGTGTGGCTAGATATATGGCTTCTAGTGCTCTTATCTCCTTTCTCCCGGAGGAGTACGGTTTCCATGCGGGGACACTGAGCACACTCCACGGGGAGACGTGGGGCTCTATAAATCACAACTTCCCATGGTTTACAGCGAGGCTCACAGGTTAGGGAAGTGCAGTAAACAGAATAAACAGAACTCAGGCTGGATTTATGGACCAACCCAGGGACCTTTAACCACAGAAGTAATGCACTTTAGAGCCCCTTTTCGGTTGGTTCGCCCTTCCCCACCCCCACTGCCCAGCAACTGATGGCTTAAATACATCTCACAAAACCACCAGGAGCAGAATCTGGGCTGGGATCCAAATGCTACTCGATTATCCGTGTTATCCGAGTAGGACACCTCACAATTCACCTCTCAGCTACCCGCTCGCACACGTGCAATCCCAAGTAACCAGGTAGTGGGGCCAAGTTCTCAGCTGGCTCAACTCATTCCCTTCATCAGAGAATTTGGCCATGAATGCAGATCATTCAGCGGGTTCATGCCTAAAAGCTATGGTCACTAAGTGCTTATTAGATTATTGCACAATAACCATTCCGTGAATGCTGACTTGATTTCTAACATGTAGGCTATGATGGGAGGCGCGGGCTAGGCGTGCTGCTGAGACAGGACAGGACAGGACAGGACAGGTTTAACTGGCTTCCACGAGGACACATCTAACCACTGTGAGTGAGGATCCCTGTGCCCAGGGCCTTTGAAGGGGGCAGCTGCCATTGACTTCGCTGGGACACAGATTGATTATCTGATTATCCCCTATATTTGGAGAAGCATGTTCGGATACATTCATGAATCTCCCTGCGGTTGGAACTGGAGCACGCTTGGTGTCTGAAGTGCATTAAGCCAAATACAAAGAATCTGAAAACAACTGACTGACGTACGCCAGGTTTCTGCCATGAAAAAGAGAGTAGAAACTAGGTTTAAAATAATTACTAATCATAAATGCTTAGCACTTCCATAGTGCTTTCCATCCATCTATCCCTAGATCTCCAAGCACTTTCCAAAGAAGGTGAGTTTCAGATTCTGGTTATTGTTTCAGAAGAGTAAATACATTTTCTGTAAGGGGTCTATATATTCAAACACTGCACCCTAGAATGGATAAAAGTTCTAGTAAGAAATCCTGTCACTAGCGCAGATATAAACCTGAGTCCTACAAATGTTCCTGTCTAAAGCTCAGTCAAGATTGTTATCTTCTGTAGAAAATGTATTATGTTTCACAAATAGTCAACATGTATTTTTGTCTCTGTCCCTATGGATCTTGTATCACAAGGATATTGATCTTACCTTCTGGAACTTGACATGCAAATGGCTGGATTCTTTTGCTGCCTCCCCCCCGCCCCATCCCATTTCAAAGCATTTTTCTCTGTTTGCTTCACAGAAGCAGATCTTTCACGGGACAGAAGTCCAGTGCGTTAAAGCGGAGCCAGAGAAAAGTAGCCTGTAGTTTTCCTCAGATAATCACATCAGCGGTCTGTGTTTCTCTGAGCATTCTGGCACTTGCATGTGCCAAGCCTTTAACTTGAGTGTGCAAATGAGAGTGAGTGCAGAAATGCAAGAGCAGAAGCCAAGCTGAAGACCTTGGAAAAATTGGCCTTTACCATAGTAGCGTGGATACATCCACACGCATCCACGCACACATATGCATCCACCATTCAGAGAAAAGACTGTAGTTCAAAGTTTGTTCCTGGAATCCAACATTACTAAATCCCCCCTCACTATTCTAAGTGGGAATAAGGCTCTGCCTTCCCTCCGTCTTGCACATCTTTATTTCATTGTATTTAAAGCTAGGTCCCACATTTGAAACAGAACACTTTAAATTCACAAATTGTTTTTAGTCCAGGAGAACTGCCAAAAACTCGATTTAATACGTCTTTAAACTGCCCTTTCCTCCTGTTTCGGGGAGCCAAGATGCAGTTATTTAATTACAAGCACAACCTCTAGTTAAGAAACCTTTCTAATAAGGCTGGCATGGAAACGTGTCCAGCTTTTTCATTGTCCGACAGAGACGCTGCAGTTAGCACGTTGATCAGGTGTTTGCATTTGGCAAGAATTGGTTGGCGCGGCTTTGGGGGAACAGATGAGCTGCATTGCCAAAGTAATCCATAAACTCTGGCCTTCTTGGTGGGGTCACAGTAGCCCACTGAGCTACCCGTAAGAGGAGACTGAAGCCAGCAGGCCAGCAACAAGAGACAAATGGCGAAGGAAAACGGGCGGGGAGGAAGTGTAAAATATTGGCTCTGGGAATAGCCTTTGGGCAGCATTTTCGTTGGCCTGCTCTGTCCTTGGGATTCCGGCACCAGTGGCCATGGAGCAGTGGAGCGGCCCAAGGCGAATGCCAAGTGCAGACAAGGAAAGCCATGATTTGCACGGGTTGAGCTTACCCCTGCTTCTCTACACTTGGGGGGGAGCTACAGCAGTTGCTGGGCGAATGCCAAGTACAGACAAGGTCACTGGCCCTCGGCAGGAGTTTGGGACGTATGACACCCGCCACGTAACCCTTTCCTTGCTGCTTTTTGCTCACCCGGGCTGTTTCGGCAGTGCTGCTTGCTCATTACCACCATTGCCACGTCCTGGCATTCCGTCCTTGGGCACCAACCGTCCACCCAGGGCCGGCTCCAGCTTTTTTGCCGCCCCAAGCGGCGAAGCGGGGAAAAAAATAAAAATAAAAAAAGATAAAGCCGCGATCGGCGGCACTTCGGCGGCAGCTCTACCGCGCTGCTTCATTCTTCGGTGGCAATTCGGCGGCGGGTCCTTCGCTCCCAGAGGGACTGAGGGACCCGCCGCCGAAGACCCGGACGTGCCGCCCCTTTCCATTGGCCGCCCCAAGCACCTGCTTCCTTTGCTGGTGCCTGGAGCCGGCCCTGCGTCCACATGCACTGCTGCTGAGATAGAGCCCGGCACAGTCCCGCAGTCATGAAGGGGTTAAAGAGCTGCTGAAGCCGCCTGGAAAACCATCGCTGTCAAGGGGTCAGATCCCCAGCTGCTGTAAAGCAGTGTTTGCTCCATGGAAGGGGCTATACCAATTTATGCCAACTGAGGATCTGGCCTGATGGGAGCTGCAGGGGCTCAACGCCTCTGAAAATCTGGCCCAAAGAGGGTCTCAGATTGGGCCTCCCAAATCAGAGGAGCCTAAACTTTGATCCACAGAAGGAGAGTTCTTACAATGCCCTTCATTGCAGGCATGCTGCCAGGCCCAAGGAAGGTCTGTAACGTGCTTTGGGGGTCCCCAGATGAAAGGTGCTGGGCAGAAGACGCTGAGCTGCTGATCTTACCACGGTCACCTTGGGCTGTCCTCTCCCCTTCCCGCTTTTCATCCTTCTGACTCGCATTTGCTGTGTCGTGCAGAATGGAGGCTGGAAGCTTTCTGGGGCAGAGAGCTTGTCTGGACTTGTCTTTACTTTGTGAAGGATCTAGCACGTTTCTGGGCACATAGAATTCATAAAAGAATAATAATCAATATATTTTCTAAATAGAGTCTTCGGTCAACATTTTCCCGGCAGCCACTTGCAGCTCACCAACCCAGTGGAATGCCAGGGTATAGCAAAGATGGCCATGCGCAAGCAGCCTATCCTAGCTGAAGGCTACCCCCTGTGGCCCTGTTCGGACACTGATCTCCTTCTGAATAAAGGGAGGAGGAGAGACAAGAAACAATGGAAATGGATACAAGCAGAAATGTGTCTAATCTAAACAATGCTTTCCAGGATTTCCCATGAGGCATTAGTGGGTCTTTCATGGAATTGGAGGACCAAAGTTCTTCTTAAAGGAGACCTTTCCAGCTGGGGAGGAAATCTTTCCTGTACTGTCTGTCATGGTCCCCTGGCCATTTTGCTGAGGAAATAGCTGTCTCCTCCTTTCAAACCCTGCAGTGAAGTCATCATGCTGCGATCGTGATATCAGCATCATCGCCAGGACAACGGGCTGCAATCCCCGAAACACAGGATTCGGCTTTTTCACTAGGGTCAGGCAGAAGGAAAAAGCCTGAGTGTGGAAGGTGGAAACGCTCATTGGCATACAGGTGTATGCTATACCCCTTTGGCACCATAGCAAAGGCAGCTGGCAAGCAGCCATGTAAGTTAAGCCAACTCAACTCAAAATATGGAGATATTGGACTGTAGCCACTGGAAGCCAATTTGAAACATCAGAGCCCCCTCCCGGTCCATGGCCTGACAAGGCAGGATCCTCCTCCCGCAGGTCTCTCCACACATAGCCCTGCACTCTCTTGTGCTATCAGACAGAATGACAATCAGTGCAGGGCCGACACATCACCACCCCCCGCTACACACCTAGACTCCAGCAGCATATCACAGGCAGCAGCTGACGAAAGCCACCGGTCTCACTCATTCCACTGAAAGAAGCCGGCTCGGATCCAGAGTCGCTCCCAGCTGGCCCTGCAGCCAAAGGGAAGAGGTGTTATTTCCCCCCCCCCCAACAACAGTTTCATCCCAGAGGGCAGAGGAACTAAAGTTGTGTGTGTGTGTGTGTGTGTGTGTGTGTGTGTGTGTGTGTGTGTGTGTGTTAAACAACACTGGGTTTGTGAGGACAAAAATCAGCTGTCAGACAGTGACCAGCTTTGGGAACAAGGGCCTGATCCCAAATCCAGACAGGAATGAAACCGATTTTTTTTTTAACTGTGATTCACTGGGCCTAATTCTCCCCTGCCTGTGCCCTGCTTTGGTCAAAATGCTAGCAAATCAGGACTCTCCCCTCACCGAGACAGCTGCGGACGTTTGGCACTCCTGGGTGCTCCCTTTGCACGGTAAGAACTGGCTGCAGCGGTGGGAAAGTGGTGGAGAATTGGTCCCCACTATATTCCTTGGTTTGCTTTGGCTGCCTCCACCAGCGTCTGGGTGAAGCAGAGCCACCGCGTACTGCGTGGCTGGCCTGGAAGAACGGGAGCGCAGGGTGGGCTAGATGCTGAAAGGGAACCTTGTCAACATGGGAGCAAATCATTGCAGCGGAAGGGTGCTGAAATCTGCTATCGCAGCCAGGCTGAGGGTTCATCTGGGATTCATCTGGGAAGGGGGATGGAGGCAGCATTTTCTGCCCCTTTCTTCCCCCTCCCCAGCTGCTTTCCAGCTTCTAAACAAGCATTCCAATGGGCTTTGGAACAGCTAGACTGTCTCGAGCTCCCAGGAAGCCACTGGGCCATGGTGGAGCCAGCCTTCTCCCCATCCATCATCCTTATCAGTGGTCTCTGGCAGCGCTGCGGTCCCTGGCAGCAGGGCCTGCATGGACAGAAGGATGGGGCTAGATTGAGAGTGGAGCCCGCGTGGAGACAGGGAGGGGGCATTAAAGTGATAAGCAACACTACAAACAAAAACAACTGTCCTCATTGGAAACTTCAAAGCACCCGGACCTGAAATTTATGTGGCTGAAGAATGCTTGAGCCCGCATCGATACCGACGCGGAGGTTGCAGGTTTGCAGGGGTTTGCAGGCTTAAATCACGAAGCAAATGGAACAGAATGGGGCTCCAGGGAGCTGGTTTCGTATCTACCCCGGGGACCCTTACGTACGTTGCAAAGCAATGAATGGGCCGCGCTGCCGTCCTGCAGCCACTCCTCAGGCCAGTGCGGCAGCGAGTCCTGCCCGGCCTGGGCCAGAAGAAGTTATTTTATTAAGACACAAATACTCCCCACTCCAACTCCCACCAGAGGACCTGGGCATATACCCAACACTGAAACTGGCCATGCCATGCTGAGAGAAGGAGGGGGCTGCACTGGCAGAGGTGCCCTCTGGCTGAAACATTATATTGAGGTCTCTGCGGGGTGGGTCATCTAGGCAGAATTTTAAAGTCCCCCAGCACTTTTTGACCAGCACAGGAGCTTACCACGAGTCCTGACCTGCTCCATAAGACAAGGTGCAAGGAATGCAGGGATGCTACAGGTACACATGGCAGGCAATATGGGCGCAGAGTAATAGAGTTTTAAGCCAGAAGGGGCCACCGGATCATCCAGTGACGTCCTGTAGAGCACAGGCCACCAAGTCCACCCCGCGCCCGCGCACTAAACCCAACAACCGAAACAGACCCAAGTATTCCAGACCACGGGAGACTTGGCTCTGATGTGCCACAGGCAGAGAACAGGAGGGCCTGAGGTGCACCAGTGCAGGGAAACGGCTACGTGAGATACACCCGGATAATCCTGGCACGCGTCCCGCACACACACGCTGCACAGGAAGGTGAACCCCCCCCCCCAAGATCGCTGCCAATGTGACCTGGAGGGAAATTCCTTCCCGACCCTGAATATGGTGATCGGTGAGCCCCTGAGTATGGGAACAAGAGCCCCTGAGAGAGAGAATGCCCAGGAGCACCTCAAAGCCCTGGCCCACTCCACTCAGTGTCCCATCTCCAGCTATGGCCGGCCCTGCTGCTTCAGAGGAAAATCCCGCCCAGAATGCCTTCGCATTAGCTCGCCCGCAGCAATCGCCCCGTGGGAATGCAATTAATCCCTCCAGCGCTTTGTGATCTCAAACGGCCCCCGGCCAAACAGCAGCACAACAAGCCCAAAACAGGAGCGCCCCCAAATGCGTCCTAAAGTCGCAGGAAGTCTACCCTGTGGCACACATTCGCCCTGACCATTAGCATGGGGCTGCGGCTCTCTCCATCTTAGAGGCTGCTTGGATCCAGGCGTGCAGGGGGACCTGCCATCTCAGCCAGGCTGCACTACTGCGTTAGGGCTCCGTCACTTGCAATCAGCGGGAGCCGAGGAGACACGCAGGATCCTGTCCTAGAAGAGGCTGGCTAAAGTCTGCTCCGTTGGGTGCAAACAGGGCACTGCCAGGGTCCTGAGCTGAGCAAAGTTCGTTTAACCCTCACCTGTGCGGATACAATTTGGAAAATACACGAGCAGAAATAAACAGAGGGAGAAAACACACTCAAAAAAAAACCCCTGACCTCTCCCCCAAATAAGTCGCACAGCTGAGGTTGCTAATTGTAGCCCGGACAAGTCAGCACCTGCTGTTCAGCTTGTCTTTGTTTTTAATTGAAGATAATGTCATGTTTGGAAGGAGAGCCTGACTGACGGGAAAGGATTTGCATGGGGAAGGAAGGACACCTGCAAACACAGGGTTGGTGAGCAGCCCCACCCAGAGCTAGAGAGATCCTCACTGTTAATGGCATGCAAATGAAAGCCGGTGCTAGTTTAATCCTTCGCCGCAGTCAGGCAGTACAATAACTCTCCCCAGCCTTTTGCAGCAATGGTATAGTCCATCTCCCAGCTGTCTTAGACCTGGTCTACACTTGGCAGTTTTTCTAATATAACTATGTCAGTTAGGGAGGTGATTTTCTAGTTATGCTGGTACATCCCCTAGTGTGGACACAGTTAGACCAGTACAAAGGTGCCTTATCCCAATATAGTTATTCCCGTCCCATATGGGACTAGCTTTAGTGGTATAAAACCCCTTTCCACTGATGGAATTGCGCCCACACTCGGAGGATTTTACTGCTGTACCTATACCAACAGCTAAAGCCGTACAACTTCCTAGTGTAGACAAGCCATTAGTTTCTCACCAACAGCTCTTGATGCAGCTGTGGCTTGTTGAAAAACAAACCCAACCATAACTGGACCCGTATATTTTAAGCTTAAAGTTATCTGCGCAGATTTCAGCTTGTTCTCCATAGAAGGAAAAAAAGAGAGATTAAAAATGGTTCTGAGGCAAATATCTTCGAAGCAATGATTAAGCAGATCTGACTAAGAATGGCAATGGCAGATACACTAGCAAGGATAAAAAAATGACAGGTGTTACTATCTCTCCTCATGCTTCAGGGCACAAGCTGATCGTTCCTAAGGGTCAGGATGAAAATTCAGTTGAATGCTGCACAATTTCCAGCTGAAGTCTAGGGTTTTTTCCCCCCTGCCTTTTAAACTTGTGGTACCAGAGGAAGGTACCTAGATTAGATGGAGTATTGGCCTGAGTATGGCAGTTCTTGTGCTGTTTAACCAAGATATTTTTGGACTGAGATCATCAAAGCCTCATGTGAGAATTACCCCTGAATGGTTTGTTAGAAATAATCATGCCCATTTACTTTACATGTGCAATCCTCTTCACAGAATGAGATCTGCTCCAGAACCTAGTTTTAAAAACTGATTTGCTGACACTTAGATTGATAAATACCAACCTCACGAAAAGCTGTCAGGTTAAGGTTGCTCCAATGATTAACCCTTATTCTAACTGGCTAATAAGGGCCAGAGTGTAATATCCTTACACATACTGAGTAGTACCTTAATCCTTGAGTAGTCCCCATAAAATCAGTGGGACCCCTTGTGGAGCAAGGTGATACACCATGTGAGTAAAGGCAGCAACATCTATCCTTTAAACATTCAAAAGAAAGGAAATAACATCAGACATTTTCCATTATTCCAGCAGCTCGTGTAGCAAAATTAGTTAATGACACTATTGACATGTAACAGCCAACCTTTTGTGTTTCAGAATCAACCATAACTCTGACCCAGACGACATACTCATGAACATTTTCGCCTTATCTACTGCTAATAGAGCTATATTTTTGAGTTTGTACAGTACTTCTGGTGAATAATATTGTCTCCGTCAGCTTGTGCAGCATAAACAGAAAGATCTGATGAATAATGGTAAAAGTAACTTCATTCTTTTTAAGCTATTCTTTTTTAAACACAGACTATGTCTTTGAGATTGTGTTTAGATCTACATCTGTCTAAAGCGTCAAGTGTGAAAACCAAACCAGAAACTTGGACCCTATAACGAAATAGATGAGTTACAGTGGCACAGACTGTGTCTTCGTGTCTGTACAGAGCCTAAAAGTCACATTGAATTATGTGGTAGGAAAATCATGCTCTAGGATCAGATCCATTAGTGATGATTGGCCCTATCTGGCCTTGCTCTACGTTGGTTTTCACACCGAGAGCAGGGCACCATTTCTCTCCTTCTCTCTCCTTCTGTTGTTCTCTGTTATTGTTTCTAAGGCCTTGGGCCTCTATCACCCTGTTACAGTGCTGTATTCCTCTTTCCGAATAGTGCCACTCCCTCATTCTTAGCTGCCCGGATCGTATCTAAGTACTATGTATCCATCCGCGCCCCCGCCCCCCCAACACCAATGGCCTCCTGCTAATTTTCATATATCCCTACTCCTTTTATACCTATCGCCATGCAGCCTAGCTCGCCTGCTACAATCTAATTGGCTGGCTGAAGCTGTGGGAGGGGAAAGGATCAACTTGGATCTCCACCCCGCCAGTCTTAAAGGACTGGTGGGGTGGAGACGGTGCTTCTCAAAATTCGGTTCCACTGGAGAAATCTCAGCCTTCACGGGGCGAGCAAAACAAAAGCTTCCTCCCCAATCTTCCAGCTAGACGAGAGTGTGCATGCACATATACATACATACATACATTATTATAGCTTGTTTTAATTACATTAAAGCAAATGACTCGCTCCCCCTGTGGTTTATATCAGCTCTTCGGGTTTGTAATTTATCTTGGCACAGTCTAGACTGGAGCCACTTTGAAGCCGTTTCAAACAGGATGAGAACAAACAATTTTTCCAAAGTGGCTGGATTAAGAAAACTGGCCGGCCATTCATCTTCCAGGGAAGGACTGTGTCATGGCGGTGTCCATGCTGGAGTGATGCCAGCTCTCTCTACTGTCCTGGTAGGAAAAGGTCCTAACCCCGCCCCGGGAGAGGGGAAAAAAATCACGCTGTAGGCTGCCGACCATGAAAAGGTTTAGCACAGGGTGGATCCCGGGTGGCAAAGGGTCTGTGCCGTGAAGGACCTGGTTTATTGCTCATTGTTTACATTTAGTAATTTATTTCAGAGCACCAGAGAAGAGACAGCTCTGCAAAGCAAATTTGCACGGGTCAGCCACACAGAAAGCAGATCTCCACTCTGTGCAATAAGCTGGGTAAAAGGAGAAGCCTGATTGGTCAGCTAAAGTTCTGAACCACGTGAGTATCCCTAGCCAGTGCAGAACCCCAATCTCTGGGCTGCCTTTCTCCATTTCTACAGTAGCCATCAGCGCAGTATTTAGGCACCAGACACACAACAAAGTGTCAGTCACCTTGTTTCTGGAAGTAGCTCCTATATTCATCCCCCGGAGCATCACGCGGTTGGCCTGCAGACAGTATATATTCTGTAAAGCAGATCAAAAATTTTTTGCATGAGCTTTTCTAATAGAAAAATGGCCTTGTAAATAAAACAAAACAAAACCTTTGTGCTAAACATTGTCAACCTTATAGACATTTTCCCATTCCCCCCCCTCTACATTCTCCAGGATATCCTTTTTATCAAAATCATTATCAATGTTTTTTATTTACCCCAAACTGCGTTTTCTTACAGAAAACTTAACTTTTTGGTAAACAGTAAATGTTGATCACACTATTGAAAATGACTTTGGTTAAAAAAATCATAGAACGTTTAGCAAAAAAATGGAAAACGGGTCCATTATGAACGCTGTGAAATGGAAACAACTTTGAACTTTCGAAATTCTTCATGAAATTGTATTCCCCATTTTTTCAACCAGTTTTAATATTCTGTGGGTGAAATCCTGCCCCTTTTGATGTGGGAATTGTGCCACTGACTTCAGGATTTACCCCAGTATCTCTCCTTTTCCCACTTTTCTTTCCTTTCTTTTCCCCCACTATGCCTTTTACAATCCTCTCTCTTAGTCAGAGCTCCCATCCAGTGAGATTCAAGCTTGTGTTGAAAACTGTGTTGAAAATTCAAACCAACAATGTTTTGAGAAGGTTCAAAATGAGATCAGATCAGTTCCCCCATCCCCAGTGTGAGCCTCAGAATTATATGAAGGTTCTGTGTCTGTCACACCCACTCTGAGGGTTGTGCCTTATTCTGCAGGTGACCCCATTGAAAGCAGTGGGGCAACCTGGGCAGTGCTACTCAATGTGAGTAAGTAGAACTGCAGGAAGAGAAATTTACAAAACATGCTCTTGACTCGATTTCCCCAAATTCAAAATCGAATTGAATGCCCCAAATTTGAAAAGTGCCAACCAGCTTGACCGTTGGCTAAAAAGTGTTGGGGGATAAGGTGAAAATTTCATTGAACATTTCCAGGGTATTGGGGTTCCCCCCCCAAAACTTTGAAATTTCATCAACATTTTGAATTTTCTATTGGCACCGGGGCAGGATCCGCCCCTTTTTGCTGGCAAGACCTGAGGTCCAGACTCTGGGCTTCCCCTGTAATGGTGAGGCCAAAGCGCCTAGAGCCGCACAAGGACACGTGCAAGAACATACCGCCCCACTCAGTGTTTGTGGGTGTCTGAGAGACTAACAGCTGTTGCATGGCTCACGGAGAAGCAGCTGCATTCAGGGCGTGGGCTTTCGGTTGGGTTTTCCGTTCAGCTTTTAATGGAACATACCACTGCACTGGCTGGCGGGGTGTGTGCTGAAGGAAAACCTGAGCTGAAACCAGGGAATCTCTTCTTTTTATTAAACAAGCATAGTTAGAGAAAGCTATCATGGCTGTATAAGCCCTACTGCCCCGTGTGATTTGCTCACCCAAAGGACACCCCTAGGAAATCAAGGCTTGGGACAGGCCCAGGATTATAGACTTCGGTGTCTTTCAATTCTGGGTCTAACCTGTCCTGGTCTACAGTGACTGGAAGCTGTTATCACCTTGGCACTGATGGGCTATTGGCTTGAAGTCTGAGTCCAGCCCCTAATGGGCAGATGTTGCATTACAAAAGCGGCAGCCGCACTGGGTGGTCCTCTGGGTGGTGGTCTCAGCAGAGAAGCCAGGGTCAGGCAGGGCCCTGGAGACTGACCAAACCTCTTGCCTCTACCAAGGCCCTTCCAGCGACACAAGTAGGGCGGTGACGGCAAAGCATGGCCAGCCCGCGCTGGACCTGAGTCCGAAAAAGCCCGTCTCCAGGGCTGTCACTCTGAGCAGCATCATAGCTACTTAGAGCACAACAACCCAAAGAGAAGCAACCCCCCCCCGAACAAATAACACAGCTGTCTGCCTGACACACATCATGCCCTGAGCTGAAGTACTCACATGGAAAAACATGTGGGTTCTATACTTTCCACCCAAACACTGTGTTTTAAATATTACAGCAGCACCGTTTGCTCAGCGCAAGCCGCCCGAGTTCAGGATCAATCCTTCTCTTTATAAGCTGTAAATATTCTCTCCAGGCTAAAGTGTAGCCCGTAAAGGAGCTTGATCCCCCACAACTTGCCTGTTGTCTCCAATTAACCCCGGCAATAGGCAACCACATAAATGGGGGGCGGGGTATCCCTGGCAAGGAATTATTTATTACAATGTTTTCAATGAACTCAGCCATTTAAAAAAGCTACAGGTTTGCAAAAGGGCAAAGAGAAGGCCCGGGAAATACGAGTGAGCAATGCTGCCTGCTTTCCCTGAAACTGAAAGGTGCCCCCAGTGAAATCACCTAGTTTTGTCCTGAGGAGCAGGTCCCCAAGCACACACGGCACGTTAGCCGCGGCACTGACCGTCGCCCACGTCCAGTGATTTAGGATGAAATCACTAAGCGCGCTGGAAGTCAGTGGGAGGTTTGCCGCTGATCTCAATGGGCCAGGATTTCACTCACCGTCTGCCCAGTTCCTCTATCCAACTGTGAAGCTCTAGCGGCATTTACTTTTCTTTTTAGTCCCTTCTTCCTTCCTGGCCGACTCCCTCTCTCACCTCTGGCAAGCTCTCCCTCTGGCCCCAATTCAGCAAAGCGCCGAAACACGGGCTTTGGGTCCAATCCAAAGCCCCCGGAAGTCAATGGGAAGTTTTGTATGCAATGGGCGTTGGATCAGGTCCTGGGTCCCATTAAAGCCAATGGAACAATTGCACCTCCTTAAGTTCTCTGCTGAACAGGGGTGGTTTGCTGAACAGGCTCCTTCCTTTGTAGCCCCTTCCTCTCTTCCTGCCAAACTCCCTCCAGATTCTCTCTTTCGCTTTCTCTAAAGCAGGGGTAGGCAACCTATGGCATGCGTGCCGAAGGCGGCACGTGAGCTGATTTTCAGTGGCACTCACACGGCCCGGGTCCTGGCCACCAGTCCGGGGGGCTCTGCATTTTAATTTAATTTTAAATGAAGCTTCTTAAACATTTTAAAAACTTTATTTACTTTACATACAACAATAGTTTAGTTCTATATTATAGACTTATAGAAAGAGACCTTCTAAAAACATTACAATGTATGACTGGCACGCGAAACCTTAAATGAGAGTGAATAAATGAAGACTCGGCACACCACTTCTGAAAGGTTGCCGACCCCTGCTCTAAATGCTCTCTTTTCCTCTCCAACACCCCACTTCCTTCCCCTCTACTTTTCCTTCAGAGCTCCCCCTTCCCTCTAGATTCCTTACCCTTTCCTGGATGCTTCTCCCCAGGAGCAGCGGAAGTGCCCTAAAAGTGTGTGTGTGTGGGCCACAGGCACTCGAACCATGGCCCTGCCCCCTGCGCCGCACGACCTGCCTGAGGCCCCGCTCCCACGCCGCCTCTTCCCCCCGAGACCCCATCCCCCGCTTGTTCCTCTCTGCACCCTCCCCCCATTGCTCACCCTTATGGCCAGTAAAAAGTGGGGGCCCCCCATGCCCCTCCTGTTCCAGTGCCCCCTTCCTCTCCCTCCAGCCCAAACCTTCCTGCACCAACCCTATCCTGTGGCTCAAAGCCATAACTTCTCAGATCATAGAATCATAGAATATCAGGGTTGGAAGGGACCTCAGGAGGTCATCTAGTCCAACCCCCTGCTCAAAGCAGGACCAATCCCCAACTAAATCATCCCAGCCAGGGCTTTGTCAGGCCAGGCCTTAAAAACCTCTAAGGATGGCGATTCCACCACCTCCCTAGGGAACCCATTCCAGTGCTTCACCACCCTCCTAGTGAAATGTATGTGTGTCTCGGATGCCTTTGTGTCAGGTATTTTGCTCCTGGTAACAGCAGAGCGAGTCGGGCCAGTAAACAGGATGTAAAAGGTGGCACTGAGGAATGTTTTCATGCGGCTACGAGGCTGAAGCAATGGCAGGACAGGGATGCTGGTGTGCTGAGATCACTATCACACCGAGCAATATTACAGCTCACCGGTCTGTCTGTTTCCATCTGCTGTTTCTTGTCTTATTCTTAGATTGGAAGCTCTTTGGGATCGTCTTTTTGTTCTGCGTTTGTGCAGCGCCTGGCACATTGGGGCCCTGCTCCCTGGCTGAAAGGTTGCTCCTGGCTGCATGTTCATTTGTTCGTTCATTCATTCACTGTTTCTCCCTTTGCGGTGGAAAGTTTTAAGGAGGATTGTTCGGGAGGATTTTATTCTGCTGCCCGTCACTGTGGCATCTGAGCATCTTTCAAGTAAAATCAATAGCAAAGTCCTTAATGGGCTTCCTGAGGCTCTATCACTGCTCAGGGTTCAGGTCTACTTGGGATAGGGTTATTTTTGGATACAGGACAGCTGAAGACAAGGGTCTTGTCTTCCCTGTGGGTATTTTGGCAGTCCCTGAAGGTGCTGGGCCCAGCCAGATATCACAACACCAGCCCCTTCCTAATTGTCATTGTATACAATCCGGTCTCTGTCTGTGTGTCATGTCAAGCACTGAAGATTGTATCTGAAGGGAAAGCAGTTCCAGTAGATTCAGTATCTGGTTTAACAGGTGGGTTTAATTATCTGTGGACTGTCTGATTCTTGAGATAAACTCCCACCCACGTGCCTCCACTAAAAGGCCTGCTTTTACCTTTAAAACCCCAGCGAGCGCTAGCATAGCACTTTTCACCCACAGATCCCCAAGAACTGCACAAAGGAGGTCAACCGCGTCATCACCAGTTTGCAGCTGGGGAAACTGAGGCACAGAGCAGTGCTGTGACTTGCTCACGGTCACCCAGCCGGCCAGCGACAGAGCTTGGAATAGAACCCAGGTCCTAGTCCAGTGCTCAGTCTACTATGCCACACGGCCCTCCTTCACTGGCAGTCCCCTCTGGCCTTGGAATCTCTGATCTGTAAACTGGAGGAAGGGTTCCGGTAGGCAGGAATATCAGGGGGTTGGACTAGATGACCTCCTGAGGTCCCTTCCAACCCTGCTAGTCTATGATTCTATTTCCAGCGTAAGACCCCAGTAGAATAGCTCATTGCTTTAAGAGTTTACAAACCCATCGACATGTATCGCAAAGCAACAGCAAAGGGCACAGACGACATTGTTTCGTAGCTTGAAACCCAGTATGTGCTTTCACTTTGCTGTTCCGCTTTCTGGCTGCAGCTTTGCTATGTTCCATCCTGGCGGATGATTACGAGCCTTAAAAGTTACTAATGGTGGCACTCCCTGCAAACACAGGCAGCGTGCGCTGTCACCTGGAGACACCACGATAAATAATGTCTTCGCCCTGGTGTTGGAATTTTTCCATGCAGCGGGAGGCAGAGGGTGGGGAAGAGGTGCATTTACGAATCCCATTGCATTATGTGTTCTTAGTCAAGTCCCCGCTTTCTCCTTGCCCGCATTCTGGAGGTGCTTCTTTCCAGTGGAGCAGCTGTTTTCTGTCACAGCACAGTCAGGAAGGAGACGGCTGCATGGGGGGGGGGGGAAGGTGTTTGTACATTGCAGAGGAGTTATGTTTATTGCTTGCTACCAACTCTGCACTTTGCTTAACAGGAAAGAGTCAAAACGGCAATAATTCAAAGTCGAAACTCCCCGGACAAGGTGGTAGCCAACAACACTGGGTTTAGAGACGTTGGCGTGGACTTTTGTTACTCCTCACTTCAAGGGCTTTGCTTGCAGTTCTCTGATGGGAAAAGATATACGCTTATGGCACCCATTAAAATAAAAGAAATAGATTTAATTTGCAAGGGTAGGGTTACACTTATCCAGGTGTCTCTAGACATTAAAGGCAAGAAGGAACCCTGCTCTGACATTTCACCAGAGGCGCTGTCTTTCTGAGTTGCCGGGGGAGGGGTTGCCCTGCCCCCACTTTACCCCTTCCCCCAAGCCCTATCCCCGCCCTGCCTTTTTCCACCCCATTCTGCCCCCTCCCTCGAGCATACCCCACCTTCGCTTCTCCCTCTCCCTCCCCAGCGCCTCCTGCACGTGGCTGAACAGCTGATCCGCGGTGGACAGGAGGCGCTAGGTGAGAGAGAGAAAAGCTGATCGGTGGGGCCGCCAGCAGGCAGGAGGCGCTGCGGGGGGGGGGAGGAGGAGCTGCCAGTGGGTGCTGAGCACCCACTGATTTTTTTCCCCATGGGTTCTCCAGCCCCGGAGTACCCACGGAGTCAGCGCCTATGCATTTCATCACCGCAGACGCCCTCAAATACCCTGCAGCAATTTCCCTGACCATCTCGAGACTGAAGTGACTCTGATGTCTTGTCCTCGGTAGGCTGCGTGGGTGTGAATTCTAATTATGGCAGATGTTGGACTATGAAAACTGCATGTTCGGCTAATAAGACATACTGGTTTTTGCATCTACCAGGTGTGACTGTATGTGAGTGCAGGTACACATCGGCATGTCTAACCCAGTATGTGTTACATTTCCCCTCCCCAAGTATCTGACCCACTTAAGGGGATAAAAACCTACTACTGCTACCAACTAATGAAGTTCCTCTGTTAGTTCAAATAGTTAGGGTCTGCGCTTTGTGCAAACCACTGGATCCCATGCCTGCTAATAACCCCATGTGAGGAGTCACACGTGCAGACGAGCAAAGGGCAGCCTTTAGCAATACACCCCTTACCGTGCAGTGTTGCAGTCTCACAGCTCGAGAGGATAACTCCGAATTCCAGCATAACTGCAAACTGCTAATAGAGAGCAGGGATCTTACTGAACCCCACTGGGTAGGAATGGGTTGGGTGACTCCTACAGATACCCAATCCCAGATTCCACTAGGGGACAGTGACACCAAGGTATCCTAAATGTGTATCGCTCTGGCTGACTCTGGAAGAACATCTGTGCTGCTATGTCTTTATTGTATTTTAATCTGTTCTCATCACTGCTCAGGGAACCCGGCGCTGCTGGTGGAGACTTAATAAATCAAACAATCATTGTTCTCCATCCCAGATAGGAAGATGAATCATGCTCTGGTGGTTAATGCCGAGGCCTGGAAATTAGGATTCCTTGGTTCCATCCAGCTCCACCACAGACTGCCCACCCACATGGCCTTGGGCAGGTCAGTTAATTGCCCCGTGCCTCAGTTTCCCCAGCGGGGATAATAATTCTGATTTACCTCACAGTGGTCTGATGTGAGCCATGAAGATTGGAGCCAGAATCCAAATGTCTCTGAAGCTGGGTTGGGTTGGATTCAGCGTTCTGGTTGAGCCCTTGGTTAGAGTGAGGGATGAGGTCAGAAGCAGTAGCCGAACCTCTCCAAAGCTTGGTGGGAGCTGAAGGCACAGTTCTAGTTTAGGTCCAGATCCATCTCTGCAACAGAACCGCCAGGAATGGGCACTAGGAGCAATATTAGTAACAATGGGGTTATCCTAGTTGCCTTCCTACCTTGCTGTCCTTTCGTGCTTCTCTGCCGTTCCTTAACCCTTTCACCTGCCTCTAGGAGAAGCCCAAGCAGCTGCTGTCAGGGAGTCACTGGTGCCAGGTGAGCAGCAGCAGGGGTGATAAACAGCCTGCAGCCAGTAACGCTGCTCAGGCTCATCCCTTTCTGGCCTTCACTAGTGCCGCTCTCTGATGTGCAGCAGGTTGAGTGATGGCGCGGGGTGGAAGGGCCCAGCATTGCCCTGTAAGTCAGACAACAATCCCCTTCGTGGAACCACCGCCCTTTCGGCTCGGCGCGGTAGCAGCTCCATGCACTGGGGGGAGCACGCTCAGCACCCCTGCTCAGGCTGTCACTAACATACCTCTCGGCTCGTTTGTTCACCTCCGGGCAGCCCGATGACAGCGCTCCCCTCTGCTACCAGCTGCAAAAACCTGGCAGCTGATTTAGGAGAGCTCCCGGGGCCCAAAATGTAAACCGTTTTTCACCAGGAATGCATAAGCAAGCCATAAAATAAGGGATTTGGGTCTGGTCACATGGGACAGGCCTCCCATAAAATTGAAGCATTGATCTCTATTTTAGTGAACAGCCTCTAAGATGCCTAGATGATTGAAGACCTGAGCTTTAACAAACTCTGTAATCTCCCGCCATACATCTGAAGTGGCATGTTTGAAGTCGGAGGATGAGTTATTTATATTCTTTATATAATAAGCGGTGAAAGGACATTTGTCAAAACTAAAACGCCAATGGCATATATTGCTCATGGACAAACAAAAAAAACCACACGTGTGTAGCGATGCGAGGTGTGAAGCGGACGTGTGCTAATGCTGCGTATCACCCCTCTGAATAGACATACAGGTATCGAGAATCACTACATTGGCCTGTATAATATCCAATTCCCCCACAAAAAACATAGAGTTAAAGTTATTTCCTCACAGCACAAACACTAAGGAGCAAAGGGATTATAAATTAAGGCAACGTTCGGAAGACAGGATCCTGCGATAGCGGGCCCATCGGTCTGACCCAGGGTGGCTGGCCTTGTGTTCTTATGCCCAGCAACCCCACCCAACACAATACCAGACTCCAAGCATGAACCCATCACAAAACTTCACCACACTAGCACCCGGGCCTAAGCCACTCAACTTCCGGTCACACAGCACAGAATGGAATGCAAATTCCTCTCTCCCATAGCCCACTGGGGTTATGCCAGGGATTCATTTGGTCTGTTACATGCAGACTATTCGGTGGTGTTGGGGGAGCTACACATTTTTGTGGCCGTGACTTTGAGATGGCCACATTATTCATGCACGGCAGAGTCACAGCTGAGTGGCAGGGAAACATTTTCAAAGGTGCCTAAGTGATTTCGGAGCCATTTTAAAAAGCAGTTCAGGTGCTTAGGAACCTAAGTGTACTCGAAGTCCGTAGGACTTCAGCTCCAAAGTCATTTACAAAGTGATCGACATAGATATCCATTCTGTGTGTGTCTGTACAGCGCCTTGCACAATGGAGTCCTCCAGCCGCATAGCTAGGGCCCCTAGGCGCTATGGTAATAAACACATAAACAATACGTGAAAATGTTCCTCTAGGCTATTTATTCCAGTTCACTCCACATTGTAGTGGGGGTTAAAGCTGACAGCTTTAATGAGAATCCCAACTTTCAATCGTCTATAACTTTCTCCGAAATGTTCCTTTTGGACCAAAATGGCCCCTTTTTTTCACCTCAGCTGTACAGCAATTTTTTTTTTTTTTTAATTTTGATCAAAATCCAATCAACCATTTTGGAACTGTCTGAGGCTGGGGAAAAACAAACCAAAGCGCCATCAGCTCATGGGACTACCAGACAAAAGCACTGCCATGTTTTTTTCATACACAGCTAACTCAAAAGCCATAGGGCCAGGGAACGTGTCTTTTGCATCGTTCTCGGATAGGTGCAGACAGCACACTGAGGATATATAAAAAGGGTCTGGGCTTGCACTCCCTTAGGTAAGTGGTCCTTACTCACATGGTAACCCCACTGACTTCAAGAATCAAGACCCCAAAGGCTATGTTCAGACAGTGTCCCAACTCAGAACATTTGAAGAGCCTCGTCATGTTCACCACAGGTACTATCTGCTGATCTGACTGTTCCTTGTGCGAAGGAACTGATGCCTGTTCTATGCAGCTGTGGGATCATTGCTAATTACATGCCTTAGTGGATCCCTAGCTTCTTGCACTGTACAGTATGGGCATAGTGTGCCAGATGACAATACCTGTTTTCCCTTCGCTTATGAAATTCACTCAGAAAGGTATCGCCCACTGATCTATCACGTACCGTAGCTGAATCTCTGTTTGAGATTTGCTGAGCTCTGTTTTGGTAAGGCAGACTCTTTTCCTACCCGGCACGGTGCTTGTCAGCAAGCGTCTGGAACGGTCTTTAGCCACAGTTGTATTCAGTTATAAAGTATCAGTGAAGTGTAATTAAAGAGGCATGACGGTATCTCTTCAAGCTTGAGTCTTTCTGTTTTTTCCAAAACTCCAGGCAGCAGGGGCGTAACGACAGCTCATGGAAAAATAGAAAACGACTCTTAGGAATTCAGAAGTGTTTTTTCCACTCTGTCTCTGTCGTGTTTTGCAATGGGTTGATTTTGTTTGTTTGTTTGTTTACTGAAATTGTGGGTGGATCGCTGAAATTGGAAATGTTCTAGTTTGAAAAGCAACAACAACAAAACCCACCATGTGGTTTGCCTGGCCAATCAAAACTAGCAGTGTCAAAAAACAAAAACGGGAACACATTTAGAAGAACAATGCAGAAGCTGAACATTTTCTAAAAGTCATGTTGATATTTATAGTAACAAACTCTACGGCCACTGTTGGAACCAAGGAACTCAGGCTATTTGGCTTAATCAAAGAGAAGGTTAAGAGGGAACTTGATCATAGTCTACAAGTGCCTCCACATGAGAGAATGTCTCTCATGCCAGAGGGCACTTTACTGTAGCAGAACAAGGAATAACAAGACCCAGAGCCCAGCAGTTGAAGTCAGTAAAATTCAAATAGGAAATTACACACATTTTTTAACAATAAAGGTAATTAACCACTGGCACAACTTACAAAGGGATGTGGTAAATTCTCTATCACTTGATGTAAGATTGGATGGCTCTTTCTAGAAGATGCAGTCTAGCTCAGTCACAAGTTATTGGACTCGATGCAAGAATTATTAGGTGAAATTTTCTTGCCCGTATTATACAGGAGTTCAGACTAGATGCTCACAATAGTCCCTCGTGGTCCTAAAAATACATGAATCTATGAACGAATGATAACGCTACGTTTTGTCAAAGCTTAGGAATGTCAACGAAATAGCGACTAGGGCTGGTCAAAAGTTTTCCATCCATTTTGATGGCAAATCGCACTTTTGACTACATTAAAATGTTTGTGGAGAGCATCGACTTTCCTTGAAGCATTTTTATTTCTCATTGCAAATCAGTTTGTTGTTGTTGCCGTTGTTTCGGCAGTGTCAGCCGAAAAATTTGCTTTTGGTTGGGGAAAATGGAAAGCATTTCATTTCGAAGAAAAATCAACATTTTCCATTAAAAAAACATGACAATTTCCAACCACCCTATTAGCAACTAATTGTTAAAATACATTGAGGCTGAGCAAATGAGGTAATAGATGCATAGTTACTAGTATGTTTTTAACAACTAATAACCAGTCTGTTGCAGCAAAATTAAAGAGGCTCTCTCCTATAAATAGAGGGTGGAAAGGCCTGGGCCATTCTGATTAAGCCCAATGGAAGCTCTGTGTTTAAAACGCCTGCCCACTTAAGGAAGGCTCAACACTTGAACAAGCAGCGAAGCATATTTTAAATGCTTAGGACCAGATTCTGGTTGCATAGTTCCATGGAGCTAACTCCAGAGAACTCCCACCGCAGTGCGTACGGCTACTCTGCATTGTCCCGGAGTAAAGGAGCTCAGCATCTGGCTCGGTTTTGTTTTGAAGAGCTGCCCAGAAAACGACAGGACGTCCCAAAATAGCTGATTGTAACTCAGCCAAATCCCAATGTACGCGGCTCCTCCCACTCGGCCGCTGGCAGCGCCTTTGGGCTTCGCTAAATGCCAGTGCTTTCAGGGGCACGGCCAGCCACGGCCGTGTCTGCCTGTGTGATGCTGGGACATGTCAGCAGTGTGACATCGGCTTGGCCTATGTCACATGCCTCGTCCCTTACAGAGGCATTGGCTTAACTGGCCTGTTGGCACTAACCATAATGCTGCCAGCCCCAGCAAGACGGGCAGGGAGGAGGCAGGCACAGCTATACTGGAATGGCCTCCTTTGTGCCCGCTCCTGCTCCCTCTGGCTGAGCGCGGTGTTTTCCTCCAGCCGGGGAGGCAGAGTGGAGGTCAGTGTGACAGCAGTTAGCTTTGGAGAACAGGGTCGGGGGGTCTGTTTTTTCTCAGGGATGGAGCTCTGGAGTGGGAACGACAGGGGAAGGCTGGGGAACGGGGGACGCCGAGCAAGGCGGCCCAATGGCTGGCTCCTACCAGATCCCTTGGCAGGCTAGTGAAGGAGGCCCTGGCACCAGCCTGGTGATTAGGAAAGGAGGGGGAGGGGGCGAGCAGGCGGGGCGGGGGGCGGGGGAGAACTTGATAATGATCACAGTAGGAATCGCTCTTTCAAAGAGGGGTTTAAACAATACCACTGGAAAAGGGAGTAATTAAGTAGGTGCCTCTTAAGAGAAAGATTAAATGTACGGCCTGATAAGGGTGTAGGAAGGTATTCCCCCCCACACCCCCTCCTAATTACCAGATAGGATATCTCACGGTCACAGGCTCAGGGGCTGATCCTGAGTGGGGCTGAACACTACCAGCTCCCATTGGCGTCCAAAGCCACCCAATGCAGGGACTTGATGCTCAGGGTGAGGCCCTTAAATCGTCTCTTTACTGCTGCTTCCTTCTCGGGATTCCTCGAAGGAAGGTGGCGCGGCAAAGCTACAATGAACGACAAGCGTGTCACCCCATTGGGAAATTGTTAGGACGTAGATTTGCAGGGGTTATAGCATCGCTTTACTAACGCTGTTTTTAATGAGACAGAGAGAGAGAGAGTGTGTTTGTGTGTGTGTGTTTTCAAGATGCCCGTGAAGTTCTCTATTCCAGGGAGACTGTTCCAGTTCACCATTTAGCTTTCTAAATGACAGTATTGCCAACCCTCCTGATTGTATCACAACTCCTTGATATTTGGTGTTTTTCTTAAAGCCCCAGCTCCTGGACTCATGTGATTATGGGAGAACCTCATCTTTCTTTTTTTTTTTTTAAGTAATTTATTATTAATTTTTTAAAATCTCATGATTGTTAAGTCAATTTTGTGAGTTTTGGTGGCCTGACTCATGATTTTTTTCTTAAATATGACAAAAATACAGCAAAGCTCAGTGCATTTAAAGGGCCAGATTCTCATTGCTCTCAGTGGGGGCTGATCTTATTATACTATTCGGGTGCATCAATCATCCTGGGGACTGTAGGTCACCGGAACGCTGTTAAAATGGCAATCTGAGAAGCTTTAAATCCCTTTATTTTACTATGCTAATAGCCGAAAATGATTTCTGACAAGGCTGCAGCTCTAATAAATGTTTTAGTTGTTTAAAATGTTTGGAAACTTAAAAACCATATTCTAGGCCCCTATTATTTAGAAAATCCCCTACAGATGGACTGCATTGAACCACAAGCAATTATTTTCCTCTGCTCTCATGGGTTAATGAGATCATCAGAAGTCCGTTTTGGAATTATTTCCTTGCAGTTCTCTGCAGCAACTCTCTCCTTCTATAACCCCAGGCTACACTAATATTAAAACCTTTGCAACTGCTGAAGGGTCTGGGGACAACTGCACAGTTTGCTACGATGCAAAGCACTACGGAGCAGAAGGCAGACAACTGTTTCTGGCAACCCAGAAGGTGGTTATCAGCAGCTGGGACAGGGTAAAGAAGGTGTCGGGTCTTTTCTTTGAATGTGTTTGGATGAATGTGGTGGTTCTGAAAGTTAAGAACTCAAAGTGCTGGCTGGAGTCAAACCGAGCATGGGCTCCCCCAACCCAACGCTAGCAACACACCTCGATCCAGACCTGCTGCTGAGCCAGTGTCGTAGCTGGTTTTGGTGCAGTGGATGAGACTGAGATAAGCGAAACTCACTTCATCCTAAATCAGATTGGAACGTGAGCTGCTAGCAGAAAACAGCTAGTAATTTGAGAGACAGGAGGAGAGATTAATAAGACGGGGACTTTTCAACTTGGAAAAGAGATGACTAAGGGGGGATATGATTGCGGTCTATAAAATCATGACTGGTGTGGAGAAAGTAAATAAGGAAGTGCTATTTACTCCTCATAACACAAGAATAAGGGGCCACCATGTGAAATTAATAGGCAGCGGGTTTAAAACAAACAAAAGGAAGTATTTCTTCACACAACGCACAGTCAACCTGTGGAACTCCTTGCCAGAGGATGTTGTGAAGGCCAAGACTATAACAGGGTTCAAAAAAGAACTAGATAAATTCATGGAGGATAGGTCCTTCAATGGCTATTAGCCAGGATGGGCAGGGATGGTGTCCCTAGCCTCTGTTTGCCAGAAGCTGGGAATGGGCGACAGGGGATGGATCACTTGATGATCACCTGTTCTGTTCATTCCTTCTCAGGCACCTACCATTGTCCACTGTCGGAAGACAGGATACTGGGCTAGATGGACCATTGGTCTGACCCAGTATGGCCATTCTTATGTTCTTAATTTACAGGCTGATCCTGTACCCATTTAAGTCAATGGCAAAGCTCCCATTTACTCCAATGGCAAAAGCAGGCCTACCACCAACTGTATGTTACTGCGCCACCTACCGTCCCCTGCCCAGCCTCCTGCTCCCTCAGCAACAGATCTCCAGTTGTTTACATTTCTTTCTATTACTACGCAGCTGGGAGTCCTGCTAGAAGCAGAAGGTAATGCACACTCAGTTCACTGGCCTGCCCATAGCAGAAAGTGGCTTAGGTCAGCATCCTTATCAGCAGCAGAACCCTAATTACTGTACTAAAGCATAATACTCCAGACTCAGCTGGTACCTTAGGGGAATGATTCCCTTAGACAGAAGCTGTTATTGTCCAGATTTGGGGGGAGGGAGCTTGAAATCTTACAAACACAATTCTATCCTCAAAGGGAATTTCATTCTCTGCAGCTTCCCTAGACAAAGCCACATTTCTCTGTTTGTGTTTGTGGCTGGAGCTGGCTGCAGAAAGGGCCTTTCTTACCGCTGGAATTAACGGAACGGCTTGCTGCTGCTGCGGCCGTCTTTCGATAATGAATGCATTGTGGCTAGAAATGAGTCCGCTCATGGCTGTGCGGGAGCAGGGCGGGAGAAGCTAAGCAATTTTCTCTATGGGCTGATGATTTGGTGGGGGTCAGGGCCTGTTTCATAAGGGCTGGCAACTGACTTTTAAAGTAGGAAACACACGAACAATTTTTTTGCACTTCTCATTGCAAGAATCGAAACCCTCGGGCACACCCATGTGCAGAGAGATTAAGTGTCTTGGGCCTGATCCTGCACCCTGCTCTTGGAGCTCATGAAGAGACTTGTTGACTCCAGTGCAGGATCAGGGCTTTGGACAAGATCCCAAGTTTCCCACTGTTGCTCTCCCTGGGTCAGCTCCACCAGTGGGAATGCTAGTCCAGGAGAGATATGACGGTCTCGCAGCGGTGGTATGACCTAGCACAGATGGCACGAGACTCAGGAGACTGGGGTTTCTATTTCTGGCTCTGTCGCTCACGACGGTATGACCATGGGCCCATCACTGTAATTCTCCGTGCCTCAGTTTCCCTTCCCAGACTTTGTGTAGCCCGTAAGCTCTGCAGAGCAGGGACTAACTCTCATTCTCTGCACACACAGTACCCTGCACAATAGGGTCACAGTCTTGGCTGGGGCCTCTGGGTGCCCTTTGTTACCCAATTAATAAAGAATAGCACAGGCTGGGCTCCAGGCAGAGGCTAAGGTTTTAAGCACGACGACGTCCGACCCTGCTCACGCAGGTCTGCGTGACCTGGAGCTTAAAATGCAGGCAGCAACCAGCACTGTCTTGCACCCGCACTTCCGCCAGTGTGACTGATCTGAAGAGCGGACTGTTGACACGACCAGCTTGGGGACGTGCCACAGGCTGAAATGGGTTTGCACGAGCTTCTTGGCAAATCTCTGTGAACAACAGAAACGTTCGCAGGAATCAGGATCAGTTTGTGAGTGATTCACCTACTTTTATATATATGTGTATTTTAAAGGGCTAAATTCATTGGATGATTCCTTAGCAACCAGTGCTTAACCAGTTCCCATGGCACTCAGACAGCATGCCTCACGGACTGGCCAGCAATTGTTGAGACAAGCAAACGAGAGGAAATTGTGTTACTTTTTGGCCTGAAATGCTCAAATTGCTCCTTATCAGCAACCCATTTTGAGAAAGCAGGACACTGCCTGGCTCCCACTGAGGTCAATAGCAAATCTCCCATTGACCTCTCTGGGTGCCCGATCAAGCCCTACTATGTTACAGTAATCGGTGATTTAAAGAAGCAATCTGACCATATGTAGCTCGTTACGACAATGGAATCAGTGACTTTAACGAGCTCCTGCCCCAAGTGGATTACTGCGCCCACTCATCCATAGTTCATTAGAGCCTTAGAAAGGGAATCCAAGAGAAGCCACAAAATAAGATCTCCTAATCTCGCCTAAGCAGGAGCAGCCCTGTTATAAGGGGAAAAACTTTTAAAAATACCGGGGAAGTGAATAAATCTTGGTCGCACTAAAAGGTAATGAAAGCAGATCTGTTAAAGAAATAGAACTGCTAAATGGATGCATTTTCCATGTGCCACAGTGACCCAGATTTCACAGAAGAGCAGCATTCTCTTAGCTGAAGTGGTTAAAGGAACAGAGGTTTTGGGTTTTCCCCCTTCATGTTTCTAACAACATTCTCGGGATTTCTGGGAGAAAAATAAAATAAACAGTCTAGGAGAATGACTCAGGCAGACCTGCTGTGACAAGAGAGATTGGAACAGGTCAAACCACAGCCTTCAGCAGGGTATCTCTAGCCTTTCTACAGCCTCAGGTGGCTTCTCAATGTCAGGACTCTCACCTTCCTGAATTCTGGGTTTGAAAGCACATTTATTTATGCAGAGGCATGTAGTATCTGAATACCAAGAAAACATTAATGAGTCGATTCTCACAACGCTCCTGTGAGGTTGGGAAGGATTAATATTCCCATTGTAGAGACGAGGAAACTGAGATGCACAGGGCCTGATCCAAAACCCATTAACGTCAGTGGAAGTCTTTGCATAGACTTCAATAGGATTTGGATCAAGTGCTAAGTGACATGTCTAAGGTCACACAAGGAGTCCGTGTCAAAGCCAGGGATGCAATCCAGATCTCTCCTGAGTCCCAGCCCAGTGTCTTAATCATGAGACCATCCTTCTTTTCATGGACTGTTGCTGCCTAATTTTCCAACCACTGTATGCACAAATGCACCCAACATTTTCTTGATTGTGCGGCCAAAAGGAAAGCCTGGGTAATCACTCATGCAAACAGTAGGTTCGATAGACTCAGAACCTGCCATTTGCATGAGCAATCACCCATCCTGTGTATGCAGTAGCAGTAACTGCACATGCAAATGAGAGATCTGATGTCCTTTTCAATTAAAAACACACCGTTTACAGAATCAAGCCTCTCTTCAAATAACCGCGGGTCACTCGTCATTGGTTAAAGACTTATTGATTGGATTGCTTCTTTTAATTATCAAGGGGAGCTAAGCTTCTGCAGAGAAGGCGCGCCCATGATCCCTGCACCCAGCAGAACAGAGACACTGCATTTTAAAATGCAGCCTCAAATAATTTAATCTCTGTGGACCAATGTGCTTAGCTGCGCACAGACATATCTCTATATCCTCCTCACGTGCGCACTGTAGATAAATCCCTTCAGAGCTTGCTCTCCCATGTCAAAGTCTATCTATCTGCTCCCAATTGGCTGGAGCAGGGTTTTCTGCTAGTGTGGGGTTTGGGCTCTGGAAATCCTGAGTTCTAATCACACCTCTGCTACTGACTCACTATATGACCTTGAGCAAATCCCTTCACATCTCTCTTTCTCTGCTTCACTTTCCCCATCTGTACAATGGAGACAATGATATTTACTTCCCTGCCCGCAGGGGCTTTACAAGGATTAATTATGCAGTGCTTTGAGCGTGGGAAGGGCTACGTTTTTCTAAGCAGTCTTATTACTGAGCAAATTGAGGGAGCCCTTCTCATTCATGAGCTGAGTGCATGGCCTCTGCAGCTCTATCACAACCCCTGCCAGCCTGAGACTGGGAATGAAATTCAAACCTAGGTCCTTTTCATGGCCATGCCGCCCACTGGCCCAGAAGGCTGCCTCGCTTTAAAGAGGGTTTGAATTGGATTCTTCCCCAGCCCCTGAGCTTGGGAACATCTCGGCGCATCAAACGGCAGTGCGACCATGTGTGAGCTGCTGGGAGGCTGCCCACGCTAGCCTGTGGATTGCAGAAGACAGCCTGCGAGGGAAGTAGACGATAGACGCAGAGATACAAGCATTGCCAGAGAGGCAAGAGGAGTGAAATGACAAAAGAGTTCATCAGGAAGTATAAATCACTCCGGCCCTGATCCAGGAAAGCACATACTTCACTTTAAGCAGGGGAGTCATCTCACTGAAGCCAGTACCAACGGGATTACGCATGTGCTTAAGTGCTTTGGTGGATCAAGGCCTTAAAGCTTTTTCAATCCCCCTGAACATCTGGACACTGACCATCCAACTCATTCCTTCGCTCCTTCCACAGGCAATTGGGTTATCTAAAGGGGAAGGAAACCTACAGCTGAGTTGGTCCTAAAGTGCAGCTTCAATAAACCCTCATTCTTCAGATTTCCCATGGGACAGTTTGATGCTACGCAGTGTGGTATAAAAGAATGTCCAGTGATGGACATGGCTTGATGAGACACCTCTGAACGCAACAGCTCTGCTCTGGGAGCCGGAGCCAAAGCCACGCTGCTTCCTGGGGGGTCAGGATCATTCTGAAATATCCCACTGCCCAAAGAACAGCAAACTCACCAGTCAGCTTCCAGCACCTTGTTTCAGGTAAGAGAGTAAAATACTCAGCTCACCTGTGAGTCAGCAGCTCTCCCTGTCTTCAGCAGTATCAGCCTGATCATCAAATTGTTCCCTATGTGTCCAAGAGACTGTTTTAAATATTTGCTTTTAACATTCACCCTGCTGGAAAGCGTAAATAGCTCGATTTCCAGGAAAAGGTACAGTCTGATAGCTGGACCATACACACCCAGCCAGTCACTTAAGAAGGCGCAGCATAAAGCAAGCCCCCTGGAGAGAGAAAGAAACAAAGAGGGAAATAACTGGAAGAGGAACAGTGAGAAACGCTGTGTGTGTCTCTGCATGGGACTGCATTAAAGACACAGAGGTTGGTGTGGAGCAGTTGTCCCTCTGCTTTCTTTTTCCAGCTAGAAAACTGCAATAACTTCAAAAGGTCTGACCCAGCGTCCACTGGCGTCAATGGGCTTTGGATCGGGCCCTTAGAGGCAGATTTGTATAGGTATTTAGGTGCCTAATTCCCATTGAAATCACGGGGAGTTAGGTGCATGCGTACCTTTATAAATCTCTCCCTTAGTTCCTATGCTAGCCGATCTCAGCGTTCACAAGGGGCACAAGTTGGCAACTACTGCATATGGTGGAGGGGGTGGCTTTTGTGATGTGCTCACCTGTCCTCTGGACACTATACAGACAACATAGGAATGGCTGGTCTGGCTCATTCCTCTGGTCCATCTAGTTCAGTAGCTTGCCTCTGTCAGTGGCCTGTTCAGGTGTTTCTTTCTAACCCGAGGGAGCTAGTGCTTGCCTGAAGTGTCCCTGAAGCTGGGAGATTTACAGTCTTTATAAATCTCATCCTATGCAACAGCGGGTGTTCTGATTCTTCGTTTGTTTTAAACTGCTGCAAACCCAGGAGACTCTGGCACCACCAGCTCAGAAGGGCCAGATTTGCTACCTGCATATAGAAAAAGCCCCCCTGACAATTATATGAACAGCCAGCTCAGATAACATTGGAACAGTCTCTCTCCAGGCACTTACAATGGACATCTGTCTATTTTCAGGGCAGTAATGTACGGGCAAACGATGCCATCATGCGTCTCCCTCAGACTGAAGACGTATAGTGAGGTCAGCGGGACCGCTCAGATGAGTAAGATACCAGGATTTGTCCCCCTGCCAGGAATCATCTCTCTTTACATCAATCTTATAGCACTGAGAAAAATCCAGCCCGGGAGTCAGTTTCCAGTTAGGGCCCCAGCTCTGCACTGAACGCAACATTTAGGCATCCAGGGAGCCATGCTAGGCACTCGTGAGGATTTGAATGGCCATACTGGGTTGTTTGGGGCACCAGCAGTTTACGGATTACTCCCGTGCTTGGCTTTCTCCCTTGGGTATGTTACAATGCAGCTGACCTATGTGCTGTACTGGATAATGCTGCGGTACATCTGTCTGCTGCTTATCACTCACATCCTGCATCAGCATGTGGTACCTGTGATATACTGCTGAGGAAAGCTCTCAGCGAATGCCGTGTACTGGTGAGCACACACCCTGGAGTCTGACAATTACCCCTGGAGATGGTCCTATAGAATAAATGCTTTTCATCCTGATATTTCCAAGCAGGCGTTGGTACCTCTGGAAAAACACAGACTTGTGTAGACTCCAGGCTAAGAGAAATGTTTGACAGAGAAGCAAACGTATTCCAAACATGGTTTGATTCATGTTTTAAAGTCTAACTTGCAAACATACTTCCGCAGCTCAAACATCAATCACTGGAAATATGTTCTTATAAACAAAGCAATACAGACTGTCTCTTCTACCGATACCATATGCAGGTCATTGGGTAGCACCCCAGGAAAGCAGCTTTCAGGCACCACCAGATCTGAATAAAAGCCTTACCAACAAAATAAGAAACCCAGGTAGTTTGAAAAAGGGGGCTGGAAACATTAGCACCCAGAAAGACTAGCACCTCGCTTTCCTAGAGAAAGAGAATCTGCCATCTAAAACAGGGTGCATTTGCATTACATTGCTACCTTCACTGAGTTGACCTGATGGTGCCGCAAGCATAGGTCTGAGGGGCGACTGTAATCTACAGAATGAGGCAGTGACCAGCATTACCCTGATCTGTTACTGAATCACCTACCAAAAAACACAGAGTCCAAGGCTGTCTCCCAGAGCTAGGTCTCTGCAGTTAACTTACTGAGATGACAAGTTCTGGGCAACATTTTTCTTAGCATGGAGGACTTTTAAATGTCACTGGCTGTGTTTCTTGATCCTTACCTGATTAGAGGATGGAAAACAAGAAGGAAGTGGCTTTTATCTTCCAGCTGTAGTGATTATTAAATACAAGATCTGTAACAAACAAGATCTTTCCTAGTATTTAATGGTTTGATGCTTGCATTTCTGCTGCAGGCACATCCAGGCTTGTCTGAGTCTCTCCTGAAACTGCAGATCTTCTCAGCATTGGAGGGCCCAATGCCTTGAACACCTCTAAGGCTATGAAGTTAATTCATGGCCCATTAAACCCAGGGCCCCTCTGCTCATAGTGTTCACAAGGGTGGCAAGTTGGCAGCTACCACATCTGGTGATGGAGATGGCTTTTGTGATGTGGTCATGTCTTCTAGGCACTGTACAGACAATGGCAAATCATTTCAGACAGAGCAATGAGACAGCAACATTTCCATATACTACTGATGTGGGCCATAGCCAAACCCGTGTCCTCATGGTGACAGACTCTGTTAAGAGCCCCCTAAACCAGTCAGATCACCATGAAGCCATCATACAAGACCAGCGCCGCCTCCAATGTCTAATATCAGCTTAAACTCTCGTTGCTAAAACCTCAAACTGAAGCGACCGTGAGGACAGTGAAGGAAAAAGGGGTGAATGAGTGGAGGGCTCCAGTATTTCAGTGACTGTTGCCATTATTATTAATGAACCACCTATGTGCAGTGTTTACAGTCCATGTCAGGGATGACGACCCATCCTAAATGCAGCAAGTGACCTCGATAAGGCGGATGGCCGTCCTCAAGAATTTAAAATCATGGCAATCGTTTCTGGTGCCAAGCAACAATATCCCTTCCCCTTCCCGCCAATCCTCGCTCCTGGACATTGCTGCCTGCACTGGAGTCACATAAACCAGGCAATGCAAAGCAAACCCTCTGCAGTACAGTCATGGCCATGCAAAAGCCAGTGTCTACCAACCAACGCCATGCAGTGGTTTCTGACGTATCACACTTTTCACCTGTGTTCCAACTAGGTGTTACCTTGGATACCACTGGGTGAAAACCGTTTTCTCAGCAGCTTCCTCCCCCAGAATTCAGTGGGGTGGTTGAAGGAGAGGTTCTGCCTCTTCTCCAGCACATCAACACCAGATTTCTGGGGTCAGACCTCGCACCTTCCTGAAACTTAGTAGGAACATCTGAGAGCGCGTGAAACATTGGATGAAGACAGTGGAGCTGCACCAAATTGCATGCGTCCAAGAGGGATCACAACGCTGCAAAGTCAGTGGGGCTACCCTGATTTACACCAGCTGAGGATCTGACCCTGTGGGGGCAGCACAGAATTAAATTTCCACCAGCGTAACAACTTTCGTTCGGTGTTTCACCAAGAAAGGAGCTATAGAAAGCTCCCCTCAAAAAACACATAGGGCCAGTTCCTCCGCTGCTGTGAAGCTCCACTGGTCCGTATAGCCAACAACAGCCAACAGGGCTGTAGCTTTTTGTTATTGTTCATAGATTCATAGATTCTTCATAGATTCTAGGACTGGAAGGGACCTCGAGAGGTCATCGAGTCCAGTCCCCTGCCCGCATTTTTAAAAAAAAAGCTGAAGTCTGGAAATCAACTATGAGAAAAAAGGCACTTGCAGATGACCAGTCTGCCTCAGATGTCTGCCTTTGACTCACCTCCTTTATGTTAGTTACATGGAGGTGACTGGAAATGGAAGGAGTTTCAGTCTGTGCCCTGTAATCACTCGATTTACAAACGCAATCCACTTGTGTTTATGGACCTTGTAGTCTATGGCGCTAGGAGACAAGATGCTTCTGCAGGGAATAGTTCCTGGCTCACTAAGAAGATGTAAGAGACACAAGGTGATAGAGGCTACAACCACTGCATAGAAGAAAATGCAAGTCAGTTCTTGTAGCTAACAGGGAATCCCAAACATTGGGCCCGACCCTGCCACTGTTAATCCTGGGAGTAATACTTACTCATTGGAGTAATTCCATTGCAGCATTACAGCTGCTTTCGGGGCTGGGAACATCATTCAGCCTTCATGACTCATTCGATATTGGGCCAGCGAACAAGGATGCCAGCTGGTGCCAGATGTGATGGTAACTTTGCAACGTGGGTCTCTTCCCACTGGGAACTGAACACAGCCAGCTCCTTGCACGCAGACACTGAAAAAGCAATCAGAGAGTAACATTTGCATTCATTACTGGCCTGGGACAAAGTCAGACGAGTGACCCTCTGGTGACAGGTTTCATATGCTGAGCCAACGAGTTCGCTTTAAAGGTCACCCCTCAACAAAGACCAGATAAGCTTGCGTTGTGGTCAGACAAATCCACCAGAAAAATATCACATCTTTTTAGCAAGTTTTCGTGCAAGTTTTAGCTTTTTAGCAAGTTTTCATGCTAACTTGAAAACGTTTCTTCTATACTCAGGCAAGTTTTAAAAAACATCACGTTCCAATGTCACACCATTTCATCAACCTGCGTCTTTCAGAGCTGGGCAATTTCAAAACTGGGCTAAATTTGGGTTTTAAATATCCCAAGGCCCCCTAATGGGTCAGGTTTTTATTTTGCAAACCTAAATTCCAAATTGGAGTGTGTGTGTGGGTGTGGGTGTGTGTGTGTGGGGGGGGTGTTGGACCCAGGCTCCATTGTAGCCCAACCCCAAAGGTTCGAGAAGGTTTGGATTAGTAAATTCTGGTTTTGCCATGTCTGTGCCTCTTCCCGTCCTTTCATTTCCCAGCATAGCTGGACACCATGCCATTCATATGCAAAGAGCAGTTATCAGCCTGAATCTGCCCCCTGAGTCATCCTGAAATTGACTACAATGACTTACATGCTGCATTGGGATATCACTGAGTCAATCAGCTGGTGGGAGGCGAATGATTAGCGAGGAGACAGTTCCTATCTGCACACAAATACCTTAGGGATTAGGAATGCTGGGGATGGGAAACCCTTACAGGAGACTTACATGAGTTTGGGGCAAAAATATGGTAGGGGTGTGTGTGCGGGGGGGATTGGGGGTTAATTCCTATTTACCAGAATGTGAGAAAAGTAGCATAGAGTCTAACCACTCTGTGGCAGTGCTGGTGATTGGGGTCATTGGGGAGGAAAAGCAAAGGTATTGGCAAAAAATGGAAGGTCTTGTTGTTGCAGAGCTATTCAAGGGCCTAAGTTATCAGCACTGGAAGATCTGGTGCTTTGGGGCAAATGCGAGATTCTTTTGCTACTGTCATTTTTTTCCAGCCTATTTTCTTCCATTAGTTATTCAGCAGGGTCCAGTAAACAGGACACCGGCCTGGGACTCAAGAAACCAGTGCACGATTCTCAGCTCTGCCCCTAACCTGCTCTGTGACCTTGGACAAGTGACTTCACCCCTCTGTGCTTCTCCTTCCCCTCCAACCCTTTATCTGGTTAGTTTGTTAGCTCCCCAGGGCAGGGACAGGGTCCTGCTAGGTATATGTAGAGTGCCCAGCACAACAGGGCCCTGATCTCACCTGGAGCCTCTAGATGTATGTAAATAACCAATCAATATTCTGCCTGTATCCATCCAGGCTCCAGCAAGTGCGATAGCAGAGAGTTACACAATCCACTCACTGACACGACGTCCCCCGTTCTTCTCTATGCAGATTCATCATGTTCATGCGTTTAGAATACGCAATGTTTCGTTGCAGACCGGAGTGCATGGACCACGGAGACTGTGCCCATGAAGACAGGGCCGCTCAGAGGGGGGGGGGGGGCAGGGGGGGCAATTTGCCCCGGGCCCCGCAGGTGCCCCACGAGCCCTGGCCCAGTGGTGGTCCGGGTCTTCGGTGGCATTTCGGTGGCGGGTCCTTCAGTGCTGCTGAATACGCGGAGTGACTGAAGGGCCCCCCGCTGTGGAATTGCTGCCGAGACCCGGAGCGTCGCTGGGCCAGGGCTCCCGGGGCCCCTGCGTGGCCCGGGGCCTGGGGCAAATTGCTCCACTTGCCCCCGCCCCCTCTGGGCGGCCCTGTCTTCATGGGCACAGTCTCCGTGGTCCATGCACCCCGGTCTGCAAAGAAACATTGCATATTCTAAGCGCATGAACATGATGCCTTAGTACTGAACTATCACACGTCACGCCTCCCAGCAGGATTTCGGCTCATAACTGGAATGCAGTACAAGACAGCTGCAGCACTAACGCTGGAGTCAAAGCTCTCTGCTTGTATTTCTCGAAGCGTCTATTCAGGTATAAGCTAAGGCATCGATGACACTTCTCTAAAGGAGCCGGGCTACTCTGAAAGTCCTGGACAACATTTCTTCTCTCGGAAAAGCCAGGTTGTGATGTCATCCGAGACTATGGGAGAGTTACCACTGAGCAGCAAACCATACCCTGAGCTTCAGGTTAACAAAGGTGTAGAAACAGCTCCTAGGAATACGTATCGGACACAAACACACGCTCACATTGATATTGATGTGGCCCAAACTACTAATTTTCCCATGAGCTTTTCTCTGGAATAAAAACCCTGTGTTCTAACAAATTCCTTTTGGTTGTACATAGTAGGGCGAGCCATGGGGTGGAGCAGCCTCTCTTACTGTCTTTGGAGAGACTACATTATTCAACCGAGATGCCTTTGTCTATGGAAGATCCACAGTTCAAGGAGGCTCCGAAACAGAATCCAGGTCAATTGCTTTATTACAGTAACAAGCAGAAACGAAAAGCTTCTCCTGGGATCTGGGAGAGCTCAGGAAGTTGCCTGTGTCAGCAGCCATGGAAGCCTTGCAAGATTAAAGCATTCTCCGGGGATTTCCCCACTGGAATGTCACCAGGGTGGGATGCGTTGCCTGACTTTGCTGGGGGGAACATAGCGGTGGGCACTGACATGTTAGAAGAAAGGCCAGAGGGGGGCACCATTAACATTTCTGGTAGGGGTCAAGAAAGGCTCCTCCCTGCGCAGGACCGCCCTGCATTCCAGGTCTCCTCCTTGAGCCTCATCTCCCCCAGACACTATCATTTCAAGGTGGTATGATCCAGTGGCCATTGAAGTCAATAGGAGCCTTTCCATTGACATCGGCTGGAACTGGACCAGGCCCATGGGACCTCTTCTGTGGTGGTAGTGTGTAATCTCCCCCTCCTTGAAATGCACTTCACAGCCTCTCACCCCACTTTTACATAGCATCCTAAACCCGCTGCTCTTGCAAAGGCATTTGTAGCTGAACTGCCGTTATTTATTATTTGCACTGTGGTAGCTCACAGAAGTCTCAGTCAAGGGGCAGGACCCCACCGTACGGGGCCGAAAGGCAGAACTCTAGTGTCGTATTTATTACCTCCCTGTTACCCCAGTCTATCCTTTCCTTGCCCTTTGTTTCAGAAACCCTCCTGGACTTTTATTTGTTGAGATTTCAGGGTGCAGGCCAACGCCCCGTGAAGAAAATGAGTCTTTGCTCTGAGATGAAGAGGGGTTGCATCAAGTCCTTTGGGAATGTCCTCTTTTTAAAGTTTAATATACTTTAAATTGGCTACAACTACCGCATGGAGCGTCCACTGTGCTGGAGGGCGGGTGCTTTGCCAATATCAGATTGATTATTAATCTGTCGCGAGCCTGCGTGTGTGTGTGTGTGTGTGAGAGAGAACTGGTTTCCCCAAGCCCCCTTGCGCTCAATAATAGCATCCATATGAAGAAAAACGAGGGAACTGGCATAATCAGAGAAACATCAGCTGCAAAGCGTGAGGAGAATGTGCTTTACACAGGAGACGCGGCCTGTCTAGGGTTTCGGATCTGGTTAATGACACTGTAAATTAAGCCTGTCATCTTTAGAAATGATTTTTCTTTCAGTTTGGGCTTAAGAAAACAACAACAACCTTCCAAAAATGAGATTCCACAGGAACCGACCTCCCTCCTTCCCACGAAAGAACCATCGTGATGGGGTCACAATGGACTCCACCGTTCCCTCTGAAGATGACACCCTGGGAGACCATGACCAGACCCAGCAGTGAGCGACTGAACCCCGCGGTAAAAAGCGGCCCTTCTCAATGGGATTGTCTTTCCTACACGTAGCGGATGAAGTCGAGACAGCCTCCTTCAGCAATTTCCCCTCCAGAATAATCCTAGTGAGTAACATTTCCATCCCAGAAGGATCCCAGAGCACTTCACAAAATAATTTACTGACTCGTCCACCCCTGTTATTTATACATATTTCAGTAGAGCCTAGAGGCCCAAGCTAAGATCAGGGCCCCATTGTGCTGGGTGCTGGCAAGCATCTGGGCACTGGGCATTCAGACACGTAGTACGAGACAATTCCTCCCTCCACAGTTTACAATCTAAAGCCCTGATACTGCAAACGTGACTTCCCTGGGGCTACTCACAGAGCATAAAGTTAAGCACATGCGTAGGTCTTTGGGGGACCGGGGCCTAAGTACACAAGACAGACAAAGTGGGGGATGGAGGGGAAGGAAGTATCTTTATTCTCTTTTTACAGATGAGAATCTGAGACCCACATGGATTAAGTGACTCACCCAAGGTTGCACAGGAAGTCTGTGGCAGAGGCAGGGACTGACCTGAGATCTCCTGAATCCAAAGCTGTGTACTGTTAAAGAGATGCCATATTTCACCCCAGAGGTGGCTACATTTCAGTAATGAGTGACATGATGCCAATACATGTGTGAACATGCACTGATCAGTGGTTAAATGGGAGACTCTATGCACATACATATCTGGCTCTTTTCACTCAGCACTGAAATGCAGCCACCTCTGGAGAAAAATGTGGCATCTCTTTTAACAGCACACAGCAACAGGCCAGGCCAGGAATTAAGAACTCCGTGGCAAACTGAAACTACAGGCGGGAATTAGAACGTAATTACCACACCTGGAATTTGGCCAGGATACCAGAGTGAAGACTCCAACTCTTGTAAATTAGTGCAGAGAGATTATTAAGGGACACAACTGGTCATGACCATCATTCTAAAGGCTCATCCAAAAGACAGCACCTCCTCCAGTGGTGTGACTGTCCTCTGACACCTTCCGGGGGCATTGTCTCAATATTGACTCAGAAGGGAAACCGTCACCTAGTAAAATCCCCAGTACCCATTCCCTTCACAACCAGCACTTTCTTGGAGATCCTTCCGCCAAGGAGTGACCAGTTTCAACCCTGGCTAATCTAGTTATCCGGGAAATGTGGAGGAATTTTGTTCCTGTGAAAAAGTTTGATGAAAATGGAAAAGTTTTCATTTTCATCAATTGTTGTTTTCAGATGTTTTCAGGTTTTTGTTGAAAAAATACAAAACCCTAAATCATAGAATCATAGAAGATTAGGGTTGGAAGAGAACTCAGGAGGGCATCTCGTCCAACCCCCTGCTCAAAGCAGGACTAACCCCAACTAAATCAAATAAATATTCTAGTCAAATTCCCCCCACAGAAATGCCTCCTTTGATGAAAAAAAATTTCAACCAAAAAAAAAAAAAAAGCATTTTGAGTAGGGCTGGTGGAAATATTTGATATTTTCTCAGAAAAACCAATTTTTCTTTTTTTCAGTTCAAAACAAAACATTTTGGGGTTTCTTTCTTTCTTTCTCGATGATGAAAAATCAAAATTTTCCACAGGAACTCTTTTATCCAGTTGGCTCTAATTTTAAACAAAAAACTTCAACTAATTCTACTGTTTAATTGATGAGCTCTGATGAACTCATAGCTCAAACATTAACATACTAAAAAAGTAAAGTCTTTCTCCTCTGAAGACTGGGATCTACTCTCACATACTTTGAGCATCCTCATCATGTGTCTACATAAAAACGGGGTGGGGGGGGGGTCTCATGGCTCAGCATTGATCGCTCTGATGAATCAAGAGTGGAAATGACCAACTCTGAAGTGACGTCTGGCCCAGGACCTTGGAGGACAGGAAGATGGTGGGGAAATGCATTCTCAGGAGTGCTGGGATTAGAATTGGGAGACTCAGACTCAATACCTGTAGAGGATCCCGACCCTCACTGTGGGAAAAACAAAACTGAAAAAGAATCCATTGAATGAAGCTAACTAAAATAACGTCAGCCAAGGGCTTCCCTACAGAATTGCAGTCAGGACAAATGCCAGTGATCACTATCTTGTCTCTGTTTAACATAAAGGGCCAGGTCTATAAAGGATTTGTGTCCACAAATTTGGACCCAGTGTTTCTCACGCAGGGAAAAAAAAATCTGCTCTTGCACATGCAAACTGATCTGTCTGCACAATGGCTGTTTGCTCACACAACTTGGGGGCTTTCCACACGCATGCTGTTCCACACCTGAAACGACAGGCTGTTTGGCCACAAATATCCACATGACAGCCCTGGATAGAGAAAGAAACATACAACCTCAGTCCTCTCCTGAAACCTTGCAAACAGAGGTTTGACAACCTTCCCCTTTCCACCAGGCAGCTTTCTGCTCATTTTCCAGCGTTGTGGAAGACCTAGTGACAATTCCACACCCAAAAGGAATTATGATTGACTTCAACAAATAACCGGCAGGATTATTTGCTCTACCACAATCATTGCTAAAGAAACCAGGGAGAGGAAACTAGGCTGTCTGCAAAAAACCCTAGTAATTACCTGGGGCTTTATGGGCTGGCTTGTTACTCATAGAATAGAATATCAGGGATGGAAGGGACCTCAGGAGGTCATCTAGTCCAACCCCCTGCTTAAAGCAGGACTAATCCCCAGACAGATTTTTACCCCAGTTCCCTAAATGGCCCTCTCAAGGATTGAACTCACAACCCTGGGTTTAGCAGGCCAATGCTCAAACCACTCAAATCACCCTTTGCTGGTGATTGTTTTCTAGAAGTTATGATGCTCTACAATGATGCATTATGGAGCATCAGCAGCAAACCTGGAACTGACTAGTGGATTTTGCAGGGACTCTAGGGATTAATTTATAAGGTTAATCTAATATGTGATGAATGGCCTTCGTAGCCTGGCTAGTGGAAGAATGGACACACATTTCCTTGTCTTCGTTCCCTTTGCAAGTCTCCTTAAAAGGGAACCAAAGGACATTCTGGCTTTTAAGATTCAGTCAAGATGACTTTTTTTTTTTTTTTTTTAAACCAAACCAACTAAGTTTGGGGCACTTTGCTGCTGGCGCTGACAGACAAAACGAAACAGAGAAGGGTGACACAGATAACAGCGTCATGTAAGCCACCTTCTTGCGATGTCCATTCGTACTGTATTGTCATGTCTGTAACGCTTTTCAGATTGTGTATTTCAAAAACGCATTCCAGAGTAATGTCTGACATGCCGGCCTTGGAACAATAGCTCTGTACAGGCAACGGAGAGCAGTGTTTTTAAGTGACTGGCTCAGCTCCTCCAGTCTTTCAGCAGCTGCTAGCTTCTTACTCTTTTTAACCGAGTTTTATATGGGCCTGATTTAGAAAACCAGGTGTGGGGACACAGAGGTATTGCTATAGAGTAAAGCAGATCACGTTTTTTTTATTTGAAATTTTTTTTTTTTATGAAAAAGTGGCCTTTTTATCCCCCACCACCAAAAAATAAAACCCAACTCAAACCCACCTGCAAAATCTTCCAGTTTTTGAGGGGAAAAATACCGGTTCTTTTTTTTTCAATTTTTGAAACTAAAAATGAATTATTTCAGTTTTGTGTTTTCCCCCACTTCTCTCCTTTTTCGGATGCAAACTCGGGGCGGGGGGAAGCAGGGGGTAGAGAAGGAGGAAAAAGGAAGAGAACAGGGAGGAGGGGGAAGGACTCCAACTCACACATTTCATTTTCACTTTTGGTGGGGGAAAAAGTTTTGGTTAATTTTTTTTTTTTTTTTAGATAAATATATTTTGAATTTTGTCATGAAACATACGTCCTAGCTTTCGGCCAGCTCTGTTGTAGCAGCATTTTCAGGACAGAAATGTAATAACATAGCAAGACAAAAAGGAGACGTGTGCCCAGCGCTAACATCTATTCATCTGTCTGGCACTTATACCCTGTAATGTTCTATCATTAAGCTTGTGTCTAATTCTTTGTTGATCTTAGTCCCAAATAGCTGCTTCTACTGCTACTATAGTCCACTGTCCTACCCACTTCTTACCCCCGGCCCCCACCAGCAGTTTCCCTCAGTTCTTTGGCTTTGATCAGTTTCTTTTCATGCCTCTAGTGTTTGAGCCTGTTCCCCATTTTAATTCGTTTTGTGGCATCTGCCTTTTCTCTACCCTGGAGAATGTTAAAACAGCCGGTTGCTCCCCCTCACTCCCCAGTTTTCTACCAAATCTAGGGAGCTGCACAAATTACAAGAGCCCCTGCTGAACTGTAACATTGCCAGGGCTCCCGAAGCAAGAAATTGGTCCCTTCTGGTGCAAACGAGGCCTGTTTTTGACCTGACATATCCCATGGCACTGCCATTGGAGGCAGAGGGGTGCACATCAGAATTTGGCCCTGGTACACTAGGTAAAAACTAAGCACAAAAGGATGGGACATTGTGGAAGATACACACAGCAATATTTCATGTCAGGTTCATTCATTAATATAGCAAGATATTTAGAGACCAAGCAGTTGGATTGCTAGATCTAGCTATGGTGCTCATCCGGCCCCATCACTGTAGCACAATCTGTAATGTATTTACCTTTGCACACACACACACAGGAGGTATAGCAGTGCTATTATCCCCATTGTATAGATGGGGAAACTGAAGCACAAGGCAATTAAGTGACTTGGCCAAGGTCACATAATGGATATGTAGCAGAGAAAGGAATTGACGCCAGTTCTCCAGAGTCCCAGGCTAATGGCTTAACGACTAGATCACCCAAGAGGGGAGATGGGTGGAAGAGCTGCTATTTGCAGCAACATCTCACCAAACTGGTGCAAATTACAGCTAATCAAGTCTGTTAACTTGTGTGGGCTCCCTCTGTGTACTCCACACCACCTCCTATGGGGATGCTCCGGGGGCAGAGGAGTCACTCCAGCTGAGCTCTGCTGCCAACAAACCACTGAGTGAGGCCGAGAGGGACAAGGGGCCAGTCCCCTTTACAGAGGCACTTGGGCACCACAAAGAAAGGTCTCCCTGCGTGTGGGGGGCGGCAAGCTCCAGGGGGAGGAACAACGCTCTTAGCCCACTCCAGGAGCTCCCCAGTGCCTGCAGAGAGGAGCACATGGCCCTGTGTTTTTATATGCTTGAAAAGAAATTCCCTGGGATGGACGTTACGGCTGATCAGGTTGCCAAATCTATGTTTCAAAAAGCTGCTACATGCAAATATATTGCCCAGCCCTGCATTCCTGACAGCAGAACTCCCATGAACACCCGTAACACATTATAATGACCTCCAGGCCAACTGTGTCCCACTCCCTTTCCTTCTCTCTCAGAAGAAACCCACCCAGCTAAGCCTAAATTTCATTGGTAATTAAGAAGTGGAGACCACAATATATCCAAAAGGGGGGATTGACAGCCCAACTGGCGATTTGTGTCAAATACGCCCTGCACATAAAGCACTGGGCAAAAGAAGATTTTCTTTTGAAGAAAAGTGGGACAAACTACACCTTGCATGAGTGAAATCCACCTGCATGCACATAACTCATAAACCAAAGGACCAAGAGCCCAGCGAACACTGAGGATGTGACACAAAGCCAACAAAAAACTCAGCATCCAAACTGAGAGCTCCTTAGTGAGCCGCCTTGCGGTACGCAGGAGGTGCCAGCCCAGGGTGGAGCCTGGGCACAAGGTGGACGTTGAGGACCAAGAGGAGGGGATAAAGATGCAGTCTGCCTGATAAACCTGAACATCAATCCTAGTGGTCGTTGCGTAAATATCCATACCCAACTGGCCCATAGACAAGGAAAGGACACAGCACGTCAGAGCAACGGTCCATCTAGTGTAGTATTTTGTCTCCAACCATGGCCAGAACCAGATGCTTCAAAGAAAGGTGCAAGAAACTGCCCTACAGACAATTATGCAATAGCGTTCTCCTGTAGTAAGTTTCTTCCCCATCCACTGGCAGCTGGCTTATGCCCCTTATACATTTGCTTAAAGCGAGGAAGTCCCATTTGGTTATTGTCACTGATTATTGTCACCACCATGCACTGCATGGTAGCATTTCCCCGACTGCTTGATTGAATGGGGCAGAATCCGTTTCATATTATCATCCAAACCCTGCACAAAGAGCCAGGCTGGTCTCAGTTACCCCTGCGTACATTGGGAACAAAGTCAACACCTTGTGTAATCAGAATCCAAATGTTGCCCAGTGGCTTGAAGGCTGAGATTACCTAGGATGCTATTCTTTTCTCACTGAAGTCAAGGAGAGTTTTGTCATCAGCATCAAGAGCGTGCCCAGGACCGGTAAGGTACTTGCATAGAAACAAAACAAAACAAATTCCCTCCGTACCAGTAAGTGAGTCCTTCCATTGACTTCAATGGGCATCGGATCAAGCCCCACATGAGCGATGCTGTTTGAAATAAGATGCAGAGCACCCAAGCCAGTTTAGAAAAATGGGCTTGGGATTGTTTCTTATACAGGGCAGTGAGAGTGCTGTCAAATTCCCTTTCCCTATTGTTTGCATCCAATGTACTTTGAAAGCAACCTTAAGCCTCTTTGGGGAACACCGGCTCTGCTCCATCAGCCCAACGACCCACTGTTGACGTGGCTGCAGCAATTTTCTGAGTTAATTTATGGCTGCCAGGCCGCATTAGCAGCAATAAATGTGGAGACTGGTTTCACCAAAATTGTGAGTTATGATTTTTCAAATAAATACATCTTCCTATAAACCAGCACTCTGTTTAGTTTGAATGTTCCCCGCAGACACATCCATCTACATAAAATACACACCAGAGGAAGCGGAGCTGTGACTTTGTTCTGATGACATCAAAACGTTTGTAAACACATTGTCATTTACAGTATTAGTAAAGGGGGGAGGGAAATAACCGTGCGTCGCCAGGCCTGTCCCTCCTGGAGCACATGGAAAATGTAATATTCTTTTTCCATAAAGCTTTGTTTGCGTTTTGATTTATCCAGGCCATTAAGAGAGGGCAGTGGTTGGTTTACCATAAATAGATTGTAGTTCTTTACAGACCAATGTTGCACTCAGCGTTTATGCAGCTTTTTGAGAAGTGTATACAGAGGAGACGCCATAGGTAGCTGTCTGACAAAACAGCAAAGGGTCAGGGCTTAGCATCCTCCTACCACCAAGAGAATTGTCCAACAAATCAGAGCTGGCCAAATCATCTGCCACCTGCTTTCAAAGGACCCTTCTCAACTGCACTGGAATTTACTCCAGAATTTCTCTCCTGTCCTTTGGTGTAGCTCTGATCACTAAAGACCTGACTCAAAGCTCATTCACACCAATGGGAAAACTCCCATTCACATCAATGGGCTTTGGATCAGAGCCTCTTTCTCCCACCAGCACTTGCATTCAGGTAGTACCTCACTCCACAGGGAGTCTCACTGGTTTCACTCTTGGGCACATACATCAGATAAGCCGACTCATCTTGATTTCAGTGGGGCTAACTTGATGAGGAAGGTGCCAGTTAGCATTAGAGCAGCAGAATGAGGTTCTTCGGTGTCTGTGGTTGTGGGACTCACTAGCTTTGGGCTAGTTTTTTGTTTGTTTTTATTTTTATCTGGGGAGGGAGGGGGAGTACGCCGGTGCTGAAGGACTGCATATTGAGAGGGTGAAGCGCAGCTACATGATGTTAAAAGTGCGAAGAGTAACACAATTATGCTCATACAAGGCAGCTGTGGAAAATTCTTCTCCCTAGGGAAAGTGTATTTTGGCAATTGTCATTTATTTTGCTAATTATAAATAAAGTACTTTTTTTTATCAGGCTGACAGTGAGCGATCAGGTTTTGTGGATAGGCTGGCAAAGGTCTATGCCAGTTTTCCATGGCCACCGTGTGTGTATACACTCTCTCTCTCTCTTATATAATGCCACAGTCCTTTACCAAACAGAGGGATGGTTTCTTCCTGGCCACAAAGAGCTGACAATCCAAATAGCAATTATACTCTAGTGCATCTGTTATATCCTTGCAGGCTAATGGGAGGCAGAGACTACTGGCCTGAACAAAGGACTACAGGTGGGGAGCTTGAGTCAGCATTGATTTACACCCTTTGTAGGTTGGTGTCTTTCCCTTGACTTCAGTGGAGTCACTCCTGATTTACACCGGGTTAGGCATGTAAAGGTGAGGAGGGTTGATCCCATTTCTTTGATCGAGCCCCTCCTAGAGGTGGGTGGGTGATGGTTCCTCACTTCACTGGCCATTTTGAAAAATTCAAGAAAAATATTTCAGGTTCACCAAAATATTTCATTTGGATTTTGAGCATTTTAAAATGTTTGCCAGTAAAACACAATAAAATCAAAGGCAATTTCAAAATGAAAAGTCATTTTGGACCAAACGAATCAGAATAGACTTCACTTTTTTTCAGATGTTTTAAATCCTTCCCCCTCCCACCCCCCTCCCCATCAACAAGTCGGCCAAATCTGTACCAATGAGAGAAAAGATTCCCAGTCACCACAGCTGCATTTTTTTTTGCTGAAAAACAAGGTTCAGTTGAAATGTTTCACCCAGCTCCAGCCACACCTGATATCCACCAATGGGAGGGTGAGGGAGGTCAGAGTCCAAACCGCTTCCCTTCTTCTCCTGCCTTTGACATTGACTCCCTCGGTGCCTCAGTTTCCCCACCAGTAAACTAGGGCAATAAACCAACCTTCCCAGGGGCATAAGTGTTTGGGAGGGCCTCAGTGATTATTAGTATTGGTCCCTTATTTGATCCGTGGGCTATAAATACCTAGGGACTCCCTTAGCACAGCACAGCTGTACAGGAGACAATTGTGCAGAGCTGGCTGCTGCTCAGAGAGGGGGATGCAAGATCCCTAGAGTGGAAAGCCAGCAGACCAGCAGCCCTCTGGGACAAGCCGTGCCAAGGGGCTGGAAGCATGAAAGGTCTGTGGAGCCAGTAAGGAAGGGGTGGGAGCAGAGACAGCAGCATCTGTGCCCGGACAGAGCTCAGTGTCCCGGCCTGATCTTGCGTACACCCCCCTCTTGGCCTCCCCCTGCTTCGGGTGGAAGCCGATTGACATTATTTATACCTAGGAAAATATTCAAGGGCTTCGCCCATTCCTCATGCTGGAGGGGCCTGATTTATGGGATGTTACAGTGAGACATTCATACACAAGACAGGGGGAATATTTTACGGGGCTCCAATGTAAACAGCGCGGGAGCAGAGCCCCTTTTTATGGAGTCCCTGTACTGACATGGGATCTGACAAGGGCCTGATTTACAGCCCTATTTAGATAAGGGAGCCCGGGGCCGGGCTAGCGAATGGCGTCAAGGTCACAGGACGCACCAGGATAATGTTTCGCTGGGCCGCAGATAAGGAGATCCTGTATACACCGCCCAAGAATGCAGCCTCGGCCCGGGGGAAGCACCAGCCGCCTCGGCTCCCAGGGAGCCCCAGCGAGCCCAGCCCCTCGGGCAGCAGCCCGGGTGCACGGGGGTGGGCAGGGCCCAGGAGCCGGGGGCTGCACAGGTGATGGGAGCCCAGCCTTGGGGGCAGCTGGCAAGACACTCCTTCTGGGGGGGCTGGGAAGGGGTCTCCATCCCCCTCAGAGAATGCCCACCCAGGCAGCTGGCAAGCTGGGGGGAGCGTGAGCCTACCCAGACCCCCCCCAGAACAATGGGCTCGGATCCGTACCCCCCAACACCAGTGAAGCCAGCAGGGAGATGTGTTGGTGTGTGCGTTGCCTGTGGCCCTGTGTATGTTGCCTGTGTGCCTAGGTTTACTCTCGGTGTGTGTGTGTATGTGTGTGGTTAGCTGTCTGCGTGCGCTTGTTGTGTGTGTGTGTGTGTGTGTGTGTGTTTGTTTTCCCTGTTGTGTGTGTCCCTATAGATCCACAAGCACACCCGTGCCATAAAGCGGGCACCGTGGCAGGCTGGCTTTGATCCGACGAGCCAAGTTCTTTCCGGATAAATAAACCTGGGAGTGGAGACTCCCGCCCGCAATTGTGGCAACAACCACAACGCAACAACAAGTCCACTCCGCGGCAGTGGCGTTCGGGCTACCCACGCGGCGAGCTGGCACGCGAGGAGCGCAGCCCTCGCCCCTTAGGTTTACACAGACACACCACACTGACCTGCTCACAGGTGAGGAGCGGGCGCTAAGCGGACTGGGTTTGCAGAAAGCAAGTGTAGACGCGTGGTTCCTCCCGGGGATCGGACCCATAATCCCCCTAGTCCGAAACCTGGGGTGTTTTCACAACCCTGTGGGTAGAAGTGACATTAAAGAAACTCGGGGAAAGTTTGAAAAGTGCTAAATTTGGACTGGTCACAAACGCAATCTGGTTGAATGTAAAAGGTGTTGGAGTGGCAAGACCCCGCTTTTCACTTGATTAGAACAAGGAGGGTCTCGATATTTATTCAGCTCATCGCCTCCAAATTCACAAGTTATAGTAAGTTTCTTTCTTTCTTTTCTTTTCCTTCCTTCTTCTTTTTTTTAAATCTTTGGTTAAAAATAAAGCCAGAAAACTCTGGGCTAACGCGTGATCTTTGGTGGAAAATGACTCCGCTCCGGGGCTGACTGGTTTAGATGTATTTTCTATAAAGATACAGCCTCGCCTCCAAAGCACACCCACCGCTCTCGGCTCCCCGCAGCAGCCCAGAGCCGGGAAGTAGCGACCAATCGGGGGTGCAGCCGAAGGCTAAAACGATGAACGTGTTTTTTTTAATGGAATATTTTCTAGGGTGGGGGATTTTTTAATGCCTTTTGGCCGGCCCGAGTCCTGGCACCGTGGCTCGTATAAATCAGAGCTTTCCAAGGGTAAGGAAAAGGTTTAGCAGCCAGCCCAGTCCAGTCTATTCAAGGGGTAATAGAATCAAATGCGGAGGCTGCAATCGTATATTTTTATCTGATGCAGGAAAAGGCCAGGATGAAATGTTGCGGGAGCGTGCACGGTCGCTCCCAGTCTCCTCCCCACACCAGCTGTGAATTTCGGGGCATTCCAGAGCTCTTCAAACGACCACGGATGCCTGGCAACCAACTGACAGTCGAGGTGGAATGTCTCAAGCATCCGAACTGAGATCAACGGGGACTGCTCCGAATCGAGCCAGGGCCTGTGGCACGGCAGGGGTTAATGAAATGCCCCTGTACACGCTTCCCTTCAACCCCCAGGTTTCATAAACCCTTTCGCCCAACTCGCCTACTCCCTTATCAATGAGATTCCTTCGGCACAGACTCACTGTTAGGTCTGGCTGGGTCCAACCTCTGATTAGATAAATGAACCTGATATTTCTCTTCCGATTCAGGGGAAGGCCAGCGCGGATGGGAGCTAAATGATGCCCAAAACAGGAGGTTGCACTCTCCATACTTTGGGCGAGGGAAAATATGACCAGACTCAGGATAAAGAGCGCGTCTTCGGAAGTGCAAGGAGACTGACTCGCCTTCCCCCCCGCCCCCTAAAAAGCAGAGAGGGGTCCCATGGGTGTCTGGAAATTGATATAGGGCGCAGATCGTTATTCAGAGGATCTGATTAAATCCCACTCGCGATTAAATCCCTCTCTCGCACGGCAGCAGCCGCAGGTACAGAGAAACAGCCGCACACCCGCCGTGTGTGTGACCCTGGTATATACACAACGCGGGTAGCGAGCAAAGAAAAGCGCTTCTGGGACCTCTGTCCTCCGTGGCCAGATACAACGCGGGGCGTTAAAGCCTTTGCTACTGTACGGAGCGAGGTCTGGAGCGAGCCCAGCTGAGTTGACAGAGCTTTGCAAAGGGGTGAGGGCGACAGACGGGTGGCAAAGGCAAAGCCAGGCCCTGGTTACCTTGGGCGTGTGTATCAAATATTCGTAGCCCAGGCGCGCTGCTTTGCAGGCTGGCGTTTGGCGAGGAGCGCTGGGGGAGAGTCCAGGAGCGAAGCGAAGTTCTGCCAGGCTGCGGGGAAGGGGCGGCTGTTCCTACCCGCTTTGAGAGGCAGATCGGAGACGGGACCCTTGGGCCATCAGCCCAGAAATGGCCTTGGACCTGAAGCCATAGCTCCGATTAGAAAATCATTGGATTGAAACCACCGGCTTCACCTGGAGGGAGGGGAGGCTGACAAGTATTTTTTTAGGCAAAGTCTTCTGATGAGAAAGATTTCCCCTTCTAGTGGGAGCCCGCTTTGAAACGGGGAGGGGGGAAGTAGGATACTCAGCGTTTTCCACTGAACGCAAGGGTCTAATGCCGCCTAATTTAGATGGCCAAATAATCAATAACAAATGTTTCCAGCGCACTCATTTAAGGGGGTTGTAAAAGGGGGAAAGTTTGCACCATATAAGAACAAAGCCACACACAAAAAGAGGGGAGGAGGGGGATCCAGAAGTGTACGGCTAACCTGTTTCTCATGCCCCAGATATCAAAGGCAAGGATTCAGGGCTGGCAAGCAATCGCCAGGAGGTGTATTTTTAACCCCCCTAATGGCATTTGCGATATGGAAAATCAGATTGGACCAGATCCGATGTAGAGGAAGATTGAGCCCCGAGACTTACTGGCTTTTAAACTCGGATTGTAACAAATCGCTCTAGAAAATAGCAGGCATTTAAATGGCTCCCGAATTCGCTGGAGACGACCCGGGAGCTGTGATTGAAATAAGTCAAATAAAATTTGTCATCTTTAAAATGTAAAAAGACATTAATGGTCTGTTAGGTCGGATGATTAATATAAGCGCCTGAAAACAACCCTAAAACATTTCCACCCTCAGCGAGAAGATTAATCATTGGAAAAGGTATTTAATCGTTAACATACCTCTCTGCCCAAACGCTTTAACAAAGCAGCGGGCTTGGCAAACTAACGGTTTTTCCTCTCGCATAGGTCTGATTGCAAACACACACACACACACAAATGCAGCGCCCAGATGTGTGTGTTTAGATACACGTCGACACACAGCTAGACACAGTACATTGATGTGCGCACACCCAGAAATATACACGGTGGAGGTTGCCAGAGAATGGAAGAACACCGCTATGGTTATGATACCGATATTATATGGAATAGCACATCTCTTTGCAGCGTATTCGTTCGTTAAACTTTCCACGAGGTTTGGCAGAAGCAGAGCGCAATATACGGCAGAAGCCAATTAATTAGTAATTACGGTTATATTTTGCCCTTTGATTTCACAGCCGTTTCTGGAACCCGCGAAGGATTTCGTTGTTTTGGTCTCATTTAGAACGGTGTAAATCCGGAGCAAGCCCCTTGCCTCCAGTTGGGTTACTCCGGATTTACACGGGGGTGTAGAAGCAATCGGAATCTCGGAATAGGCATGTCTTGCTGTCCATTCCCTTTGCTCTCTGTGGATCCCCAGGTCCCTGGCTACCGCGGGACAGTACCCCGGGCCGCCCCCTTACAACAATATTTTCAGACCGTGAACCCAGGGTGCCCATGGGGGCAGCTCCTTAGCCACCGCACCCGACCGCCCAGTTCCAACCCAGGCAAAGTTTCACGGGGTTGTCAATTGATGCCAATCGTGCCTTGGTCCAAGGAGCTCCACAGAGCCCCTGCATGTCGGGGGCTGCTTAGGGCGGACTAGTCCCAGGGCAGGGCGGATCCACCGCGCCCAGGGACCCGGGTGTGCTAGGCTGGGGCGCAGGGATAGCCCACACCTGAGGATGTGAGACCTGGGCAGGGCCTTGGCTTTCCCAGCCCATCTCGGAAAAGTGCAGCGCAAGGGGGATTGTGGGGGTTGAGGGGCAATATTTCAGGGCCCGATCCTGTGCTCTGACCCAAGAACCCCAATCCCATCGAGCTGCAGGATTTGGGCCCTCACCCCTCTTCAAACAGGCGGCCGGGCTTTTTCCAGCCTCTGCGGAGCCATGCACCAGCGACCCTCGGGCTGCTGCAGCTCGCCTCTAGCTGAGATTCTCCAAAACACTGGACAGCGGGCCAGCAGCCACCGAAAGAGGCCATTAGCCGCCCAGAATCCGGATTTAGAGCCGCTGGCCAGGAGAATCCAAGCGGACAGAAATGCACCCAATCCGAACAAGCAGTAATACAAAATGCAATCCGATTTATGGTCACCATATCATCGGCGACCGCGCGCGCACACGCGCACACACACACACACACACACACACACACACACACACACACACGGGGTGTGAGGGCAGATCTACCCCCGAAGGTAATTACAGGGCAGGATCTGCCCATTCTAACTGCTTGTGGACTCTAGTTCATTGACCCCCGTCATTCACGTGTGTCCCTGTCCCGCGAGGGATTTGGGGACACCCCCGCCCCTCGTGCATTCACACCCGTGCGCACAGTCCCGCCCGTGAGTCACACATTCTTAAGCCGTGACGGTAACAGTGCCCAGATGTTCAGCATCATCACACCATTACCCCGCGCGCTGCCCCGCAGGAGGGGCCCTGCTCAGCCCCGTAGCCCAGCGCAGGGTGCTGGCTGCGCCCCGGGGATCTGCGGGCAGGGCCTTGGGGCCATTCGGAGCAGGGGGTTCGCCTGCCCAAAGCGAGCCCCCTCGGAGCCCCCCAGGGGCAGGAAGTGTGTGTGTGGGGGGGGGGGGGGGGGAGGGCTCGTTTGGAAATGCCCGGCTTTAGGGCCAGGTGCTAGATCCATGTAGGTCCTTGCTCGGGCAGCGTTCCCACTAATCGCACCCACTCGGTGCGAGCCCAGGCGGACTAAGCCCCGCAGGCCTGGGCCCACAGGGAGCTGGGTCTCGGGAGGCTCCCACCCCCAGGCCGGCTCTCGCTGCCCAGCGCACACGGCGGTTCCTTGGCCTCCCCGATTTCAGCCTCCCCACCATCCTACCAAGGCTCGGCCCCCAAACCAGGGGCGGACCGAGCTTAAGAGAGCCCAGAAGTTGTGCCCTGCCCTAAGAGAGGGGCTGTGTGGGGCCCGGTTCGATGCCCACTGTCCCACCCTGCGCGTTCAGGGGCCTGGGCTTTAGGGAACCTACCGAGTCCAGCACGTCCCATTACTGCCAGCGGCGAAGCGCTCCTCCAGGAGCGGGACCCGGACACACATCTGGGGGGGGGGGACACCTCTCCCTTGTCCAGCTCTGCTGCCGGGAAACACGCCAACCTGCCGGGCCTCGCCGCCTGGATTCACCCCCCATCGCTCCACCGTCTCCGACCCGCGGGGTCCCCCCAGGCTGGGCCAGAGACGGGGGAGGAAACCCGCCCTTGCCCCTTGGTGCTTCCAGCGACTGGCTTTCAAACGTTTCCCTGCCGAGCTATTCAGTCCGTTCCCAGCCCTCCCCGACCCGCTGCGGGAGAACCGGGCTGCATGACCCGTGTGTACGCGCGGGGGTAGATTTCCTTCGGACCGAGCCCCCCACGGGAAGCACAACCGGGCTTGGGAACGGGGACCCTCCTGTGGGGACGGGGGTTAGAACCACACACACCTTTTAAGCCCATTTAGCGCCCCAACCCCCGTTCCGAGCCTCGATTCAAGGCCACTTGCCCCGCAACTTTGTGTATTTTTTTGCATATTCGGCAATTTCCAAGGGCGCAGGATCAGCTGCAAAGCTGGGGTGCCGGGGGACGGGATTTGTCTGACCTGGTGGGGGGAGAAGCTGCGGTCACTCGCCCAACCGAGACTGGCACAATTGATCCCCGGGCCCATGTGGGGCCAGGCTGAAGAGAGGGAACAAAAGGAAAAGAATCAAACGGGGACCTAGCAAAGGCCAAGGCGGATCAGACTCCACTTCGCCGCGCCCCTAATTACAAATCCAAGCCATTCGGTGACCTGCTCAGAGAAGGGGAACTATTTGACAAGCAGGAGATCCGACTGCCAGCTCGACAAGTCTGATGGTTCAACGCATCAGAAACTCCAAGGAGGAAGCGCCTGGCTTTCCCCGCGGGCTGCATTTCTCTGGTCATTCAGAACTTTTGCGTTTACACTTGAACCTACACACACGAGTTCGACGCCGCTTTACCCTGGGGATCGCGGGGCGTTCTAAGCAACTCCCCTCGCTTTTCTTAAGCAACGCAAACCCTGGACAATGTGTGTCCTTAAAATAAAAACTCCAGGGGCAGATCTGCGTACCCCCAGCCCCGTTTGTGCCAGGACTGGTAGGGCTGGATACAAGTGGGCGCTCATCCCGGGCGGCGTAGCTACGGCTTTCTTACCACCCGGCCCATTGTGACTAGAATTATGAAACCTTTCGGAGACATCGCTCCCGGGTTGCCTTTTCTCCTCTAGTTCAGCAATTCTTTCCTCGCCAGAAAACAACCCCCGGGAAGCGGGTTTCTTGGCGGGGCTGCCGGGGGAGCGCAGTCGCTCTGTCTGATTTCCAGGATGGTCTTTTATTGCTCCGAGTCCGTGTTTGACACAGACCCCGCTTTACTGGCGGGAGCAAACAGCAAGGTGTGATAAAAGTACTGCGCAAATAAACTCAGCCTGGCAAAGCAAACAGCTCGGGGGCACTTCTCCCTCCTCCCCCCTTCTGCCACGGACCCTCCCCTTTCCATTGGCTCTGGGGAAAGTTTGACATCAAAGCCCCCTTCCCTATATAAAGGCAGAGCTGGGAGGCTGCAGAAGGGTTAAAAAACCACCCCCCTTCCCACACATACACACCCCTTTCCCCCGCCAGCAGAGCTGGGTGCCGAGGACAAACGTCCCAGCAGAGAATTTGCTAAGGAGCCGTTCCAGGGCCTGGCTTCCCCGGCCTGGAGGAGCATCTGAGCTGCGGAGAGTCGCCCAGGCTCGAGGGAGAGCAGGCAGGAGGCTGCCCCGTCCGGCCCAGGGGGTGTTGGAGCAAGGGATGGCTCAGGCTGCCTAGGCGAGCCCAGGGCAGGGTAGATCTCTCCAGCCGGGCTCTTTCTCCGGGACCGCTCCGCGCCTCGGGCAGACCATGAACCTGGTGGGGAGTTACCAGCACCATCTGCTCCACGAGCCCTTCCTCTTCAGCCCGGCCTCCAGGTGCCACCCGGAGCGCTCCTACTTCCAGAGCTGGGTGCTCAACCCGGCCGAGGTGTCCCCCGAGCTCTCCGGGCAGCCCTCCCGCTACCCCAGCGCCGAGTTCGGGGCTCCGGGGCCCGGCCACGGGCCCAGCCGGCTGGAGGCGCTGAGCAGCCGGCTGGGCCGGCGGAAAGGCGTGGGCCCCAAGAAGGAGCGCCGGAGGACCGAGAGCATCAACAGCGCCTTCGCCGAGCTGCGGGAGTGCATCCCCAACGTGCCGGCCGACACCAAGCTCTCCAAGATCAAGACCCTGCGCCTGGCCACCAGCTACATCGCCTACCTGATGGAGGTGCTGGCCAAGGACAGCCAGGCCGGGGAGACCGAGGGCTTCAAGGCCGAGCTCAAGAAAACGGACAGCCGGGAGAGCAAGCGGAAAAGGGAGCCGGTAAGGCCGAGGGGGGAGCCGGTTGACGAGGGGCAGCGCGGGCTAAGGCGAGCCGTTGCTCTGGGCTCCCTAGGGCCGTGCCCAGAAAGGTGCCCAGGTCAGTGGGATGCCCCGGTGCATGGGAGGCGTTTACCGCCTCGGCCGCTCTCCCGCATGGGACCTCAGCTACCCTGCACGGGGGGCTGGTTCCACCCCTGTGCCCGGCCCGTGGGTTAGCGGGCAGCGAGCTTTCTGCTGGCCGGCGAGCCCCGCGCTTTGCGAGCTCGCCCGGCAGAGGCAGCTCCGGCGAAGGTCCAGGGGGGTGGTACGTAGCGTGATTTCCCGCGGCTCTACGCCCGGCCACACCGAGGGCAGCAGATAAATGCTCCCGCTGGTGATGCGCGCAACGCCGCAGCGCAGGTTGCAAGAATATTGCTCTGCTGCACGGGATATTAGATTGCAGCGCGGATGCGGCTAGGCGCCATAGACACGCTGCGCTGGGGTTTTATTCCGCTGACTGGAGCCCGGGTTTATCTTCGCCAGAGCCCAGGGCAGGGGGCTCCGTATTCCGATTCCCCCCTGCGGTCTAAACGGTCCCTGTTTAATCCCCCATCGCGTGGAGCTGCTTCAACAGTTCGCACCTTTCTTAAGGGGGAGGCGGGAAGCTTTTAAACATTGCAAATGGGAAATCCCCCCTCCCCACCCCCCAGCTGCCAGGCCTGGCTCCAGTTCGGGCTAGTTGGAAAAGTGGGGGAGCGCCTGGATGCGATGGGCAGCCCCAGCCTCCCTGCCGGGCTTCCAGGGACAGTCAGACTCGGGCCCTTCCTTCGCGGCAATGTTTTTACGAGTCTTTTTTTTTTCTGGACGCTGCAAACAAAAACCCCGCCGGTGGTGGGAATCCGAACCCCACTGGGACACCCGAGCTTCGCCCCAGCCCATTTCCTACCTAGCGAGGGAGAGGGAGCGCGGGACACAGTCTGCCCCCGTTACAGCCCCACTGAGCGGGGCCGTGACACGGGCCAGACTGTAACCCCGGTCATGTTCTAAACACAGGTCGATAAACGCGTCCACACAGCGAATCCCAGCCTTGGCGCTGCTACTCCCGTTACAAACCCGATTTGGGGGAACCGCCGCCTCCTGCCACGTTTTCTTTAACCCCCAAATCAAGGGCTTGTTTGCTTACATTTCTCAACAGGCGCGCTGCGCTCTAGTCCTGATTTTGAAACGAAAGCGCCAGCCCAGGCGACCCCGGTGCTGATCCGCCGCTCACCCAAACCCCGAGAACGTCTCCGGGCTCGGGGTGTGTCAATAATCGAATCCAAAGAAAATTCGCGGATCGATTAAAACACAAATACGCCTTGATCCCCGCCTCGTTGGCATGATTATTCCCAACGCGCCTCGCTGGTGGGAAAGGGCCGCATTTTGGAGGAAAAGACCAAAACTAGCCTCGCTTTTAAAAAGGAGCTTGTCTTTTACCGTGGCCGAGGAAATCATTTCCTCACCAAACAAAACCCGGAGCACCCTCCCGGTTGCGGGAGCTTAATATTTTTCAAGCGCAACTCCTCGTTTCCCTCTCATTCAAAGGAACAGAACCGCCTTGGCGCTTAAAGCGAATAGTGTGTAATTGACTAGAGCCCCGTTGTATTTACCAACAGGAGCGTGGACTTACAATAACGCCGCGTTCACTGTTTAGAAAAGCACGGCGAATAAAGGCAAATTTATGGCCCTGCCCCGATCTCTAACATTTATAAACAGTAACACAATATACCATCTTTTTAACAGCACTCGCCTGAAATATACAAGCAGTGGTATACAGTAGAACGCAGCCGCTTTGATGTGTTTTTCTTATTAAAATCCTTGCTCGTAAATATTTGGTCTCTCCCCCCCCCCTTCATCTTTTAAATTTATATTTATTTTTGTTAAGCACTTACCCGTGTTTCCTTTTGTGTTTCCCCCCCCCCTTTGGCTTTGTGTTTTTCTGCAGCAGCCTGAAGTCTACTCGCATTCCCTAGGCCATGGAGAGAAAAAGCTTAAAGGAAGGACTGGTTGGCCTCAGCAGGTCTGGGCTCTGGAGTTAAATCAGTGAGAAGAGAGACACAAATCAAAGACCGAACTCATTTTTAAAACCGATCCAGAAGATTTTTCCCCCCCTGAGCGCTCGTCAGGCTGGGAGTGTAACCAATCGCTCTTATCATGTGCAATGTTTAAGAAGGAAAAAGGGTTGGAGATGGGGAGAAATCCAGGAGGGGGGGAGAATATGAAGAACTGGGCAGGAGGAAAAGAACTCGTGAGAAACAGGGTGACTCTAGTGTAAACGAAACACGCTCTGCTTGTTCTAAATGCTCCGGAATTGGAATCGCTTCCCTACCTTATTTTTCCAGCGGCCTTAATTTTCTCCTTGCTGAAGGCATCCCCTGGTCTCTGTCTCCTTTCGCCATAAAAATGAAACGGATGCAATATGGACTCTCAGCAGAAACACAAATAAGAGCGGTAGGCAGGATCCGTTTCTGCCTGGGCAGTCTGGGGCGGATTCTGATCCTGGTGGACATGCAGAGGCAGTAATATCGGGAGGTTGCCCTGTGAGGTGAGTGAATGCAGGATCGGGACCTAATGCAGAGAGAGCTGCTTGAATCGAATGAGCCCTCAACTAATTTTTTTTTTGTAACCTTTCAGTTCATTTATTTTGTAACCAGTGTTTGGCTGGCTCCCGCCCTTCCGCCCAACAGTCTGAGGGAAACACCTTGTTCTTATTTTTGTAAATACAACCCCCACGTTGTTGAAATGTGTTGATGTATTTAAACTACCTAACGCATTTGGGAAGTTTCCTGTGCCGGGTTTTCTACCTCAAATTTGTATGACCACTTGCCGAGAAAACAGGTTCGCCAAGCCAACTATTTATGTGGATTTAAAAAAAAAATAAATAAAAGTTTTATTAAAACGGATTTTCCCCTTTTCGGCCAGACCGCGGTGCCCCCAGGGCTGGCCCAGCAGCCCGCAGTCAGATGCTTTGCTGCGGATGAAACGGACAAGGACGGAGGCGTTCTCTGAACGGCTAAAACAGGGTGTTTCTTTTAAAAACGGATTTATATAAAATACTAAAAGCAGCAGGAAAATTAGCATTGATCAATTGACCCCTTTCGGATTGTAACATAGATCTGATAGTGCACTAGGTGTGTGTATAGAACAGATCAGATCTGGGTTCGGTATAGATGTAGAGAAAGCCACATGTAGACACTGCTGATAATATTAGAGCTATGTATAATACTGTGGGCTCTAGAGATAATTAAATCGACATATCTAGATTATTATATGCATATATAGCATAAAACCTATACAAGGATGTTACTAGCAGGGGGCTGGAACAATTTATATAGTGGAGGTGCTGAGAGCCATTGAACCAAACTCTAAACCCTGTAGATGATGGAAACCACTTCAAGCTAAAGGGTGCTGCTACACCCCCAGCACCCCTGCCTATTATTCTCTTTATATTGCAGGGGTACCTGGAAGCATCACTTAGTTTGTGGCTTTGGTGTACTAAGCCCTGTACTGATATCTTTCTTGTATCCAAATAGATATCAACAGAGAGGAGAGCTAGAGCTGTATCGATCGAGATACAGTGTATTAGATAGTGGATGTCCCTCCCACGTACCTACAGTATATATTCCTTTAGAAATATATAGTTACTATATATATTGACAGCAGATTAATAGATTTAAGGCCAGAAGTGTCCATTATGGCCATCTAGTCTGGCCTCCTGCATAACAGAGGCCTAAGCATTGCACCCAAAGATATATGTGTATTTTTATTACATTTATGTGTGTATTTTTATTATATAGGTATCTAAATATTCATACAAAATACAGACATTATATTACCAATATATCTAGATCTATATCTAGAAGTAATATTTATTGTATGGTCACATCTTATATTGATTTGAATATACATATACACTCATATAGCCAGCACACACATTGTGCAGCGTACAGAAGTGTGTGGATGTGCAGCATCTCTCCGTGTATGTATAGTCATCTGCACACACAGATAATTACTGGGGGGAAACAAGGGACTTTTCAGAGTCTGAAGGGTTAATCCCCTGTGTTTTATAGGGGTGGAAACTCCATTAGTGTTAATGTGGCAAGTCAAAGGAAACCTTTTTGCGGATTTCAAACGAAACATGGACAAAACCAAATCACTGGCCCCTCCGACTTGTGCAGGGGGATAAATAACCTTCTTTCAGCAAAGCCAAGAGAAGCGAGATCAAAAAGCCGGGCACATTTTAATGAGGAAAAACACCTCTGTAATAACGACTGCGCTGGGACCACAGAGCGCCGGCAGTGTGTGACCCGAAGGGCCGGGCGGCCGTCTGCAAAGGCTGCTGGGACTCTCCACAAAGCCTCTGCTAACGACAAGCACTGAGAAACACCACGAGCAGACGGCTCCTGGCGCCCACTCCGCTGCCTAGACCCGGCAGCATGGGGATGCAGTCCTACATGTCCCTTCCCCCAGGCAACCGGCCTTTCCCCTTGAATCAGGGCCCTGTGCAGTTACCACACAACCCCCAGAATATTGTGTAATTAGAGGCCGTATCCCTCTCTCATGACACCAGCTTGACCCTACGTAACCTCATTGGTTCCCATGCAGTTATTCCTGATTTACACCACCGTCAGTAAGAGATGGATCAGGCCCCGCCCCGAGTTTGAGACGATCAAAGCATCAAAAGCTCAAGCATTTTGCCTGGGCGTTTTACCCGTTATTTATTTGCTTATTTAGTGGGCTGCCAACCCAAGGGCCTCTGCCCTTTGTGGGAGCTAGCCAGGCCCCTTCCACCCCCCTCCCCCCACAGTGCACAGGGGGAATGGGGAACATGACAGAGAAAGATGCTGAGCTCCTCCTTGGAAGGAAAGAGCTGCCTGTGTGCCTTTGTTCATCTCTCTGGAGATCCTGCATCCCTACCAGAGAAACCCAGCTCCTTCAAGCCATGCCGGGGGTGGGGAGAAACCCATGGGACCCAGGGTGAGGGCTGCCCTGATTTCGCCTCCTTGTGCATGAGGGCCACTTCTCTGCAGAATATGTGCAACCTGCCCCTTCCTGCCACACTCACCCAGGCAAAACTCCTGGGGAAGCCCAGGGGAGTCTGACCTGGGGAAGGACTGAAGGATTCGACCCTACAGTGATGGGGTTTCCTGAGCATGCTTGGGTCCCGATTCAGCTACATGTGCTTTTAGGCCCAATCCCCAACCAGCACAGCACTTAGGCACATGCTTAAGTCCCACTGATAGACTTTAATGGGACTGAGGTGTGTGCTTAAAGTCAGGCCCATGCTTAAGTGCTGTGCTGAACCAGGGAGGACGGTCAAACTGGGGTGTTAACCCCGAGTGTCCTGCCTCTCTTGCTCAGGTGAGAAGTCTTATGGGGGATGACAACACAGCAAAGAAAACCCCATGGCAGCAACTCTCAGAGCCCAGGTCAACTGGCTCAGGCTCCCGCTACAGGGCTAGAAAGAGCCATGTAGCCGTTTGCCTCGCTGGGTCTCAGAGCCCAGGCTCCAGCCCCAGCCCGAACGTCTGCATGGCTATTTTTAGCCCAGTGGCGCGAGCCCAAGTCACTCGGAGACTCGCTGCCGCAGGGTTTTTTGGCTCTGCAGATGTCCCGTTAGCTCACTGGCTTCCACTCAAAGCCTGCACGGCCCCACAGTAAACACAGAAGTGAGATTCCTTATGGGATTTGGAAAAGAAGGAAGTTACCTCTCTGCTTCCACGCAGCACAGACACAACACGCTATTCTGATCCAGGAATCTCTGACGCTGGAGACTAGCTCTCCCCTTCCGTCGCTTCCCTATCTACCCAGAGGGTGAAATACAACCCTTTTCACAAGCTTAAACCCTGCTTGAGTCACAGATGCTTAGCAAGAGCGTGACGCTGGATTCCCCCCTCCCCCTTGTTTCACGTGCCCACGTTTGGTTATTGGAGGGTTGTTTCGGAGGCCTAGCTGCACACACAGGTTTGGGGCCCAATCCTGCATTCCCTGTGTACTCCAAAGTGCCATTCAAATCAATGTCAGCGTGGAGGGGCCTGTGGAAGACAGGACCGCACCCTTGTTATTGGAAGGCTGCTCATGACCAGGAACGCCAGGCCAGGCGCATTTTTGCTCTTGAGAGCTGAGCTGAAAGCAGCGTGCTTTCGATTTAAAACTAGGCCTGTGCTCTGGGGCGCCCACAGGCTATGCACAATGGGTTGTGAGAGTTCTTTGGGTGTTGTCCGTGGGAGCTGGCCTATTTCAAACGCAGTGTACATCAAACCCATGGACTTGGACACTAAAATGCCTTATGGAGGATTATCCCCACAGCTGCAGAACAGCGCCATTTACAAGTCAGTAATCAGGTCCATTTCCACTTCCTCCGGGGTGAGAGGGGGTAAGTAGTTCATAGATTTTTAAGGCCAGGAGGAAGCATTATGTCCATTGAATCTGACCTTCTGTGTAGCACAGAGCAGAGATCCCTGCGTCAAACTCAGCAGCCTGTGGTTGAACTAGAGCATAACAGGGAGCAGCCAGTTATACCAGTACTGATCCTCCAGGCAGAGAGGAGGGGATCACATGGCAGAGAATAGGGTGCCAGGCGGGGGGCACAGAGAGAGGGAGGGGCCAAGAGACATGGAGGTGGCAGGAGGAGGGTATGAGATGCAGGGGGCTGGGGAAGGGCACAGAAAGGGGTGCAGGGAAGGACAGTGTCTTTTATCCATATGAAAAAGTTTAAACACAAAATATTTTCAATATAACACTTGAAATGCTCAGTTTTCCACCAGGATAAAAGCCAAATCTCCCCCCCCCCCCGTGTATAACACCCCCGCCATTTCCCCTCCAATCCTCACGCCGTTCACACCCACCCACCTGAGTATAACTACTTCCATCATACCTCAGCCCCAGGGAGAACTACCCCCCGTTCCCCCTTTCCCCTCATCTGCTGGGTGTAACTACCCCCCTGCCCCTCACCTGCAGATATAACTGCTCCACCTTACACCACACCTCACCCACTTCACTCCTCCCAGTAGAACTGTCCCCCAGCCCCTCCACACCTCCTACAGACCTGCTAGAGTTTTTAGGAGGGAAGCCCCACTTTGGTGGGCCTCGTAAGATACCTGGCTGGGTTCTCTCCTGCAGACCTTGGACACCAGCCTGATTTAAAATGCTGGTGACTCAAGAAAAAAAAAAAAAAAAACAGGGAAATTCCAAAACACCTTCATTAGTAAAGAGCTTGGGTTGATACTGAGCTTCTATGGAGCTAAGATAACTCCCTAAAAACCCCTCCCACCACTCCAAAGAGTTAAAAGTCTGTAAATGAACAGCTATGGGATCTAGCCAGTTTGCCTCTGCCGTATAATCCCTCATGAACCAACAGCACCCCGTGATGCCCCTCCATGGCCAAGTTCATGAGTGGTGAAGCAAATCATCATGTGCAACCTCTCACCTAGGTATCATGTCCACAGGCGGTGGGCTGTATATTTACTAGGGCGCGATTTAAAAAAAAAAAATCAATCGTGATTAATCGCACTGTTAAATAATATCAATTTTCACAATACAGATTGCACTACAGTACTTGTACGAGGAGAACTGAAAAATACTATTCCTTTTATCATTTTTACAGTGCAAATATTTGTAATGAAAAATAATATAAAGTTAGCAGTGTAGACTTTGTATTCTGTGTTGTCATTGAAATCAATATATTTGAAAATGTACAAAAACATCCAAAAATATTTAACCCATTTCAGTTGGTATTCTATTGTTTAACAGTGCGATTACAACTGCAATTAATCACAATTCATTTTTTCAATTGTGATTAATTTTTTTGAGTTAATCGCGGGGGTTAACCGCGATGAATCGACAGCCCTAATATTTACATATCGCTTCTGAAACATCCCACCGGCTGGCAAACAACATCCAGAGGTGTAAGACAACCTTTTCCCTGTGGGGGGTTAGCACTAATCTACAAATAAAAGTAACAGCTGTTGACTGTTGCTTTACTGAGTTTTGTGCCACAACTACATTTGCCCACTTTTCACAGAGCGAGATAAAGGAGCTTGTTCCAAACGCAGTGTTTCCTTTGTTAATGTAATCCCTATATTATGATTATTTTTATTATTCCCCCAGTGTCTACATCCATGATATAAGAAGTTAGAGCAAGGCCACCCTAACGCTGAGGAAACATGGGAGCCAAGGGGGAGACCTGACTAGTTCTCTCGCTCATCCTGGGCGAGCTGACTCTGCGTTAGTATTATTTATTACTCAGATTACTGTAGTGCCAGGGGGCCCTCATTATAGACCAGAGCCGCAGCGTGCTAGGCACTGTACAAATGGCCTTGCGTTACTCTCTCTTCGAGAGAATGGATTGACTGGCCTCCAGCGGGGACCTGTCCAGCCCTCTTCAGCCACAGGGAGAGTCACTGTGAAGCTACATAGAAAATCAGGGTTGGAAGAGACCTCAGGAGGTCATCTAGTCCAACCCCCTGCTCAAAGCAGGACCAATCCCCAGACAGATTTTTGCCCCAGATCCCTAAATGGCCCCCTCAAGGATTGAACTCACAACCCTGGGTTTAGCAGGCCAATGCTCAAACCACTGAGCTATCCCTCCCCACCCCCTGCTACCTTTGAATGTGGGCAGTCAAGGAATATAGAGGGATCCTCAGGGGCGCCCTCACCTCCCAAAGAGCATCTTGTCCACGTGTATCAGGAGTGCTGGCCCATTACTGTCCTATGCACAGCAAATGCCACTAGAGGTGTATGGAAGGGAGACAAGTAGCAGATGCACATTTCATGCATCACCCAGCGACTCATCTCTGCATTCATGGGGCTTGGCTCTTCTAGGACTTGCGTCTTCTTTTTCCTTTGCATTCTTCCCCTCTCCTTCTGAAAGCTGCTTGTTGTTGTTCTAGGTATTTATGGACCTGTTTATCTGATCTCAAGGGAGCCTATTCTTATCTCAGAAGCAGCAAGGGAAGGGTTAAACCAGACAGCCCCTAGACAGCATGGAGCCAAATAAAATACCAATCTGACATAAAAAAAAAAATACACTCAGGAGTGAAAAAGGTAAATGAAGGCAAAACCTGAAATTAACAGGGAACGTTTTGCATTTCTGAGTGAACTAATTCCACGGCTCCCTCCGAGGGCTGGGCCTGGGCAGGGGACACAAGCTAACTTGTTTCACTTTCCCCTGGTCTCCTTTAGAAACTACAGAACCTACCTTGTCACTGGAGACAAGGAAAAAACCCAGACCGATACAGTAAGGTAAGCGGCAGCCCTGGGACTGAAGACAGGTCAGCCTGCGACCACATGGATGTGCAAGTGAGGAGATCCCATGAACACGAATAGCAGCCACCTGCATCAAGGGGACAAGAGCCTGTTAAAGTGTATGGGAAGGACGGACGGCTGGACACACACGTAAAGAGAAAAACCATTCTTTAGAGTTTCACATCAGCTGGGAAAGCCCATCCCCCGAGCTGTCCCTACATTATGATGTCAGTAGTAAGTATTATTTTACACAGCACCTAGAGGTTCCAGCTAAGAGCAGGGCTCCATTGTGCTTGGCGCTGATCAAACACAGACAGTCCCTGCCCTGAAGAGTCTACAAAACCTAACAGAAAATGTGGGAGGGGAAACTGAGGCACAGAGGGGGGAAAACGTGACTTGCTTAAGGTCCCTCAGCAAGCCAGTGGTAGAACTGGAGACTAGAACCCCAAGTCCTGTGACTCACAATCCAGTGCTCTACCCACTGGACCACACTGCCTCTCCCAAATGGCATTAATTTTCACTGGCAGCTCAGGGATAGCGGCCAAGGATAGAAAATGCCACAGAGAGCAAGTATCATCTCTGCCCCTGCTGGGGTTAGCCCAGGGAAAGATTGCATTAATTCAACCCATGCCCTGCTACCTAGTCCATGGTTAGACACAATCCGAGTCCAGAAGCGCCAGGCCAGCACAAAAGACTCGGTTCTTAGGGGCAGGCTATCTTCTTGTTCTCTGTTCATCCAGCTCCTAGCACAAGGAAGCTCTGCTCCAATACTGGAGCTCTGAGGTGTGACTGCAATAGAAATAAATCAGTAACATCCATAACAACCGGCCCTCTGGCTCCGGAGAGGGACTGGATCTGCACAGCTGGGGCCCAGGCAGCACTGTCCCAGCCCGGGGAGGTCTCAGGGCCAGGCTATCTGGGTGTAGAGGACTCTCAGACTCACCCCTCTTTGGGGAAATCGATCCGATGACTAGAGGCAAAGGCAAATTTAGCCACAGCATCGTCTCCCCAGGCCTGAGCCGAGGGGGGAATGGGGAGGTGGGTCCTTGGCCAGATAGGTTTGGGGTTTCTGGCACTGCCAGCCCGCCCTCCTCATCTCCCTATTCCTCCTCCCTTTCCTAACATCCCTTGTTTGCCTTCTCTTAAGGAAGTGCCTGACAGTTCTTGTCATTTAAGGTGGCCCCAGCCCTGTGGATCGCTCCTTCGGGGAGGGTAATTGGGCCACAATTTGTTTTCGATGTCAAGATGGCGTCAAAGATAAGACAAAAATCTCTAGGTTTGGGGGCTAAAGAGACAGGAGAAATCCTGACCCAGGGCCGACCTCAGAGTAATGGCCACAAACCCCAGCGAGTAACACTGCAGGTGAAAGATTTACTGCCAGGGGAGACTTTTGATCCAATGCCCGAACTCAGAGCCCCTCAGTCCAGCTGCTAGCTCCCAAATCAAACTAATCTCCCATGCACCATCTCCGGAGTAACCCGGCCTCTCATCTCTTTACCCTCCCAAAGACCTGCACCACCCTCCCCCCCCACCGGTGTGCCCTCCCTGTGCACCCCATTCAGACCCCTGCATAGCCAGGGCTTTTACCGGTGTGTTGCAGAACTTCCTCCTCCACCCTGCAAACTGCCCTGGGCTGGTACACTGGCAGGGTTGGGCGTTAGGAGACCTGGAAGGGAAAAGTTAGCCAGGTCAATCGTTTGGACTGTCCTTCAGGCCATGAGGACTTTATGCTCTATAAAGACACCACAGTGGCCAGTCACCTGGTATTTGGTGTTTTTCTTAAAGCCCCAGCTCCAGGAGTCACGTGAGAACATCGGGTTCCATTAAGAAAAGGGCAAGCTTCCTGCTCTTGTGGCTGGGGAGATAGCTGGAAAATAAGAGCTCACAAGACTCAGAAAGCAGGAGGCAAAGGCCCAACATTTATTTTTAAAAATCTCCTGGTTTTTCAATGCTTGAGGTTGGCTGTGTGCATCTTCAGCCACACCCGGCTAGGGCTTTAAATACAGATGTGAATTCATATTACTCAGGGAAGCATCTGCAGGACACAGGAACTAAAAGAGCACTTGAATCAGTGGGCCGCTTTGAATCCCAGGGGCAGGGTATGCGTGTGTCTGTCTCACTCTCATTCCTGGATTCCAAAGACCATTTGCAAAGTGATCAGACAAACTCATCTTTCGCTCCATGACAGTTTGAAAGGAAACCCCTCTGCCCAGGCACAGCTGCCACAGTGCCAGGATCTGGCAGAGCCCTGGGCTGTCTGGGCTTTGTTGTGCAGAGGTCTCCTCTGCACAATAAATGTTTCGTGTTCATCTTTAATCAAAGCTCCCTGCCTTGGCAGCGGGGAACGGCCCCCATCGAACTTTAGCGCAACGACTGGTCCTCAGAAGGCAGCTGCCGAGGAGCTAGGTGGTTAGAGTCCCAGTAATGCAAAAAGAAACAAGCATTCCGTGCGTGGTGTGCAGACATCGCTCGGCGCTTAAGGTGTTTGCATGAGCGCTGCTTTATCTGGTGCCAGGTTCCAACCTGATGTGCCCCACCCGGACTCTCTGTCTGGGGTGCTCAGCCCTTGAAGGCACAGTCCCCAATACCACAAGTGAGTAAGTTGCCTCAGAGGCAAGAATGGGCCTCTCAGTAGCCAATGAGAGATGATAAATGGGGTGGGGCTAGGCCGTGAAGCCTCCTGAAAGCTTTGGTTTGATGTGATAAAGAAAGAGGAGCCACTGGAAGGACTGAAAGTGAGGGACGACAGGGTCAAAAAGATGGGCTAGAATTTATCCCCATTTTACAGATGGGGAAACCAAGACACAAACAAGGGAAGGGACTTGCCCAAGATCACATAGGGAGTCAGTGGCAAGGCCAGGGATAGAACCCAGGAGTCCTGGCTTCTATAGATGCATCTTTACCCACTAGCCCCCATTCCCTTTTCTGAGGTTGAAATTGGCAACCCTCTTCCACAGCCACGCTTGCGCTGAGCCACACCCACCGTGCGCATGCTGGCACTACCAAACTCCTGCAATGCGGCGAATACAATCGTATGACCTTGGCATGGGCAATCCGGCTGGTTTCCAGTCTTGCATTACACATGTATCGTCAGGGTTTTTAATAACTATACAGATCATGCGGCAGTGGACGTGTGTTTACAACACAGAGTTGGGAAAAGACATGCACTAACCATCTCTGGAGAAAGATGAATACTTCCAACACACAGCGTGTCACGTGCAAGTCTCTGCACACCAACGTTGTTAGAAATCGATTTTTCTTTTCCGGCAACGAAGCCCCTTCGTTGTTTTCTCGCACATCTCGGTACATTCCTCAGGTTAAGCTGTGGCATGGACGTCAGAGCGGGCGCATTGTTTTCTATACATCAACCATGTTTAGGTTACAGGACAGGAGAAATGGGACATGCCTCTCGTGAGCTGGGAATACTCTGGATGCGAGTCTGCTCAGTCGTTTAAACAGCACTGATGGATGCTGCAGAGCTCAGGACGTACTGGTCGAGGGGCTGCAAAACCGTAGCTCCGTGCTGTCCTGGAGGCTGCATGTGTCTGGCCAGACCTGGATCTATTGTTCAGCACTAAACACCAACAACAAGCTGGGTTCTGCTGCAGAAACCGGAGGGACAGGCCCCAAGAGGCCTGCGATTCTGACCGACAAGCAAGACAAACCAGGCCTAAAATGGCCTGGAAGCTGGGAACGAAGCATAGAGTGAGGTTATTATTTATTCTAGTTGCAAGTGTGATGGTATATTTACTGAAGTGGGTTAACACTGGGACCTGCAAAGTGAAAACATGTGCTTATGCCCGTCTGATTCTTTGTGAGGGATACAGAGACCCGGAAGGTTATTTGTCTTAAAGGTTTTTTTTTTTTTTTGATTGCATTTTAACATCGGGAATTCAGTTCTTGGCCACCCTGAAAGACCCCACGGTGACCGGAGAGCTAGTGGAATTACGGCATTGCTGGTGGCTGAAAGCTGAGGACTGAGCAGTGAAAGGGAATTTGAGGCTGCAGCTACCCTGCCAAAACCTTCCGGGACACTCGGTTTGCCAGTTGTTAGCAGCTGTAGTGTTCCAAACAGGTTGATGTAACTGCTGGAGCCCCAGAGCTTCCACCAAAGCTGACAACCAGCGCAACTACAGCAGTGGTGGATTACAGGTCTCATTGTGCCAGTGCAGACGGCAGAGTCTTTTGACTGCATTTGTTGACACACATTTTACTCAAATGCCTAAAAAACACTGTGGAGAAAGGAGGTCTGTGTTAAGTGCCAGGTGTACTAGTCCCCCACTGCGACACCAGCAAAACCATGAAGAACCAGACTGGAGATTTCTAAGGCTAAAAACCAGGCCTTTTTTTTTTCCTTTTAGGCTTTCTTTGTATGCAGCATAAAGATGTCGAAAAAGGCTCTTTAAAAAGTCCTTTTCCCGCCCCCCCTAACAACAAAAAGGGTGTGTTGGGGAAGGACTGGAGCGAGGTGGGGGGGGGGGGGGGGGAAGCTGATAGCACAGCAAGGGGTGGGAAGAACTCCCAGGTAGCATGGAAAAAGGCGGAAAGACGAGCAGAAGTTTCCAGAAGGGATTTACAGAAGGGTAGCTAACAAGGAATGGATCCAGATGTCCCATCACAATGCGGCCTTATCAATTTGCTGTGACCGGCAAGGGAGTTTAGCATCTTGCCCTTTTCCTCCATAGATCTCAAAGCACGTGACAGTCTCCATGTTACAGATGGGAAAACAGGCACAGAGAGGAGAAGTGACATGCCCAGGGTCACCCAGCTGGTCGGTGGCAGAGGCAGGACTAGACTGCAGGTCTCCGAAATGCCAGTCCAGTGCCCTCTGCATCTTAGGGAGTTTAACCCTAGTAGCACTAATAGAAATGCCAGTTTGAAATTTCATTAGGCAAGGAGGTTTTTTAGCCGAATGAGCATACCCGGCTGAAGGATCCTGGGGCTACTGGTCCTCCAGCACAAACCAACAGCGACCAGGAAAGATTTTAACGGTGCCTACTGGAGTTTCCACTTGGGCTAGCACACTCTGCAGAGTTAGTGGCCCTGCTCCCGTACTGGTAAAGCAGAGCTGGGAAGTTACTTCTTGTGGGGCCAGTTTCTCCCCCAGCCCACATGCAGAGGGGGGCTGGGGTGCATGAGGGCTCGGTACTGGCTTCCCAGCATTCTCCTGCCTTCCCCCTCCCCAGTGCCCTCTGGGTGCAAGGAGGGCTGGGCCTTTGCAGTTCCTGACAGCAGTAACGTGTACTTGGGAAAGCAGCACCAAGCAGAGGCTGGGGTTGCTCAGGGCGATGGGCTGCTGGCTTCCTTCCCTCTGGACAGGCAAATCAGTTGGCAAAACTCAGACTCAAAAATGAATTTACAAGCAAGCTGGCTGCAAGAGCTTTGGACACATCTTTCCTGCCCCGCACCCCATTAGTTAGGGGCTGGCTGGGCCAAGGGGTCAAGACAAAGAGGATACCCAGATGACTTTCATAAGCACTGCCCATTTGAACCCTCTCGGGGGTTTGTTACTCCATGCTCTCCTGGGCAGCACTGAGGACCTGAACCAGTCGCACTGGTACCTGAGCCCCTCATGGCTTACAGGATGCTCTCGGATCATTTGGATCAAGCCAGACATCGCACATCGAGGGGCAATGGTTGTAGCCTCAGCCCAGGGCACCAGAAAGAGCTAATCCATCTCTGACAGTCCTATGGCTGCTGCCACAGGATTTAGTGCCCTTTTGTAGCATCAGCTTGCATTGCTCCAGCCCTCGAGCTCACAGACAGTGAAGTTTCACATTCCGGAGTCCTTAGAGGGCACATCCTGCATTCGCCTTACATCTCCTCTTTATACAGGTCCCTTCTTCACGGGGTGGTCAATCTACCCCTATTGCCTATGCTGGAAGTTCCGTTTCCACCTTGACCCGCTCTATTTATGCTGCTGCATTGATCACATAAAGCCTCCAGAGACATATGCAGGGGGCACGCCCTGAAAAACAGTTTTCAAACAAAGTTATTCTAGGGGTTCTTGTTACTTAAGGAAGAAGCCAATCCTACCTGCTGGGATAATAGAGATAGGATATCCGCTTCAGCTCTTGGACAAGTGAGATTAAGTGCTGGCAAGGCTGGTTAGTCATCACTTATTACATGCGTTGGATAGAAAAATAAAATAAAATAAAATAAAGGAACAGCTGAGGCTGTTACTAAATACCCAGCCTGTTTGATAATGGACGGAGTCTATAAAACTCAAAACCATTAAATCCCCATTTATATTTTCCCCCACTCCGCTGATCTGCCCTTTATAATGGAGAGGCAGAGAGAATCAAAGCCTGGTTTATATCAAACTTTGTGGAAAGGGTGGGGGAAAGACTCCAGCACGGTGCAGAGTATTGTACATGTTCAATTTCATTCTCAACCCGGCAGTATAAAAAACAACCCCCTCTTTGAGATATCCACATCCCCTAATGCAGCATAATCCCACTTCCTGGATCTGACAAGTACAACCAGCTCCGAGCGAGGAGCCATCTTTGTGACAGGAATATGGCTCTGGTCCCTAGAACAGCTGTGGATAGTATTCTCACTCCAATCAGCCAATGACCTCATCAGCAGTGAAGCTGCAGCCCTTCAAGCTAGTCATCTGTGTTATTTAGGTAACACTGCCGCCCTATGGGGACAGGGAGGATAAAATGGAACAGTGGTTCTAAGTTTCTATCTAATCTGATGCTCACTCAAGATTCCGAGCTAGCATGTGAAGAAAACGCGGTGACCCTCTCTAGGTTCTGAGCTTGCTCTTTTCCATGTTTTCTTTCAGGGAGTCAGGATGAAGACGACACATTAATCCGAATGTCTATTATTATTTGTATGACCGTCATGCCTATGAACCCCGGTCACAGACCAGGGCCTCAGTGTGATAGGCTGTTTATACAGTGCCTGTCCCCTAATGACTACATTATACCATGCGTTAGCATTTGTGCCATTCATAGAATATCAGGGTTGGAAGGGACCTCAGGAGGTCATCTAGTCCAACCCCCTGCTCAAAGCAGGACCAATCCCCAGACAGATCCCTAAATGGCCCCCTCAAGGATTGAACTCACAACCCTGGGAGCGGAGCTTCTGCAACTGCAGTGGCTGAAGACCCCATTTTTGCAGATTTTGGAATGTAGATACCACAGCTTAATTTTTAATTAAAAAAATTAAGAAATCATATCCACCATGGCGATGCAATGTATCGTGCCCACAAGCCCTGGCGAAGAGGAAGGTGATGGGTAATGTTATACCATGCTCCGAACATTTAGACAGAAATCACAACACTCAGTTCCACGCCTGCTTCTGTCACTGACTCACTAACTCTGGGCTTGCAAAACTGATACAGATACATTGCAAGTGTAATTTACCAGGGTACATCACACTGATGTGGTGCATCTACACTGGGGGCTGTACCAGTGTAATTATGACAGTGCAAACCATCTCTGCACCACACAAAACCACAGAATAACCGGAGTTTTTGAGACGTCACGGTCTCTTTCCTAACAAAACAACATGAATAATCACTACTTCACAGGAGTGTCAGGAGGCTTTGTTAAATAATATTTATAAAGCACTTCGTATCTCCCACATGCTTCGTTGACGCCACAACTCTGGCCAATGCTCCCTAGCTGTGAAAAACCCTAGGACTGGAGGAAGTCAGAGTGAAATGGGAAGAAAGTTTGATGGGATGAATGGGAAAGCTCCGAACAGAGATACAGAACGCTTCAGGGAGGAGGGAGGGGAAAACGAACAGCTCTCCAGATCCAGCTCATTCTCCCTTAGAATCTTGGGGTGCTGCGCCCCACCATTTCTCTGGATCTGCACACTGTAAAGATGGACACTCACCTTTCATCTGGTGAACACGCCATTTAAAAACGGACCCAAGCGGATGGTGCGTAGAAGGACCATTTCGAGTATTCTTCAAAACGAAGACAAGCACGGCGCTACAACAGGCACATAAGAGGAGTCAGTCACAAAATAAGAATGAATCAAATGGAAAACAGTGGATTTTACTGGCTGGCTGCCCATAGCAGGGAAAATCCCCCATGATGGAAGGTACATTATCCTCTAAATAGAAGGCTTACGAGGCTGGCCAAGTGAACACATCTTATTTAACAAAAGTTTTCTTTACATACCATTGGAACATTTCTTGGCTTATACCCACTATGCTACAAGAGGCCTTATGTCATAGGAACTACTCATCCAGCTAAGGAGTTGGTGGGACTCCTTTATTCGACACAGGGGAATGGCATTTTTCCTCGCCCCCCTACTTCCCCTCCCATCTCCGCAATACTCTGAGTCCTGGGAACAAAAAGTCAGCACTGGGAATCAAAGTGAACCCAGGTGTCCTGTGTAGCAGTGAGAAGCACAACATCTAGATCATCCCAGGAACCAAATATCCTAAGCCAGTCACTGGAAGTGAATCCCATTCAGAGAGGCAAACAGAGGGAGTGTGGGGCTTGTTGCTAGATAGATCATTTATTAAAAGTGAAACTCAGGCATTTATATCTTTGTCTGACAGTACAGAGTTAAAGTCTCATACACGGTGGGAGCAGAACATTTTCTACATCTCTGAGAAAATTATACAGTTTCACTATAAGTTACTAGAGTTACGCTGACAGTACACAGCTATCTTACATCAGTAAAAATACAAGCTATCCAAAACATTTGGAATAAGATCAGCAGAACATGTGGGAGGCTATAAAGAAAGGGGGAATGATTGTTTTTTCTCCCAGTAAGCCTGGTACAGAGTAAAAGGATTTTTTTTTTTTTTAAAGTTATCCGATATGTGTCCTCTTGGTGTTCTGGCTGTGGAATGGGACAAGACAACAAATGAAAGGCAAAACACAAACCTCGCTCTTAAAAATAACACTGGAAATCTATTAAGTCAGAGACCTTAAGAACCTATTGCAACCTATTTTATACATCAGACCTGATTGTAAGTGAAATTCAGAATTTAAGGCAAGAGCCCTCCCATTCCATGAACACTATTTAGTTACTTTCAAACAGAGCTGTGGGTAATGCGTAACATGGAAGTGAGAGCAGGGGTTTGTTGCAGAAGTGAATGGACTATCTGGTGCCATTAAGAGTCCCGTTTAAAACTAGAAAGCAGAAACTGCAAACTGAACTCTACCACCTCTCTTATGCTTGATAAGCCCTAGCTGACATGAAGAAACAAAGAATATTCTATTGTCTCTCCATGATGGGCCCTTTAGTGAATCCACTGGGCAGTAAAATGGCTCCCACCTAAAAGTTTAATGTTCCCTCATCTCAACAGTTTAAACTTTAAAGAGAAAACGATGCTAGGGCACTGCAGGAGTAAGAATGGTTTGAAACAAAGATAGAAAAGATTTTGTTTGATTAAGTCCCCCTCCCTGACCACCTCCATTTACTTACCATCATTTCCCACTGGTATTTACATTAGAACCTACCAACAGAAGTAAAGTGCATGGCTCACCCTTTCTCCTCCCCACTACATTTGTGTTTGGCATAAAACACTCATTGCAAAATGTAACACTGTTTAGGTGACTCTTCCTTCACACACACATTTTTAAAAAGCTAGGTTTTCATTTGGACCATGTCCTATTTGGAATTCTCTTTGCTATGCTACCTAGTCTGAACTATGTTTGCTGTGGGTTACTTTGGCTTTAGATTTCATAGCTTGTTTGGATAAGAAGTCATCCTACTGACATGTCTGACTTTCAAATGCCAGACAGGTTTTTTTAGTGGAGTTTTTTGGTTGAGCTACACATCAAAAGAGCCTCCAACTTTCCTTAGAAGCATGCCTGCAGGTACCAGAGAATTAGGTAAAGTCAGGACAACCTTTATCCTCCACTTTTCTGAATCTTAGGATACGTATACACCACAGCAGTTAGAATGGCACAGCTATGGTGCTGCAGTTGTGCTGTCTGTAGCACTCTAGAGTAGATGCCTCCGACATTGACAGGAAGGGCTTTTACCACTGATGTAGGTAATTCACCTCTCGGAGAGACGGTAGCTAGATTGATGGAAAGAATTCTTCTGGTGATCTAGCTGTGTCTACAGCGGAGTTAGGTCGACCTAACTATGTTGCACAGGGCATTACATTTTTCACAGTCCTGAGCGATATAGCTAGGTTGACCTAAATTTTTAATCAGGCTTTAATATCCAAAGTTTCTAGCAAAAGAAACATTAAATATTACTGCAACAGTTTGCTCAAGATATGCAGCATTCAAGATACAGAGACAAAACTAGGCCTTGAAAGATGAACACAGAACATCTAAGGACAAAGTGCCCCCTAAGTTCTTGCCCGCTTTATCAGCTGCACTTTCCAGTCATCACAATGCCACTGCCCCCAATTTAATCCTATCACAGTACACTTCAAATTCTCTTGCTTTTTCCTTCACTGAGCTGAAGGCATGAAAAAGGTCAGTGATTTTTTTCTTCCCCTACAAATACTAGTGACCAGCATAGGACCACTACACAGGATGAAATTAACCCACTGAAGAAGCCTGCAGGAGGGACTCTGAGTTCCATCCTAAGGGCTTAGGGTCTGATCCAAACCCTAATGAAGTTGACAGGAGTCTTTAATTGGATTAGGTTCTTATGTGGACAGGAGGGTTTCCTATAGGGCCTTCTGCACTGGATGAATTCCACCCACAGGACTTGGAACAAATGATATACTACTACTAAAGTGTGCGCACCATGGTTCAGTTAGATAGCATTTAAGTCCCATCTGTGAAATGCAAATTCTGAAAGTATCAAGGTAAAAACGTACACCTTGTGTGAATGAATCACGTCAATCAAAGCATTTCTGCTCTCCTGAATCTTAAACAAACCCCGAAGTGCAGAAAAATTCTGCTACCTCAGCTTTCACATCTCTGAGGCTCAAAAAATATTTGCTGTTGAGGATTTAAAAAACGTTGGACAGTATCATTAATTAGCATGCAGCATAATCAAATACACACAGTGGCATTACACAGAACAATTGCATTGTTGCGTTTCTGGTTATTAAAGTCTAAATGCTCTGAGAGCCACAGGCACTCTGAACATAGATATTGCTGCTGAATTGACGTGTGATGTCAGTTTCTAGCATGGGGAGTCACATGAGTGACCAGTCCCTCCACCAAGACACTTGCTCTCATGATCAAGGCTTGTTACTCTAGCTGAGTTGAGAACAAGAGAATAAGGCATCTCCAAGTGTTTATAAGGCAATGGAATCCAAGGGATCTGAAAACCAAAGATTCCTCTGCTTCTTTGGTGTCCCTCCTCCAACCTCTCCACCTTATAAACTCCTGCTAATGGCTGGTAAACATCTTTCCATCACACCACCTTAGAATGAGATTTTTTTTTTAAGTATAATTGCTTAAGTGAAACCAACAACAATCAAATTTGATATCAATCGATTAGCTCAGAAAAATGTCCTGAATCCCACCTCTGCACAAAAACATTCCAATGAATACACCTGAACAGATGGAACCTGCCACCATATTTCCTTTGTAAAGAATCTATTTGCTGCTGAGCGGCTAAAACACTGCAACAAATTATTTGCTCTTAAAAAAACAAACAAACAAACAAAAAAAACCCACCACACCACATAAATTCCATTTTTACAATTTTGGTCTGGAAGTCAGGATGAGGCATAACCTACTCATAACTTGAAGACAGATTTTTCCTTAATCACTCTCCTCCGGCTGCATGCATACAAACTCTGCAGTTAATCATGCAGTCAGAGAAAAATACCTTCTAAGCATCTGTCCTGAATTATATAAATCAGATCAACTGACTGATACGGGGTTTTTATTTCAGCCTTCCAATAAGGAAGGGACCAGAATAATGGAGACTCTTAAACACTCAGGAAATATTGATGCAAGACATTTGCTTACCATTTCATACACTCCTTCACGGCTTGTGTCAAAGCCCCTTAGGGTATGTCTCTATTGCAATTAGACACCTGTAGGTGTCTAATTGCCCATGCCAGCTGACTCCCTAGGGACTGTTTAATTGCAGAGGTTTGGGCTCGGGCCTCACTAGGGCCCCAGCTCCAGCCCAAGCTCGAATGGTTACATGGCAATTAAGCAGCTCCCTAGCCCTAGCCCCACGAGCGTGAGTCAGCTGGCACGGGCCAGGTTTTTAACTGAAGGGTGGACATATCCTCTGATCTAAATAGCAAAAGGTTCTTCAAATTCATACTGAATTGAAGTCTGTGAGGACACTTGACACAATCCACATCGTTCAGAGATGCATCAGATTACAATGGAATACCCCTAGCACTAGAACTATTTTCTGCATGACACTGGACTTATTAAAAAGGCTGAAGTTTCTTGAATATCTATTTGGAACATAAGCAAACACGTGAAAGCTCTGCAAATAAACTCAGTTTGCTTAGAGTGGTGACCTTAATTATCTTAACAGACACTTTGGGAAAGCTTAAGATTTCAAGACGTTATTGTATGAACTGTCTGTCTTGCACAATAAGCAATACATACAATATTGAGCTGTGTCTCACGTTTAGCTATTCAAAGCTACAGCCGGTTTCTGCATGTTCAAACCCACAACGGAAAAATTCTAACCTAAGTTCTCCACTGTTCACTTTGCTGCTTAAGGCTTGTTTGCATATATGCTCATCAAGTGGGGCTTGGCATCTCAGAACAGAATAAAAAGACTAAAGTTAAAACAGCAGGGGCGCAGAGTGGTGTTTTAAATCACAAAGATTACCTTGAGTTGAATTTGAGGTCATTGGAAAATGACAGGTCACAACCCTCTTTAGGCTCCCTTTGCCAATTTTGTTTAGGCTGTGAAGATTTGTAGGAATACCTTGGCTTGAAATGACAAAAATGTGTGATTTTAACTTTACTTTTAAAATATGCAGTTACAAAGGACAACTGTGTGCCATTCCATGATCAGCATTATTCCTAGGAAACGTAAATTTAATGCTTATGAAAGGTGAGTGTTTTGACTCTCTGTCCATGCCAAAAACAGTTCAGGCAGATGCTGTTCAAATATCGCATACACTCCTGTTAGTACACTGGTGACATATCTATTGCTCCTAGAATGGTTTATCTGAAACTGAGACTGGAAGTCAGACCAATCTTTGTGCCAGTTTTGTGATGTGGACCTGCTGAAGACCAGATTGAGAATAAAGTTACTTGTGTGACATATACCTGATCTGACCCAGGATAAAGGCTCGTGCCATAAGCCATTGCTTCACCTATCCCCCTGAGCCTAGAATTCAAGAGACACAACAAAGACTTACGTAAATTAATTGGGGCATTTTTAACAACATGATCAAACCAGTGAATTAATTCATAATATTTGCCTAAATGCCACATATTTCCTTAAATGCCATAAGTCCAGAAAATGCAGATGTTCTCAAATGCTTAAAACAATTCAATTAAATAATGAGTTTTTAAATAAGGTGAAGCAGATGAAAAGGTTGGCAATATCAGTTTGGTTTCCATATAATATGACGTGAGAAATCTATTTTCAAACCAATCAAATAGCATTCACTGAGTGGATTTGGCGAATTGTAGCATTCATTCACAGAAGTTTGGGACTTGTAGCACTGACTCAGAAAAGGTGGAGTGTGTTCAGGTTGTGAGCAAGCTTCAGACAGACTTCTGACCCAGGCACCTTGATTCTGAATTATAACTCCACCGCTGTTCCAGTCCTGAGTCCAAGTGTGCTGCATGGTGGTTTTGTGACACAGAATGAGGCCACTGAATTCTTTTTACTTGTCACCTAAATCACATTCAGAAGCAGGCTTCCAGAAGTATTTTAACACACTGCATCAATGAACTCCAAAGCCACGGAGTCCTACTGATATCTTTAATTCTTCCTATGATCTTTATTCCTTCATTCCAATGTTGGCTTTGACTGGGAAGTAAGTCTCCTTAGGCATGTTGGACACATGTTTTCAGATAGTCCTGACCAAGAGTTTTTAGGCATTCACACACACTGCATTTAAAAAAAATTTACAATATAGTTGAACAGTCTTTATAAGCTTAAAATGCATGACACCACCTGTTCCTTCAATATCATGCTTATTCTCATCCAAAGGCCAACTCATCTTCATTCTAGTTGCTTGCTGCTTTCCGATTTCTGCTCCAGCCTGCTCTTGTTGCTCTTTACCATGTAGATGAAGTAAGCAAGTGTCTCCTTCTCGTTCACAGGGATATTTCTGAAGTGGCGGCTAATAGTCTAAACATTTAAAAAAAAAAAAAGGCAAATTCTTGAATTAAATGCAGAAATAAGCAGAGCTACAGTTTGGTCTTTGTTCATCCTGACATTGATTTAAGGCTGTCAAGTAAAACACACTTTTATGCAAACATGCACTGATTTGAACAGTCAGTCCTCATTTACCCCTTCACTATAGCTAGAATGTGCATATGAGCAGAGAGCGGTCTTGCTAAATCAACAATTTCAGCAGCCAATTCACAGGTGGAATTTGGAAGCCAGGAAGTCCTCCTTTCCTAGGAAAGCATTACAACAGGCTAGTTTATTAGTTAGTAGTAGAAACCACCCCCACAATCCATTCCGTGCCAAGTTTGCTTGGAGAGAGTTTCCCCACGACTCAATATTTTAAAGAAGGGTGAAGGAAGCTATCGCCAAGCGATCCAAAAGAGGTAGAGACTTGGCAATGTAAACAATGCAGCTTCAATGGACCTTTGTCCACATTAAAACATGTTAGGGAAGCTTTCATCAAAGGAACTGAAAGGGGATACACAACAGAAAAAAAGCTAGGGCTGCTACCTCAAACTTTGGTAGAAACCCTGGACAGTTAGGTTGCTTTTCTCATCCAAAGGATAAATCTAATGAAAAAAGGGTCTTGTTGGAGCAGGATTAGGAGATGTGCTTTCCCCTATGGTGGAAACATCTCTTTCAGTACCCAACACAACTCCAGAATTGGTTTTTGATGCAGGTTGAACAATATGAATCACTCCAAGAAGACTTATGGAAGTTTGAGTTTTCCTTACGGTGGGTTAGAAGCAGATGTCTAAGAGCCTCAGGCAGAAGTGATTCAAGCATAGGAGCTGGACGAGGATCCAGCGTAGGGTCAAAGCTGCTCAAACTTCACAGGAAATCTGGGAAGTGTGTGACAATTTTAAGTTAGGCTCCCTTTAAGGTTAAACTCTGCTTGCATAATAGTTTTGCTGGGGATACTACTGTAAATGTGCTTCAGTACATAGCGCTTGCCAACAAGAGGGAGCTGAAAGACTGCTTACTAGTTAGGTAGAACACTACAAATACATGATATACCAATGAGGAGCTACCTCCCACCCTTCACCTTGTTACTCCACGCCATACACTGTACAACATTATCAACATTAATTCCGTACTCTACTTTGAAAATGAGCAACGAAACATTTTACAAAGCTGCCAGAACTTTGGGTGCTGTATGGTGGTAAAAATCCAGGGCCTGCAAGAAACACACAGTGCCATTTCTGCAGAGGTAAGGTTAACCTGATGAGAGCAGAGCTTCCCTAGGAACAAGTTCAGGTGAAATCAGGGCAGGAGTGGGGATTCTGTAACATTGTCCTGAAGCAGAACTGCCTTGAACATTAGAATATCTGTTAAGGACACTACATCTATCTGCAGCACTGCTTGTATAAAAGAGCTACCCAAACTCTTCTCTCAAGTGGAGGACTGAAGGAGGAGACAGCTCTTTAATGGCTTATTAAGAGCATAAGAACGGCCATACTAGGTCAGACCAATGATCCATCTAACCTGGTATTGGGTCTTCTGACAGCAGCCAATGCCAGGTGCTTCAGAGGACATGAACAGAACAGGCAAGCACTGAGCGATCCATCCAGTCACCTACTCCCAGCTTCTGGCAGTCAGAGGCTCGGGATACCCAGAGCATGGGGTTGCATCCCTGACCATCTTGGCTAATAGCCATTGATGGACCTACCCTCCATGAATGTACCTAATTATTTTTTAGCCCAGTTTTACTTTTGGCCTTCATGACATCCCCTGGCAATAAATTCCACAGGTTGACTGTGCGTTGTGTGAAAAAGTACTTCCTTTTGTTTGTTTTAAGCCTGCTGCCTATTAATTTCATTGGGTGACCCTTGGTTCTTGTGGTATGTGAAGGACTAAATAACACTTCCTTATTCATTTTGTCCGTGCCATTCATGCTTTTAGTCCTCTATCATATCCCCTCATAGCCATCTCTTTTCCAAGCTCAAAAGTCCCAGTCTTATTAATCTCTCCTCATATGCAACCTTAATAATTTTTGTTGCCCTTCTCTGTACTTCTTCCAATTCTAATTTATCTTTTCTGAGATAGGGCAACCAGAACTGCATGCAGCATTCAAAGTGTGGGAGTACCATGGAATTATATAGTGGTGTTATGATATTTTCTGTCTTATCTATCCCTTTTCTAATGGTTCCTAACATCGTTCTCTTTTTTGACTGCCGCTGCACCTCGAGCAGATGTTTTCAGAGAACTAGCCGCAATGACTCCAAGATCTCTTTCCGGAGTGGTAACAGTGATTTTAGATCCCATCATTTTGTATGTACAGTTGGGATTATGTTTTCCAATGTGCACTATCAGCACTGAATTTCATCTGTTGTTTTGTTGCCCAGTCAATCAGTTTTGTGAGATCCCTTTGTAACTCTTCACAGTCTGGTTTAGACTTAACTATCTTGAGTAATTTTGTATTGCCTTCAAATTTTGCCATCTCTTTACCCGTTTACCCCCTTTTCCAGATAATTTATGAATACACTGAACCACACTGCTCCCAGTAGAGATCCCTGGGAGATATTGCCATTTACCCTTCCACATTCTGAAAACTGACCATTTATTCCTACCCTTTGTTTCCTGTCTTTTAATCAGTTACTGATCCATGTGAGGCCTTTCCCTCTTATCCCATGACTGCTTACTTTGCTTAAGAGCCTTTGTCAAAGGCTTTCTGATGATTCAAGTACACTAGTCAGGGGGAATAGCTCAGTGGTTTGAGCATTGGCCTGCTAAACCAAGGGTTGTGAGTTCAATCCTTGAGGGGGCCAGTTAGGGCTCTGGTGCAAAAAAAATAGTTGGGGATTGGTTCTGCTTTGAGCAGGGGGTTGGACTAGATGACCTCCTGAGGTCCCTTCCAACCTTGATATTCTATGAGTCTATATCCACTGGATCATCCACTGATTTGTTGATTCCCTCAAAGAAATCTAATAGATTGGTGAGGCATGATTTAGGTAAGCAAGGTATGTCAGGATCATGGGAGGAAAGAGAGAAGGGAAGGACTGGGTTAGTGACTCTGCCTTTAATATGAAGAAATGCAGCCCAATTGCACTAGGCACAGAATGGAGAAAAACTAAAATATGACATTTAAAATGAGTGTTAGATCATGTTGTATGCAGTGTAGTTGTGTTGGTCCCAGAATATTAGAGCGACAAGGAGAGTGAGGTAATATCTTTTATTAGACCAACTTCCATTGGCCAGAGAGAAGCTTCCGAGCCACACAGAGCTCTTCTTTGGGTGACCTGAAGAAGAACTCCATGTGGCTCAAAAGCTTTTCTCTCTCTCACCAACAGAAGTTGGTCTAATAAAAGATTACCTTGCCCTCTTTGTCTCTGATAGAACATGTGTCAGGAGTTTGGTTTTACAGCTGTCACCAATAACTTGAAAATTGGTAAATACACAGGACAATAGGAGTCCATTTTCTGATTCTATTCACTCTGCCATCATTAATCATTCACTTTTTAATGAAATAGCAGGATGGGAAGAAAGGAGTACAAACAACTACTGCAAAATGTTCCTCAGGATCCTTCTCATGGGAAGGAGAATACGCTTATAGCCTTCTGCTGGGGAAATTCACTGGAAACCAGCAGCAGAGCATCTGGTATGTACTAGTTGATAGAGTCAGTGCACCCACTAGTGTCCAGAAAATGTATGTCAGATTGGGGGAGCAAAAAATACATTTTTTTCCTGTTATAAAAAGCAACTCCCCACACCCTCGCTTACTTCTGCTAGCTGAGCCTTATTGAGGCCAGGCCTGGTCTGTAACTTGTAATGTCTTTTGTACCGTCGCAGCGTGTTCACTTGCAGCTGGAACAGGTCAACCTGGAAAACAGATGCAGGATGACTGGGGTGCAGATGTATCTGAGGAGAGTATCTCAAACTGGCACTTACTAACTCAACAGGACTGCTCTGTCTGTATTCAGAGCCACATCTGCTTGCTTTAGTGACAAATATAAGTCTATTTTTTATTCTTGTTAATGCCGCAGAGCCAAAACAGTCTCAGGGGAGAGAAATTCTGTTCTAGCTCATATACCACCACAGAACTGTTAGCCAATTTCCAGCTGTAAGGCCAAATTTTGCTCTCAATTACACCTCTGCATCCTCAGCAATCCTTTCACTTGTAAACGGAGTGAATCTGAGAAGCAAGACATTTACATACAAAGAGTCCCCCAATGCCATTTTTACAGAGTTGTTTTTCAGAGAAGAACCACACTAAGAATTAGAGAGTTCTTTGTTACAAACAGAAATCACACTCATTGCTGTTTCCCCGGTGGTTCCCACAGAGTTTAGAAACTTGTGGCTGAATACCATCTTATTACCCACTGAGCAAATGGCTCGTGTCACAAACTGTTGGGTTTCAGGGCTACTGTGAAGCAATGAACTCAACCAGGGATATTTCAAAATCTAAATGCACAATTTCTACAGAGTGAGTGTGAGAAAAAACTGCACAAAGGGCAGTCAAAGTGTGTGCTTCAATAACCGACCAGATGAAGAGAACTTTAAATGTAAATTGCAAAACTCCCTCTTATGTTTTAAATTATGCGTTGAATGTCACTTAACTTTTGTTATCTGCAGCATATGGCACAGAAATTTAATTTTGTTACTAATGTTTTTAGGAACTATGACGTCCTGCCAGCTGGATTAACTAAGCAACTTTCTAGCATGTCAGGTATGAGAAAAACCACTAAAGCAAATGAGCCAGCCCAGAAGGGCTCTGTTAAGTAATTATTTCAATTTATTATTGTACCACACTTAAAAGCGTGCTCAATGCCCAAAGTACACATAATAATATCACCAGTAGATCTCAAAGCACTTTACAAAGGAGGTCAGTTTCATAACCCCATTTTACAGACGGGGAAACTGAGGAATAGAGAAATTAGATTAAATAAGATAATGTGGCTCTTGTCTTAAAGATTTTATAATTTATTTGTTTCATGGTTTGAGAAGTATTATTAAATAATGCTACACTGGGATTTAAAAAAATATTGTACATATTTCAAAACTGCATAACATCTTTGAATGTTGCTTAGTTAAGACCACATGGGCTGACTCCATTACCATAGTGGAGATTCTGAAAGCTGTGACATCCCAGAATGATGTATGCTGGGTTGTGGCACCAATCAGGAATCATGCAGTAGGACTTGATGTGCATTAATTTTTTTTTTGAATAGTGTATATGCTGACTACCCCCTTACTTGTTGTTTAGGCATTCTCTGTTAGAACTGGATGAAATTTTTCAACTGAATAATAAATTTGCTGAAAAATGTAGTCTCAGGGCAAATGAAACTATTCACGGTTTTTGGTCAAATTCATAGAATTTTTAAAAAAATGTAAAAGTTCTGTTTTGAAATTTGGATAGATTTGTTTTTTAAAAAGCACTAAAAATAAAAGCAAATTAGTTTAGGGTCTAATGAAGCATTCTGTTTGACCCCAAACCAATTCTTTTAATTTTTGTTTTGGCAAGAAAAAAAACAAACATTTCTGTTCAAAACAAAATTAGTTTTTATTTATTTATTTAGCTGGGTTGGCCACTGAATTGAAAAAAATCAATTATTTTCTCAGTTCTACTCCCTGCATATAAAATTGTAGGCTTGGACTTCTTTTCCACAAATCTTTGCAATTCCCCTTTTCTAGAAAGTTCTAAGTGGACACGTATATAGAAGAAATCTAAGAAAGCCAGGAACTGGGTCATCTCAGGGTGACGAAAGAAAATGGAATATGCTCACGAAACAAAATCAGAATAATCTCGCTCAATATAAAAATTATTCCTGAAGACACTGTTACTTCCATAAGAATTTAGACAAAGTTTCAATTTTGGTGAAAGAAAGACAGTCTTCACAGCTGTATGAAAGTGCTCAAAAGTCCCTATTTCATAGATTTGAAAGGACGTTCACCTTTCCCCCCAAGACAATAAGGTTCATGAAATTTGAACACAGCAGACATTGGCAATAGCAGCCAACATCCGCTTGTGTAAGACACGTACCTCTGGGACATCCATCTCATGCTCAGGAGAGTCTCCTCCATCATCGCTAGTTTTCCTCTTCCTTTTGTTTCGCACACTCTGAATGAAATTCTTGTGGAAATCACAAATGTACAGGTGCCTTACCTAAGAGTAAAAAGTGGGGAAAAAGCAATCAGAGTAGTTATTGTATTAAAAAAAAAAAACAAAAAAAACCTGTATGAGAGTATGATCAATTATAAAGAAACAATACACAGTGCTAACGAGGCCAATTAAGGTGGAAGTGGCCTATTCTCAACAGTTGATTACTTTTGTAGTGCTAACGAGGCCAATGCAATATAAGTGGACCTTAATTGAATTGGCCTCGTTAGCACTGACCCCCCACTTGGTAAGGCAACTCCCATCTTTTCATATATATATATATATACACACACACACACACACACAATGCTTACTGTATGTTCCACACCATGCATCTGATGAAGTGGGTTTTAGCCCATGAAAGCTTATGCCCAAATAAATTTGTTAGTCTCTAAGGTGCCACAAGGACACCTTGTTCTTTTTGCTAATACAGACTAACATGGCTACCACTCTGAAACTTTTAAATAGAAACTTTCTCCATAAAGACTATGGCTGCTGAGCTCAGATGTATCCTCCACCCAGTGAGGGTCTCATTTATAGGCTTGACTGACAGATGTCACTTAACATTATCACTAATTGGCTGGCAGCAGATAAGCCTCCTGGATGCCAACCAATAAAAAAGCTTTCAATTTTTTTCATTTAAAAAATGATTGTGTCAACTGTTCAGTCTGATGTGACAGTTTTTAAATTATAGCTTCATGGGAACAGTTTGAAGCTTTACTAATGTAAATACCTCCCAACTGGTTGGGATTTGTGGAATTAAAGTTACCTCTTTAGTAATGACAGCATTCACAAGTACCTAACAGTGGCTGAAGTGGTACTACTGCCTCCAAAACTAAGAGAAAGTGGCCTTTTCTCTATCCTTCCACACAACATGCTCACCGGAATGCAAGATGCTCCTCCCCTAGCATGTACCATCTGGGAAGTCCTTTTAAATCTCACTACTTTACTAGCTCTACTTCTCACTTAATCACCAGTTGATCTCCCTCTCTCTCTCTCTTCTTCCAGACCTTTTCTCTGTCCTCTACTTCTTTTACGACATTGGGGAGTTATATTATTTAAATCTGTAAAATCGTTTGGAATAAAGCCTGCAAAATAAAGTGTCACATTAGGTATACCATACACACAGATCACAACAATTCCTATTCCTTTGAGAGAGGGAAAGAACCCTAGCATCGTCAATCCGGTGGCTTCAACGTTGCCAAGGTGGCTTCAATAAACACAGCTTGCAGTGTTCAACGCACGATGTCTATCTTCAGTTTGGTCCCAACCGCCATGCAATATCAGGGATGACTGCAGGCTGGTACCAAACTGTGGCGTAAGCTGCTGTGCCTGTAAAGCAGGTGCTGGGTTCCACCCCAGAAGAGACCACACTGCAGTGGCCCATGAAGTGGGCAGAGCACTGCAGAAGCCCTCGGGCTATAGAAAGGCAAGGCTACGACAGGATTCACAGTCGGGCTGCAACTCACACTTTTGTCAATGTCCAACTTGAGCTTCTTCTGGGAGATGCTCTTCTGGATCCTCTTGCTGAAGGAGGCATTGCCGGCCGGGCGGACACAGCGGTCCCCGTCATCAATCAGGCAGCAGCTCTGGCCGTAAAAGGGGGCAGCGGGGGGCCCATCCCGGCTGTCCTCCTCGGTGCTGAAGCCATTCATCGCCCAGCCCAGCCAGGAAAGTGATGGCAGGGAGGGAGATACCCGATGCCTCCCAAGGGCTGAGACTGGGATCCCGGCAATGAGAGCGCCTCCAACACCCAGCGCCCCCACGGGGCCCCTAGAAACTCCCGGCACGGTCCCAGCTCCCGGG